>NC_063167.1:72665297-72984797 GCF_023159225.1 Perognathus longimembris pacificus | reverse complement strand
AGTTCAGGGTTTGATTCTTAGTATTACAAAAAGATTCTTTCATTATATCTGTCTGTCTAGATTTGTGTGTGTGTGTGTTTGTATATATGCATATGTATAAAATGGGACTCTACTGTCTCTCCCTCTGCATTAACGTAAGAGTCATAGACATACCTTAGGTATGTCATTTACACACACACACACACACACCACAGATTCAAATGTAAAGGAAAGATGTGTGAAATAGCCTGCACTAAATTACTGCAAGGGAGAGTATTCATTGGAGAACTAATTTGGAAGGAAATAGAATGTGAAATGGCTTCAAGACTTTGAACTCTGGGCCCTGTGGCTTCAGAAAGCCAGCTGGACCTCCAGAGGCTCCCCAGGGCCCAGCCTGGGAGCTGAGGGATGAGTAGAGACCACAAATTGCTGAGTTGGGAGGAACTGGTTGAGAGTGTAATTAAGGGGAAGGCTGGATAACTTGTAGGTCAGGAGCATTTGAGGGGGTCAAACCTGCAGGGCAGACCCTCGAGCTGTTAGCTGTGGAAGCCCAGTGGGTCGAGGTGGAAGCAGCTCGCCTGGCCTCGTGGAGAGGAGGGTAGAAGAGACCAGAGAGGAAGAAGGTTGGAGGAATGATTGCTCCTTAGGCCATAATGTCTCCTTACTAGCTCACTTCTGAGAGTGAGAGAGCAAAGCAACGGGGAGCGGGAGGATTAGAGAGGCTTTGGTTTGGGCCTGGAGCAAGTAGAGTTTGAATGGCTTTTTGGTGATTGTGCATCCCGCATGTCTTGCTGCGTTGCTCTGATGGTGAGGGTTGGGAGTGGTTTTATGTGACTATGAAAGAGGCAATCTGGCAGGGTGCTAGGGCTCAGGAGTGCAAAGCCCTGAGTTCAAATCCCAATACTAACACACACAAAAATTTGTCCACAGAAAATTCTAAGTACTTTTTAGAATTCCTGGTACCTAGAAGGAAGCCTACAATGATCCCTGTGTCACCTGCACTGCTTAGAGTACACCTGGAGAATGGTGCTCAGATCTGAGAGCCAGATCTGATAGCTAGATAAATTCAACTCGACAGACCATCAGGAATTAGGGATCAAAGGAACTACATACCAAATATATTAAATATTTGATGTATGTAGTCCCTGAGAACCACAATCAGACCAGTATTTACAAGTTACAGGAGTATAAAGAACAATGTAAGGAAAGCCTTTGGAACAGTGAGAGCAGAGTGTGATGAACTGGACACCCTGAGCAGGCTCCGCTGGGGGAAGCATGGGGCCTGCAGGCATCTAGCCCTAGGATTGTAGACAGGGTCATGCCCCAGCAGTTTTTGCTTCCTTTCAGACTCTGGTCCTGAGAATCCTGCCTCCCCTGGACAGCCCGAGTTAGAGGTGGGCCTCAGTTTATGTGCCATGTGGTCAGAGATGGGGTTTGGTCCTCTAGTTTGATGATTCAGAAAGATACATAAATACTTATATAAACACATCTGTAAGCCTGGATGCTGGTGGCTCAAGCCTGTAATCTTAACTACTCAGGAGGCTGAAATATGAGGATCACAGTTTTAAGTCAGCCTTGGCAGACAAACTGGAGTGACTGATCTCCAATTAACCAGCAAAAAAAGCCAGAAATGGAGGTGTGGCAAGTGCTAGCCTTGTGTGGGAAAAGCTAAGGGATGGTGCCCAGATCCTTGAATTTCAAGCCCTAGGACCAGGACCAAAATAAACAGTAAATATCCATATGTATGCAACTTAAATAGCTCAACTGCTGACAACTTACTCTGGAGAAGTGAACTGAAGCCCAGGAGACCTGTGGTTTAGAGAACAAATGAAACCCTGGCATTCCATGATCTCCTATGACCATATACCTACTGAATGAATAAGGTGGGCCTGGCTCAGTTGCTAGCAAGACGCTGGGCTCTACGGTTGACATTGAGAACTCAGAGACAGCCCTTGAAGTGCAGCTAGGAGCAAGGCTTAGATCGAAGATGGACCGTCAGGGATGGCCAGGAGTCTCCAGGAGACAAGTGCTCCGAGAGAAGCACAGGAGAGCAGTGGGAAGCTTCTGGAAGGTTGGTAACAATGAGGAATTAACACCAGCTCTTGGGAGACCTTAACAGAAAGAGTAGATATAGCAAAGAAAGAAAGCAAACATTGGAAACTTAAATTCACCTTTACTACTGGAAGTTTATTACTGGGCTCTGCTACCACCTTGGCTCTCGCCACTGGAGAAGGGAGAAGGGGAGCTAGCACGGGGCTATGGGCAGGGGGCAGCTTCCCAAATGAGTTTTTTGTGTGTGCCAGTTCTGGGGCTTGGACTCAGGGCCTCGTGTTCTTGCTTAGCTTTTTTCACTCAAGACTAGCACTCTACCACTTGAGCGACATCTCTGCTTCTAGCTTTTTGCTGATTAATGGAAAGAGTCTCCCAGATTTTTCTGCCCCAGCTGGCTTCGAATCAAGATCCTCAAATCTGAGCCTCCTGAGTAGCTAGAATTATAGGAATGAACCACTAGAATCTGGCTATCTTCATCATTTTTTTTTTTTTTTTTTTGCTTCAACTCTATTCCTGGAAATTGAGACAAGAAAGCAATGGGACCACTATTAGTCACTACAACACATTATGAACAGCAATGAATGGAACTTTCCAAGAAGGCAGACCAGGGGACAAATGTCAGTTCTCATTCTTCTTAAGACTCTCATTTCATGCTTTGGTTACCTGGCTGTTACCCTGTTCTTTCTACTCAATTCGAAGCCAGAATTCCTGGAGCAAAATCATTTTCCTCTCCTAATTTCTCTACAACATAAAACTTTCACACGCAACACCAGTAGAATACGTTTAATTTGTGAGCTTCATTATCGAGAAAAGAGCTTGTGGAGTGCTGTTAGGTGTGAGAGTGTGTGTCTGTAATCCCTGCTGCTTGAGCAGTGAAGGTAGGAAGATCAGAGTCTGAGGGCACTCTAAGCAAGTGAGACACCCTATCTGAAAAAATAAACTAAAAAATGCAAAAGGACTGGGGTCCAGATGTGTGGCAGGGTGCTTAGGTGATACAGCAGTTGCCTAGCAGGGGGGAGACGCTGAGTTCCATCCTCAGAACCAACCCCCCTCAAAAAAGAAACCTCCAGAAAGAAAACACATGGAGAAGACAGGGCTGCTGCTGGGCCTGGGGAGATAAAACAGCTCTTAAAAGCACCGAGAGAGCCACACTCAGGTAAAATGCATAAACAGCAGCAAAGCCCAATTTGGACAGGTTTGTTTGCAGCTGCCTGCACCTGCTGCATCTCACTGAGATTCTCTCACCTGCGCACAAACAAGCGCAGACAACCACACACTGAGCACCAAGGCTTACAACAACTCCAACAAATACACACAAGAGCAAAATGAGCTGCACAGAACCACCACAGTGAGTCCTTAGACTGATGTGCTGCCAGGTGACCCAGCTGTGGATGGATGGGGAAGAGTAAGCACTAGAAGGGACCACCAAGGCCTGTGGACTGGAGAGACCCAGGACGTGCAGGCATACTAATGGTATCTCACCTTCTTAATGATCCATCAAATTCCCATGGGAGTTCCTAGGAAGGCCTGGGAATTGGTCTCCGGGGAAAGGCCAGCTGTGGGGAAGATTGCCACCCATCTGCTCAGAACTAGGATGTCGGGGTTGAGGTAGGGACCATCCTCCACGATAGTTCTGTTCACTAGCTGCATCTGAGAAGCGACTTTTTCTGTGTGTGTGTGTGTGTGTGTGTGTGTGTGTGTGTGGTACGGGAGGGTTGAACTCAGGGCCAGGTACTGTCCTTGACCTTTTTCTTCTCTCAAGGCTAGTGCTCTACCACTTCAGCCACAGCTCCACATCTGGTTTTCTGGTGGTTAAGTGAAGATAAGAGTCTCACCGTGGGGTACTGGTGCCTCATACCCGTAATCCTACTCAGGAAGCTGAGATCTGAGGATCACAGTTCAAAGCCAGACCAGGCAGAAAGAGCGCAGGGACAGCACCCAGGCCCTGAGTTCAAACCCTACAACCTACAAAAAAGAGTCTGTCCAGGCTGGCTATGAACCGTGATCCTTGGATCTCAGCCTCCTGAGTAGCTGCGATTACAGGCGTGAGCCACCTGTGCTAGGTGAAAAGTTATTTAAATTCCTTCCCTCTGACAATTTCCCTCTGACAATTTTGATCAACCCCAACAGAGATTCTCTGCTTCCAGGTCAAAGGGAAAGCAGTATTGCCAGACTGCAGGAAATAGGAATCCACATGAACAACAACAACAAAAAAAGACAGTTCTGTTTTGTAAGAAACAATATATTTTATTTTTCTGACACCACAGCTCTGGCGAGTGGTTTTGTACCAAATTTAATGGAGGTTACACAGAACGTTTTACGCATGGAAGAGAGAAGAAAGGGAAGAAAGAACCACAAAACTTAAAAAAACAAAACCCAAACGAAAAAGTCCTGGATAGCTTTTAGCATCTGCTCCACTCCCCACATTAATAAAATTCACCTGGGAATTTGCCTAGGAAAAGAACCGAAAACAAGGTGAGCAAGGAAGGGCACAACAGGGAAGAAAGAAAGAAAGGCTAAGGGGAAAAGGCCAGAGGGCACCCAGGACAGAGTTCTCCTGGATGGGGCTGAGACATTGTATTTTCCCCCAAGAATATGGGGTACTGCCGAAGGGGAGAGGAAAGTGGTCGCCAGTGGGGGGGGGGGGGAGGAGGGGAAGAAACACACCTAACTCAGGGGACTGGACAGAGAGGGGAGCCAAACATGGTGATTGGTTTGTGGGTTGTAGATTGTGCTCAAGAAAGCACTAGAACTGAAAAACAAAACAAAACAAAACAACCCAACAACAACAACAAAAAACAAATGTCCTAAGCATCATTATTTTTTTAAAAAGAAAAACTTCCCCCCTCCCCCCACCCCTCGCTGAACTTAGTTCCTTTTTTTTTTTTTTGTGCTTTTCATTAATACTCTGCTCTGAGGTCGTAGTTTGGTTTTTTGTTTTTCCTATACACTGAAGTTGAAAGAAAATAGTCCCAAGGTCTTAAGATGGACTGTCCACCCAGACGGCCCAACATTCCTCTTCTCTTCTTGTCCCAAAGACTAAAGTCTTTGCCCCTAAAATCTCTGCTAAAATCCCTTTTACAATATAGTACAGTACACACACCGGGAACAAAACAAGAAACCCCAAATACAAAATAAAGAAAACCCGAGCCCCCAAACGAACAAGAAAGCAGAAAGGAGTCCCGGGAGGAGCCGGTTGGAGCCAGGGACGCAGAGAGCGGCTTCCAGCGCTCGGCTGGAGTCCTGGAGCAGGTGCCGTCGGGGGTGGGGGGCCCACGTCCACAAAAATAAACCTTTAAAAAATAAATCTGAAGAAAACAAACAACAAAGCAAACCCCCTGTCGACGACACGACTCACTGTTTCCCGGGCGAATGTGTACATTCTGGAGCCGCCCTCCCCGTGGCGGGCCGGCCCGCAGTCTCCTCCGGACACGCGTGGCCGCATCTGGCCTGGAGTAGCAGCTCAGAACATCATGTTGCCTGGGTTCCCGGGGCCCTGGCTGAAGCCGCCCAGGCCCACGTCGGCGGCCATGCCCCGGGGCCGCATCTGTGGGGGGATCATGATGTTCTGCTGGGGTCCCATCATGCCCTGCATGGACATCATCATGCCCGGGGAGCCCACGGGCCCCGGGTGCGCGTAGAGGCCGGCGGGGCCGCGCTCCTTGCCGGCGATCATGCCCACCGCGGCGGCCGGGTTGCTCATCAGGGCGGGCTGGCCCGGCATGGACGAGGCTGCTGGTGACATCATGCGGTGGTGCGGGGCCATCATGCCCTGCTGGAGGAAGGTCGGGGGCCTCATCGGGTTGTGGCCCGGCATGGAGGGCGCTGTGCCCAGGGGGATGTCCGCGGTGCCCACGGGCCCGGGCGCCCCCATGCCGGGCAGGGCCAGCCCCATCCGGGGGGCCTGGTCGCCCATCATCCCCTGCATGTGCGCGAAGCCGGGCCCGGGCCCCGGGGGCTGCTTGCGGCCGGGGACCTCCCCGCGGGGGAAGTACTGCAGCGTCTGGCTGGGCTTCTCGGATGGGATGATGCGCGACAGGTCGAACTCGGGGATCCCCGTGGCCCCGGGCCGGATGACCTCCTGCAGGTCGGGGTCTGTAAACACCGAAGGCATGCTGTTCCCCAGGACGGCAAAGGAGTCGGGACCCCCGGGGCCTCCAGGCTTGCAAAGTGCTGTGTCTGCTGAACTTTGGGCTAGGTTGGCAGGGCGGCCGAGCGGGCCTTCGCCCGGGAAGCCCATCCCTCCGGGGAAGCTGCCCTGGCCTGCACTGGGGCCGTTGTGGGGGAACAGGACTTGCTGGGGGGGAGACTGAACCGGAGGGAAGCCCTGGGGGAAGCCCATGCGACCTTGCGGCCCCATCGGAGGCTCCTGGGACGCGTGCCCCAGGATGGCGTTGTGGGAGATCAGGCCAGGCCCCACGGGGACCCCGTGAGGAGGAATGCTGGATCCCATGGCGTTCGGAGAGGGCATCTGACTGGAGTGAGAGAGCGGCTGGGTCATTCCCATCGGACTGAGGGTTGGCATTGGAACCACGGGGTTTGGACCTGAAATTCGAGGATTCTGTGTATTAATGCCCATTCCTAGAAAGATAAAGATATCAAAGCAATCAACCCATAAAAAAGCAGCTTACAGAAACAAGGATTGATCACATTAACAGAAAAAAATTGTTCTGCACCTTGGGTGCAAGGACCTGTGCTAGATACGGCACACAATTCCTCACCAGTAAGATTCTTACACACGTGGGGGCACTGAACCGACACGTCTACATGACAGCACACAAGTGAGTCTTCAACAGTGTGACAGGACGGTGCAGAAGACAGCAAGGAGAAATTCTCCTGTATAGAAGCTTCTAAGTTCACAGACAAATGAGTGTAGTCTTCACTCACTAATTCAGAAGGAAACGATCTGCTTCAGTGACTTAAGCATGGGCCTTTCGGGAGGAAAAGAATTAGTATTATAAGCCCAATGATCAGAAATATTAATTACAAATTCAAGTTTCTGCTTTTTTCTTTTTTTCTTTCTTTCTTTTTTTTTTTTTTGGCCAGTCCTGGGGCTTGGACTCAGGGCCTGAGCACTGTCCCTGGCTTCTTCTTGCTCAAGGTTAGCACTCTGCCACTTGAGCCACAGCGCCACTTCTGGCCATTTTCTGTATATGTGGTGCTAGGGAATCGAACCCAGGGCCTCATGTATATGAGGCAAGCACTCTTGCCACTAGGCCATATCCCCAGCCCTCTGCTTTTTTCCCTACTGGCACTGTGTATGTGTGTCTGGTTAGTACTGGGCTTGAACTCTGGACATCATACTCTTGCTTAGCTTAACTCAAGGCTGGCCCTCTACTACTTGATCACACCTCCACTTCTGTTCTGCCTTTTGGCTGCTTTACTGGGGATAACAGTGTCTCAAATTTGTCTGCCTGACCTGGCTTTTAACCACAATCCTCAGACTTCAGCCTCTTCTTCCTGAGTAGCTACGATTACAGGTGTGAGCCAGCAGTGCCTGGCTTAAGTGACACCACTTTATATTGCCTTAAAAAGAGACCATTTAAAACTCCAGGTTACACAAAATATCTAAGAAATGATAACTTTTATTGGGAAGAAAAGCATATAGTTCTACTGCAGTCTCTGGGATATCTAAAAATTTGGTCTCTCTGGAATAGAAATGGAATATGGCAGGAATGATGTTGGTGACAGTTGTGGTACATTTCCCTAGCCTAGGAAATTAGGATTGCTGGTCAATAGGTAGCAGTCCTATCAATCAGAATTAAATTGGAAGCAGAGGCTTGCGACTCTACTCACCCTGACCCTTCCCTGTGAGTTAGACCGGCGGGGGTGGGGGGGGGGGGGGACTGAAGGGGCAGGACTAGGAATGAAAGCCAAGTAGAACAAGTAGGGAAAGAAGAGTTTTATTATCTCTCCAGTCCTAAAGAAAGGCCCCTCTCACAAATTGTGGTTTTCAATGCCTGACACCCCTGGACCAACTGTCTTTCCAGGAAAATATTTAGAAACTAAAGACATTCCAATCAGCAAATTAAGAAGTCATTTTTAATACTACTGCAGGAGGACCCCCAAAACCAACCAATCAAACAACAACAACAAACACCTCAGAAAACCAACTCCATCTTGATACCCAGGAGCCTACAAGGATATCTTCTTTCTTCTGAATCCAACTAATCAAAAAGTATTCTCTTGGGCTGGGGATATAGCCTAGTGGCAAGAGTGCCTGCCTCGGATACACGAGGCCCTAGGTTCGATTCCCCAGCACCACATATACAGAAAAAACGGCCAGAAGCGGCGCTGTGGCTCACGTGGCAGAGTGCTAGCCTTGAGCGGGAAGAAGCCAGGGACAGTGCTCAGGCCCTGAGTCCAAGGCCCAGTACTGGCCAAAAAAAAAAAAAAAAAGTATTCTCTTAGATGAGCACCAGTGGCTCACACCAATAAACCTTGCTACTCCAGAGGCTGAGATCTGAGGAGTTTCAAAGCAAGACAAATCCCTGACAGTCTTATGTCCGTCCAACTAAGCACACAGCCTGAGGGAAGAGGCTTGAGGACTGTGTCACCCTCGGGACCTAACAGAGGGCACAAGCTAAACCCCACCTATGTAAGCTACTGAGGAGACACTTTTATAAGTTTCTGGCTAGGAGCAGCTCCTTACCTGGCATGTTATTCATTGACGGCAGATTGGGAGAGCGAGCGGGTGGGGAGTCGTCGTCCGAGCTAGCCACGGTCTTGATGGCGTCGTGGTATAATGGGGTGGAGCTAGGCATTGCAAATTTGGACATTCGAGACATCATAATGGAGAGCGGGTTCTGGGAGAGGGTCGGCTCGGGAGGCATGGTGTACGGCGTGCTGGAGGGAAGACTTCCAGGAAGATTCACAGAGGCAGGCTGGCTGGCGGTGGGAGGAGGTGGGGGGCCACCTATGAGCAAAACCAAACACACACAGCCGGGAATTAGACTCCTTTTGAAGGCTATTGAGTACCAGGGTCCTAAGCGGTGAAGGTGGGAAGGGAGAGATGAACAGAACACCCTCCTTAGGCCCCAGATTCCCACTGCCTGTCCAGCAGTCAGGCTGTGCGTGTGAAGGGGGCCCGGGTGTGACAGGAAAACAAGCTCACATGGCAGGAGCACATCAGGAATGCTAGTTCCAGCACGGGAGAACACGGTTTACAGACAAAGTGTGAAAAGAGTGGATTTCTTTCCCTTGCCAATCACCATTGAGAATTTGACTCTGGTCTTGAAGCAAGACAAGACGGGCCGCCATCACCTGACATAAACTCTTAATTCCCACAATTTCCAGGTGTTTGAGCTGAGGGCTGGCTGTGCTGCTCTATTGCCACCCTGCAGAGAGCGACGCTTTGGCTTGGTGGGATAAATGTCCCATGTCAGTGCAGCTGGCACCAACCTGGTATTTTATAACTCAGGCTGCTTCCACGGAGCGACCACCCCCAGCCCATCACAAAACCATCTGTGCCGGCCTCTCCTAGGAAGAAACCCCTAAGAAATTGTAGGTGGTGTGTGGCTACAGCAGGCTATCATGGAGACAAGGTCTCCAGGGTTGGGGAACTGTTTTTAGGGTCAGTCAACAAACACATTTGAAAACCAGCCACATCTGAGAGTACTTGCTCTCTTTGGGGTTAGGGTCACACTCAGGATCTTTGGAGCTGCAGGGACCCCATACAAGGAGTTGGGTCCCATTTATCCACTGTAAGGATATTGTGTTTTGTTTTGCTTTTTTGACCAGTCCTGGGGCTTGGACTCAGGGCCTGAGCACTGTCCCTGGCTTCCTTTTGCTCAAGGCTAGCACTCTACCACTTGAGCCACAGCACCACTTCTGGCCATTTTCTGTATATGTGGTGCTGGGGAATCGAACCCAGGGCCTCATGTATATGAGGCAGGCACTCTTGCCACTAGGCCATATCCCCAGCCCCACTGTGAGGATATTGTGAATGGACGCCTGTTTCCTTCGTTTTGACAACCCCGCCTGACACACCCAGGCCCTGCCAGGTCCAAACATTGTGCATCCATCATTGTCTTGGGGCACTCATCAGTACACGCCCTGTCCTGCCACACATGCCCCCTCGGCCTTCAGCCACCTCCAGCCACAAGGTGTGATGGGGGGACAGGGGCACACTGACCTGACTCCACACTCCCCAGCATGGCTGGCGAGGTCATGGTGAGAGGTGCCTTGTGGTTTGGAGGGATCCCGGGACTCTGGAGGGGAGGCTTGGGGGAAGAGGTCCATCCGGGTGACGGGGCAGGGAGCGATGGAGACTTGAGGTGAACAGGCGAAGCAGCAGCAGACCCCAAGACTGGGGGGGACTTAATGGAAGCAGCAGCAGCCGGGCCTGCCAGCATGCCTGCCAGCTGTGAGGGAGTCTGAGGAGATTTGAGGTTCCCCGAGGGGGAGCCCAGCATCGGGGACTGGACTTGGTGCATGGTGGGCGATTTCAGAGGATTCATGCCTGGGGAATGCACCTGGCTTCCTGCCACGGCGATATCCAAGGGCTTCCGTCCCAGGCCCCGCTGGCTGGGTGGGGCGGGGTTGAGGCTCGTGGGGTTGCTGGAAGGGTTGAGAGGTAGTGGTGGCACGTGGCTGAGCCGGCTGTTAGTCCTTTGGTCGGGCCCAACAGGTTCTCTGAGGTTCCGCAAGCTACTGTTGTTGCCTGGCCCTTGAGACAGGGGCAGGAAGGGCCGGGGACCCATGCCGTACTCGGGCTGTGGGTGTTCTCCAAACGGCAGGGGCACCATCTTCTGCTGGCCAGGCAGCATGTCTGAGCTCCCCGGCCGTAACTTCAGCATGTCCTCAGGGCCTGCCCCAGCCTCTCTCATCTTCTGAGGTATCATCTGAGAGCCGGACGCCATGCTGACATTGAGACTGACATCCCCTTTCAGCCCCCCAGGAACCAGCCCAAACTCGAGCTCCCGCCCAGGGCCGAGCTGGGGAGGCATTCCTTTGGGAAAGTCCCCCCGGGAAGGGCTCAAGGGCCCCTCCACTGGAATCCGAGGGAAGATGGGGTTGTTCCCAGGCTCCAGGTGGCGCTGGGAGCCCGGCACCATCCTGTTCACCTCCAAGCCAGGCCGGATGCCTTCTATGCTCATCCCCGGGGGGAGCCCCAGCTGCTTCTCCGCCAGCTGCTGCTGGAACATCTCCTCTGACAAACCTTGGGGGTTCGGGAAGCGCTCCCCTCGTCCAGGACCACTGAAGACACCCTGGCCAGGAGGGAAATTTCGACCATCTGGGATTTTGGGCACATCGTCTGGCCAACTGACTCCAGAAAGCCCCGGTCGAGGAGCAGCGCTGGGGACACTGGGCCCCTCCATGTCGGAGTTCATCATCCCAGCGAAGGCAGGGAGGCGCATCTGGCTGCCTGGCATGCTGGGATGGGGGGCCATGCCCCGTGGAGGCAGAGTGTGTGAAATGTTGATGCCGTCTGGAAAGGGCTCTGCGCCCCCAGGGGCCCAGCCTTCCCCAGGGGCCATCTGGTAGGGCGGGGGAGGCCCTCGGACCACGCCTCGGGGCCCGTGCTGGTGGGCCATCATGTCCTGCAGGGAGCACTGCTGCACCACCACCTGCTCTTGCTTCCGCCGCTTCTCCTCATAGAACTCCTGCTGCAGCTTCAGCCATGCGATCTGCTCCGGAGTCATGTGATCCAGGTGGTCGGGGCCAAGGGGCCCCGACTGAGAGTTCAAAGGAGGTGGAACCATTTCGTCTGGAGAAAAGGGGACATCTCTATGACCTTGAGGGCCAAATGGAGCTCCCACATCTGTCCGGGACCCAGGCCCCTTACCTAGACTTTGGGATTGAGCCATCATGGCCTGTATTGGCCCTTCTGGTTTTTTCTGAGGTCCATCTAGTACTCCAGGGTTCTGTGGGGGTCCCCCACTTGGAGCGCCTGTGAATTCTTTCTCATCAGGGAAGAGCATGCGCTGGATGTCTCTGAGAGTTTGTAAGGAGCGCTCACGGTGCTCCAGCTGCTCCTGAGACAGGCCGTCAGGGTTCTCTCCCAGCGTGGGGGGTTCACCCCCAGACACTGGTGGAGGTGGGGGGGCTTTGGGATCTGCTGAAGAGCTGCTGCTCCCCTGGGACACGGGGGTCACTGCCCGATTGTTGGGCGTCGAGTTTGGCGCAGTACCGTCTGGGGGCAGTGGAGTGGTGCTGGCAGGGCTGCCCACTGGAGGAATTAGTTTACTGTCCACCCCAGGACTCTCTTGGTCCAGGGGACGTGGGGGTGCGGCAGGCTTGGGTGCTGGTGCCGGAATGGGTGGAGTTGGCTGCAGTCTGGTGTTCTGGGAAGAATTCTGGTCCGGGGCGGCCGGGGCCGGGGCCTGCTGTGGAAGAGGTTTGGGATCGTTCCTCAGGGCAGGTATCTGTGTGTTCTACAAAGAACCGAGATTTTTTTTTTTTTAATATAGCACTAGTAATTGAGAAGAACAATTAGAAGAGCAAGATAGATGATCAAAGACTTGTCCTTATCACATGAATCTACTGTGTGTCTGTGTATCTGTATGTGTGCACGCATGCAATGGCCCTAGGGCTTGAACTCAGGGAGCTCAAGAGAGTCCCTTAGACCTTTTTCTCAAGGCTGGTGCTTTACTACTTGATCCACAGCTCCACTTCTGACAAATATCAGAAGTCTTTTATAAAAGGCCCTTCTTGGGACACGGAGATTAAAATAAATCTCTATCAAACAGCATCCCCTTTCTCTTGCTGACGATTAGGTTTCAACAACTTTCTAAGGCTTCAGGGGAGAACCATGCGTCACCCTGAGCATGCTTGAGGGTTCTGAAGAACGGGTTGGAAAACTGTGTGTGGACCAGCTTGGTGTGGTTGGTTTCTGTTCAGGGAAAGCTTACTCCGAACATGGGAGGCTAAACCCAACACCAAACTCTGTCAGTCAAGAGCTCTGCTGTTTCTAGGTGGAGGTGCAAGGCATGGCAAGTGTGTGCTACAGCAGCGGGCAGGGGCGGAGCCACTCCTCCACATCTCCGGCTGGGTGGCGACTAAGGAACTCTCCTTGAGTTTCCTGAGGACCTGACATCTCTGGTTTCTGTTTGAGGTTTGTGATCACTGATTCCATATTTGATAAGCATTTGTACATTAACTGCAGTAAGATAATCTGCAGGCAGGAAGCACTGAAGGAGCAATCCGAGGCTATCTTGCTCATTGATCTGTCCTTCCCAATAGCCAGCAAGCTGCCCTTTCTAACAGGTTGGATGATTGCCTTATTATTATTCATTAAGTGCCACTGCTACAGTAAGTCCTGGATAAAAGCGCCACCGCCTCAGTAAGTCCTGGATAAAAGTGCACTCACCTGATAGGTGGCTTGGATACAATGAGTGTTTGCAGGAAGGGTATGCATGCCCTGGCCGAGACTCAAGGGAGTACAGAGGGCATGGTCTACAACTGTCTTGGAGACTTTCCAGCACCTCCACCTCCCTTCCTTGAGTTCATTTGCTTCTATTTGTTTCACTGAATCCACTACTTATTCCCAAACCCCTAAGACTCACTCTATCCTCCCCATGTAAGTCTCTGAGATCTACACGTAACTCTATATACAAATCATTGTGTCAATGAGTATGAGCAGCTTATGCATCATATACACAAAGATCCACAATCTGTGAATCTACAATCTGTGAATACATGTGTATATAAAAATGTGTCGCTTGTAGGTATTCATGCACACAGATTTATGTGAAGACAGGCACTGGTGGCTCATGCCTATAATCCTAAGCTACTCAGGAAGCTGAGATCTGAGGAATCAGCCCAGGCAGAAAAATCCACAGGACTCTTATCTCCAACTAACCAGCAAAATGCTAGAAGTAGAAGTATGGCTCAAATGGTAAGAGTACCCGTATTGAGTAAAAAAGCCAAGTGAGGACTAGAGGTCCTAAGTTCAAGCCCCAATACTGGCACCAAAACAAAAACACAGCCTACTTTTTCCTAATGCAGCTTGTGTTTGGTATTTAAGATCTAGAAGAGAAACTAAATACTCTAGACTCACTCTAGATCTAGAAGAGAAACAGAGTGATTCTTATCATTTTGAAAACATCAAGCCAGTAGGACCTTTCATTGTCAAATGAATCCTCCTCAGAACCTCTGAGACTCTAATTATGGCATGCATCATCCTCATGTCCTCCAGGACAGCAGTTTTAGTTGTTGCTTCTATATTCTTCAGCTCACTCCAGAGTATTATGAGGCTTTTGGTTTGGTTTTTTTAAACACAAATCTGCTCTGTAGTTTTCCTGGAGATAGTTCCATAAAGGAAATCCTGAGGTAACTGAATATTTATTCTCTTTTTTGTACCTTCTTCCCCTAGCCATTTATCATAAATGGGCACTCTTGCAGAAGAAGCTAGAATAGTGTGCCATGCTGTGGGTCCACAATGCCAGGCCTAGGGTAAATGCCCAGAACACAGTTCACACCATGAAGACTAGCTTCATGCATTTCAGTGTGCCACCTGTCCCCCGCCCCCGCTGGCCACTGGAGAACCACAGGGCCACAACACTGCTACAACATACCAGAGGGGCTGTGCTTCTCTCTGTCTTGCTGTTGGAGATGTTCTGGATGTGGAAAGAGACGATGGTTTCAACTTGGCCCTTCAATACAGCTTCTGCAGCTCTGCAGAAACAGAAGAGGCAGAGCCAAGGAGCACTCGCTGGAACACACACTCCAGACACTTTAACCCCAGAGGAACCTTGCCCAGGCAGTGTTGAAGGAGAAGAAATCAAGGGAAACTGGTTCCTTATTTGTTTATCATTTTCCATCAAACGTCCGAAATTTAAAAATAGCCATTGGTGAATCTCCAAAGATTCCTTAAGAAAACTAAAAATAAGTCTACAATCCTAACGATTCAGGAAACTGAGATTTGAGGACCACAGTTCAACGTCTGCCCGGGCAATTAAGTCTATGAAACTCTATCTCTGATGAACCAGCAAAAAGCTGGAAGTGGAGCTGTGGCTCAAGTGGTCAAGGAAAGCCAAGGAAGTGTCCTCGGTGGGTGTCTCTGGGGATAGAGTAGGGTAGATTTCTCTGCAATGGGAATTAGGAATTAGATCAGGACCCCCTAAGGACACACAAGGCATGCTCAACAGCAAGACACAGACATTAACTTACTTATTGGCCATCTCAGTAGAAAACACATACACCACTTTGGCTGGCGTCTTCTGCGCAGGCGTGGGCTCGGGGACAGTAGTTTGGCCGTGAGAGGGAGTGGAAGACCTGGGGGCTGTTGCAGTGGATGGGGTCATAGAGTGTGGTGTGTGTGAATCCTGGGACTTGATGTGATCGGCAGAATTACATTCTATAAGGATAAGACAACTCACTTGTCACACAAATAAAACTTCTCTTTCTTTCTACCAGCATTTTTAGCATCACCACACAAAACCACATTCAGAACTTCAACAGGAAGAAGGAAACAGTTTCTTCTACTCGTAAAATGTCAAATACCCTTCTCCTGAATAAGTCATTACAGAGCACACCTCCTCTCCTTTCTTCTGTAGCAATTACACATTCACCAGACATGAACACTTTCCTTTTCTTTCCCTTCCTTTCTTTTTCTTTGCCGGGGGCGGGGGGGGGGGGGGGCGCAGGGTCTCACAATGTCTATAGGCCCAGCTGGCCTAAAACTCATCATCATAGCACAAGCTGAACATGTAAGTGCAACTCTCCTGATTCAGCCTCCCCAATTCTGGGATTATAGATGTGCACCACCACATGCAGTCCTGGCCACTTCTTGGCTTTGCTTCACTGGCTGCCCTTCCTAACAGATCTCATGACCCAATTATTTCTCTCGTTACAGCATTTATTAAATTTAACTCATTTTTTTAATCATCAGCTTTCTAGAGGCACTCAAAGATTTTTTATTTTTATTTTTTTTGCAGGTCCTAGGGCTTGAACTCAAGGTCTAGGTGCTGTTCCTTTTGCTCAAGGCTAGCACTCTACCACTTAAGCCACGGCACCACTTCCAGCTTTTTCTGAGTAGTCTCAGACTTTTCTGCCTGGGCTGGCTTCAAACCATAATCCTCCGATCTCAGCCTCCTCCTTAGTAGCTAGGATTACAGGCATGAGCCACTAGCACCTGGCTGACACTCAATATTTTAAGGACAGCAACTCTGTTTTCCTGACCGTTGAGCCCAGCACCCAGCAGGGTCAGCCCTCCTAACAGGCTTCTCAAAATCACCTGGGGGGAGAAAGAAGTGAGGGGAGATGGGAGGAAGGGAGAAAAAAAGGAAAGGAGGTGGAGCAGTCACCCAGGATTTCATCTTTAATTTGGGTGAGGAAATCACACGTTCATTCCTGTGAGCTTAACTTCATGTTCGGGGCCACACTTGAGATTTTTGATCTGCCACTAGGAGGTAAACACTAAACCCACACACACAGCAGACGTCTTCCTGGCTAACTCCATTTTGGTGCCTGCCAAATCTCTACCACATCTGGTAGCCACTTGTTTCTGCCACAGTGAAATCAGCTGTGACAAATCTGGACCAGTACTCGGGTCATGAAGGCTTCCTCTCATGTCCACAAGTCTGGCAAAGTGTCAGCCAGAGTGTACAGAACCCAAGCCATGGAGGATTTCTCCTGATGAAGAGGAGCGAATGCCAGAAAAAACTCCTCCAGGATGAGCTACTGGCACGGGCCAACAGGAGCTACTGGCTTGGAACCGAGGTTGGAATGTAGCAAGGGCCCGAAACACGCATAAGAACAGAGTCGGGCGTGCGCCCCACCCCACCATGCCACCATGCCACCATATCCTCAAGAGCAAGAAGTCCTCAATGGAAAGGGCCCACAGTGAGTAGGAAGATAGGACACAATGCTTTCACTGTAAGCCATGAGAACCCTAAAATCGGCTGCCTGATTCCCCCTCCACCTCTCAGCTGACAGCAGCCCCTCTGGGTCAGAGACTATCCCGCAGGAATCCCTTATAGACATACCTTTTATGTCAGAGTCATCGTTTGGAGTCCCAGGATCTCTCTGATCAAAGGAGTCGGCGGAAATACTTCGCTCCCTTTTCCCCTTGCCCTTGGCACCATTTCCAGCCCCATTCTTCAGCCCCATGCTCCCACCTGGGCCAGGAAGTGCTTTAGGGGTGTGGCCCCCACTCTTGGAGTCACAGGGGGATGGCTGGGATTGGCTGGCGGAGCCCCCCTGTTTACCCTGATTGGAGAATTTGGAATCCAGCTGGGGGTTTCCAGATGGGGACATCACTGTAGGGGGACGAACCATCACCTCCTGCTTTGACTTGGGGCTACTAAAAGAAACAATGACAAAAAAGATTAGAGGCCACATCGGCTGTCAAAGCATAGTCAGGAGAAGCAATTTCTAGCATGGGTCAAGGTGATAAGAAAGACTAAATAACCCCCCATCATATTTCACCTATGCCACTTGCTCTTCCCTTCCACCCAGCTCCCATCTCAGAGCTAATAGAAAGAAGGAAAGATGAAGCCTGCCAGACCTCGGAACCCTAGAGTCACATGGGGACCTATCTCTAGGGCTTCTGTCAATAAAAGACAACGGTTTCTATGTACATAGAGAAGAGACTCTCACACCAAGACTAGCTCAGAGTAAACAAACAGGCATCGTGAAGATCAAAATACTACCCACCCCCAGGTGGATGGAAAGGAGCTGGCAATGGGAGCCCAGCTTCCTGCAGCAAAAGGCAAGGGCCTGACAGTGCCTGCAGGTTAGGAAAACCCTCCAGGAGAGCCCTCCAACAGCAGCCCACTTTCCAAAGAGGACATACCAACTTTGCACAAGGGCAAGGAGAACTGTTAGTGCTGGCCCTAAGGTCTTGTGCTCAGGGCCTAGGTGCTGTCCCTGAGCTTTTTTGTGCAAGGCTGGAGCTATGCCATTGAGTCACACCTCCACTCTGGCTTTTTGCTGGTTAACTGGATATGAGTCTTGCAGATTTTCCTGTTTGGGCTGGCTTAGAACTGTGATTCTCAGATCTTAGCTTCCTGTCATAAGCCAACAGTATCCAGCCCCCAAAAAGAAAGAAAACAACAACAACAACAATAACAAAAAAAAAACCCTAACAGTGTGAGTTTGCTGGAACAGAGGAAAAGCTTCACTGTGCGAGTCCAGGGCTGGTATATCAGTTGTCAGACCTCAGGCCTCCTCATTGTCCCAGGCCTCAGTTTCCTCAGTCAGCTTAGCAAATCATATAGCAAATCATACATGGTTTTTCAGGTCATTTTGTTTGTACTTGGGTGAGGAGCAGTGGTAAAGAGGAGAGATCACAGAGTAGTGGATAAAAGAACTACCCAGGCTGGGACCTGTAGCTCATACCTGTAATCCTAGCTACTTGGGAGACTGGGATCTGAGGACTGTACTTTAAAGTCAGCCCAGGCAAAGAAATCCAAAAGACTTATCTCCAATTAAACACCATAAAGCCAGAAGTGAAGCCGTGGCTCAAGTGGTAGAGCACTTGCCTTGAGCAAAAGAGCTCAAGCATTCAACTGCCAAGTCCAAGCCCCTGTACTGGCCTCAAAAATAGAACCACCCAGGAAAACTGCAATGTAAGCTTACTAGTTTACGATTCCATTACTATTTACTATCTTCTCTTCCTTTCTCACGTGGGTCTCATCTGCTTCCCATTCCACATGTTCCACTAGTGAGTTTGTGCATACCTGTGCCCCCGCAAGGGGTGACAGTCGAGGGCCTAGTCCTTACCTCTGTGTGTTTCCTGATGGAGAGTTCCTCACTTTAGGGTTACTGGAATGCATTGATTGAAACCCTGAGCTTGCAATCACACACAGGGATGGCTCCCCGAGTTCCTCTCGGGCTGCAGCCAGAGCAGCTGCTGGGTGTGGGGGCAGGGGCAGGGGCAGGGGCCCGGGCCCAAGGTCTCCTTGGTGTGTCCCTTAGCACTGGCCGCCTGTGTGCCTTTTTCCTCTTTGTTTTTCTCCGCTGTGGAAGTAGGTCCTTTCCTCTCGAAGCTCCTGCATTCTCTGGGTGTGTGCCTCCTACTGCACAAGGAAAATCTCGCATCTCCAGGGCACACTGTGGGACAAAAAGAAAGCTGAGCGCCAAGACCAAGACATCAAACACTCAACAATGGGCTCAAGCTCCAGGGACAGCTGGAGCCAACGAGGCAGTACCAGATCAGTGCTCCCTTTGGGCTAAAGGGAAGATCAATGCTCTGGTTCTGGCCACAATTCCTGGGCTAAAGCAGATCAAGTGTGACTAAGACTTAACCAACACCCAAGCCTCCAGGCAAGCAGTATGGACCGACCTTGGAAGCAAAGAAGAAAAACCACACCATCTTTGATTATATTTTCTCCCCTATATTTCTGTACTTCTGAATATAAAACTCATGCTTTTTTTTCTCACTAGTAGTGTTTTGTGCCAGTATGAGTGCTTGAACTCAGGGCCTTAGCTTTTCCATTCAAGGCTGGTGTCCTACCACAGCTCCATTTCTAGCTTTCTGGTGGTTAATTAGAGATAAGAGTCATGGATTTGTCTGCCTTTGCTGGCTTTGAACTACAACAGTCAGATCTCAGCCTCCTGAGCAACTGGGATTACAGGTGTGAGCCATGAGCATCTGGCAAAGCAATGTGGTGATGAAAGCCTACGCACTGCAAATCCACAGTGACCTCTGGCATGCCAGCTCGGGTGGCACACAACGTCACGAAGACCCAGCAAACCCATCCCAGGCTCTAACCGTGACCCGGTGGATCCATGCTTCTGCTCTCACAGGAGAGGGGGACACAGAAGCACCCCGTACTTCTGGAAACAAGGACTGAGCCAAATCCTGAACAGATCTGCTATGAAATGACGTCCAGTGTGCATCAATATCCTCACTGCTAGTCACAGGGACCACGGGCACGGGTGAGTGTGGGAGGGACTGAGAATTACCAAGATTAAAGAACAGCTTTGAAGGCGAAGATATTTTCTGAGCCAATTTGCAAGGCTAATTTCAAGCATAAAGGTCAAGAAAATCTTTCCAAACCTGGCTAGAGAACCAATATGAAATTCCTTTGTTTAGGGAAGATTTAAGCCTCAAGCTACAATGCAGATTTCTTGAACCCACCATCTTTGTCCCTGCCCCACCTAGGGGCATCTTAAAAACAGAGTACAAGATGCAAGGAGGGAGAGATTTTGTACAGGACTACTGGAGAAAGACTCAGAAAGAGCTGGGCACTGGAGGCTCACGCCTGTCATTCTAGTTACACAGGAGGCTGAGATCGGAGGATCACAGATTAAAGTCATCCCAGGTAGACAATTCCATAAGACTCTGATTGCCAGCAAAAGCTGCAAATGGAAATATGACTCATGTGATGGTAGAATGCCATTCTGCATTGACCGAGCTGAATACAGGTCTCAGTACTGGTATACATCCAAACAAACAAAAAAAAAATCAAAAGAAGATTAATAGCTCAAGGCTTCCAGCTGACATGTATTTTAAGAGCCTCAAGAACTGGACTAAAATTGGGAGAAACAGTTACATGCTAGGTTTGGGCAAAACAATCACTATCTAGTGCTAAATGTCTATTTCATCATTTAAGAGTCTACCTGTTTACCTGGACACTGATAAGAAATTATGGGGCTGGGAACATGGCCTAGTGGCAAGAGTGCTTGCCTCGAATACATGAAGCCCTGGGTTCGATTCCCCAGCACCACATATATCGAAAATGGCCAGAAGTGGTGCTGTGGCTCAAGTGGCAGAGTGCCAGCCTTGAGCAAAAGGAAGCCAGGGACAGTGCTCAGGCCCTGAGTCCAAGGCCCAGGACTGGCAAAAAAAAAAAAAAAAAAATTATGAATGTTCTAAGTATATACATTTTCTTCTTTTTTTAGTGAAAGCAAAAAAACTCTAGAATGAAATACTATGAAGGGGCCAGGAATATGGCCTAGTAGTAGAGTGCTTGCCCCATATACATGAAGCCCTAGGTTTGATTCCTCAGCACCACATATATGGAAAAAGCCATATATGTGGCTCAAGTGGTACAGTGCTAGCCTTGAGCAAAAAGAAGCCAGGGACAGTGCTCAGGCCTTGAGTTCAAGCTCCATGACTGGCAAAAAAAAAAACCAAAAAATAAATACTATGAAATATTTCTATGTTAACCTCAAGAGATAACAATCATAAAACCATTTTGACCTTAATTACAGCTAATACTATATTTTAAAATTTTTTTACCTTCTATTACCTTTATCTTTTTGTGTTGTTTGGTTTTTTAAAATGGCTTAAGACAATATTGTAGATTGTGGTTATCATATTTGACATGTAAGATCGTAACATTTTTTAGTACTGGTACTTGCACTCAGGGCCTCCAGCTCTTGCTTGGCTTTTTTACTCAAGGCAGTGCTACCACTTGAGCCACAGGCCTACTTGCAGCCCTTTGCTGGTTATCTGGAGATATGGGTCTCCTAGACTTTCCTGATCAGGCTGGCTTCGAATCTTAATCTCAGATCTCAGCCTCCTGAGTAGCTAGGATTGCAGGTGTGAGCCACTGGCACCTGGCTCATAAACCATACTTTAGGAATCACTGGTACCCTCAGTTATGATGCAAATCAATCTGATCTCACCCATGTGGAGAACTGAACACTCAACTCAGAGAAACAGATGAAGAATGGTAGTTATGAGAGGCTAGGTCTTGGGGAGGAAATGTGGATGATACAAAGAAAAAAACCTCCTGACAACAATGAATCTGTTCCTCAAGATTACTGTGTGTTTTTTTTTGTCTATGCCAATACCATTTGTTTGTTTGTGCCAGATGTGTTTGTTTGTGCTAAGATGATGTTTGAAAGCCACGCAGGCATCAGATGTCACATGTACTCACCCAAACCCCAAGGGTCACAATACTGTGGAGTTCATCCTGGAAGAGGCATCCAGGAGCTCTGTGCCCCAAGGTGACCGTCACTGGAAGTGGACAAAGAAGAGTGAGAACCAAGTCCCCAGTGGACTTACAAAGAAAACTCCAACAGCATCCATCTGTCAGTAAATATCTTAGCAAGGTTTCCTATGCATTCCATAATATTAGTTTCAGAGGAAGTTGTTACTTGCCATGGAAACAGAGCCAATTCTCGATTACAAAAGGGAAAACATAAGGTGGGTAGAGACTTCGAGGTTCCTGTGGCTTCCTTCCTCTCCTTCCTAATTGTACATTTTTAAAGAAATGTTAAGTGAAAATAAAATCAATTTTCCTCTTTTTGAAGTTGCTGGGCATCTAGAAGGGGGAAACAAAACACCTTCCATTTTTGTGTCTGCTCATTTCTTATTTGTATAGAGAACGGCACAGCCTAGCAGAGCTTAACAGACAAACTCCACATATGCTTTGGAATTTACCAAATGAAGACCTCTCAGTTTCTCCTCCTAGCAGCTGCAACTCTACCAGTAAGCCCCCAGCCAGAAACTTTACAGGGAACTGAGGACTTGACAACTCTGTCCTAGCCAGGTGATTTCCTCTTATTTAGTGCCTACTGCATGCAGAGTGCAATGTTCAACTGAATGAGATTAAGTTAAAAAATAAATCAGTTTCTGACTGGGCGCTGGTGGCTCAAGCCTAATCCTAGATACTCAGGAGGCTGAGATCTGAGGATCAAGGTTTGAAGCCAGTGTGGGCAGATAAATTTGAGATACTATTTCTAACTAACTAACAGAGCAAAAAGCCAGAAGTGGGGGTATGGCTCAAGTGGTAGAACACCAGCCTTGAGTTAAAAAGACAAGCTAAGCAAGAGCAGAAGGCCAGAAGAAGGGGGAGGAGGGGGGGAGGAGGAGGAGGAGGAGGAGGAGGAGGAGGAGGAGGAGGAGGAGGAGGAGGAGGAGGAGGAGGAGGAGGAAAAGAAAAGAAAGCAATCAGTTACTAGTCAAGAAAATTATTTTCAACATATGATACTGAACTTCTTTTTTTGCCAGAATTTATCATTTTGCAATTTCAATGAAGAACTAAGTTCTAGTTTGCTTTAGGGCTAAAGATTTAGGAAATCTCTTAACACAGCTTCTATGAAGTTGGCATAAACTTTTAAGTAAATTCAGAACTTTATCTGACCAAACTCAGAATCCCTACTAAAATTCCAGTCACGAATATTCTAAGGATGTTTTTCCATCTCCCTGCTCTATGAAGTCAAGTTTATTACAACTATGTCATGTTTAACAAATTTCATTTCTATGCTATGACCACTACTCCTTAAAAGGCATAGTATCTGACTCAGAATGTAGAACTACAAGTTTAGCCTCCGGATTCCATTCCTAGCTCTTTCTTAACTTCTGGCACACCAACTGCTTAAGCTGGTTCTCTGAGAACACAACATACAGACCCCATCCTTCCCCAACAAGTGGGACACACACACACACACACACACACACACACACAGCATGTATAGAAAACCTTGGTCACCCCCAAATACTCATGTGTGCTTTATTTCTCTATAGACAAAAATGCATCTACAATCCTTTAATCACTAACAGTCATTCAGGAAGCAAACACAAATTCGAATCAAGGTAATGAAATGACCAATGTTCTAGCATTCAAAAACAAATTTCAAAGCTGGGTGCTGATTGCTGATTGCTCACACCTTTAATCCTAACTACTTAGGAGGCTGAGATCTGAGGATCATAGTTCAAAACCAACCTGGGCAAACCAAACTGAGAGACTCCTAACTCCAATCAACCAGTAAAAAGGCTGGAAAGTAGAGGTACAGCTCAAGTGTTAGAATGCCAGCCTTGAGTGAAAAAGCCAAGCAAAGAGCCCAAAGGCCTTGAGTTCAAGACCTAGTATAGGCACAAAACAAAATAAAACAAAAAAACTAACAGATTAAAAAAATCATTAGAATAATGGCTACTCAAGGCCACATCTCAGCAGCACAGGTATGTGTTCTCTGTGAAATTCTCCTTGATTGCCACGCTTCCTTTCATCATCATCCTTGGCCACTAACACTATTATTCATGGCACTATTTAAATACTGTGAAACTGTGGACTATTACATGTACAATGCTCCCTGAGGATAGTCATTCATCTTCTCAGTACCTGACACTCAAGGGAAACGCAGTAAGTGCTGGTGGACCTTGTAATGACCTTGGGGCTTGGGTAGTGCTGTCCTTACCTTGCATGCACACCAGTGAAAGATGACATGATATCCACAAGTTTATTTCCCACCTCCTTCCCTCCTTCCCAGCCTTCTGAGGCAGCGATGGACAAGTTCCACACATGGAAAAGCAAGACAACTGCACTCATAAAACTTGTTTTGTTTTTGTGCGCCAATACTGGGGCTTAAAACTCAGGAGCTCATGCCCTTGCTTAGCTTTTTTCTCTCAAGGCTGGCACTATACCACTTGAGCCACACCTTGATTTCTGGGTTTGGGGTGGTTAACTGGAGATAAGAATCTCTTGGGGGGCTGGGGATATAGCCTAGTGGCAAGAGTGCCTGCCTCGGATACACGAGGCCCTAGGTTCGATTCCCCAGCACCACATATACAGAAAACGGCCAGAAGCGGCGCTGTGGCTCAAGTGGCAGAGTGCTAGCCTTGAGCGGGAAGAAGCCAGGGACAGTGCTCAGGCCCTGAGTCCAAGGCCCAAGACTGGCCAAAAAAAAAAAAAAAAAAAAGAATCTCTTGGGGTTATCTTCAAACCTCAATCCTCAGACCTCAGCCTCCTGAGTAGTGCGGATTACAGGCATGAGCCACGTGCATACACACCTGTTATAACTTTCAGGAAGCTCTTTAGATACAGAAACAAAACCCCAACCTATTCAGACTGAATCGCCGAAGTTCTAAGTTTATATTCGAGTCCTTTACCTTTCAAGATGTCCAATTTGCTCTATCTTCTACATGAGGACACTGAAGAGCTTTCTAAGAACAATCCCAGCCACACAGAAGGGAACGATGAGGTCAAAGTGGAATGACACCAGCTAGTTTCACACTCACGCCTAGAAGGACAAAAGTGGGAAAGTTTATACCTAAGTTTATATTGACTCTGAAAGAAACTACCCATCCTCCATGCTGTGTGGCCAAAGCAATATTTGCAAGAAGAAACAGTGAGAAACCAATTAGGTCAAAAATAAGGAAGGCAAAGCCACCAAAAACTCAAAACACAGCTGAAAGATAGGAACGAACACCTTAGCTCAAATCTACCCAAATACAGACTACTGAAGCTAATGGGAGCCTGCAGGGCAAAATCTACCAGACACAACAATCTCATTTGATTTTTTTTTTTTAAACAGAGTATCTCTATGATAGCCTTAGACTTGGCCTTAGACTTTCAACCCTCCTCAGTTTCCCGAGTGCTGGGATTACAAGCGTGTATCATCCAGCCAGGACGAAAGTGTGACTTGAGTCATTTAACTTTTTCTATAACTACAAATGGCAACCACAGGTGGACTTTTGTGCCAAGTCTTCTCTGGGTCCCTGTTCTTAACATAGAGAAAGTGTTGAAAAATATCACAATCTAAAAGGCAGGTGTCCATAAAATAATTTAATTTTTAAAAGTAGTAGGTCAGGTGTTGGGGGCTCATACTTGTAATCCTAGCTACTCAAGAGGCTGAGATATGAGGCTCACAGTTCAAAGCCAGCCCAGAGAGAAAAGTTCCTGAGATTATTATCTCCATTAATCAGCAAAAAGCTGGAAGTTGAGGTAGCTTAAGTGGCAGAGCACCAGCTTTGAGAAAAACAAGCTTAGAAAGAGTGGATGCCCTAAGTTCAAGCCCCAGTACTTGCACAAAGACAAACAAAACAAAAATCAGTAGGTAGGGGCTGGGAATATGGCCTAGTGGTAGGAGTGCTTGCCTCGTATACATGAAGCCCTAGGTTCGATTCCTCAGCACCACATATATAGAAAAAGCCAGAAGTGGCACTGTGGCTCAAGTTGGCACAGTGCTAGCCTTGAGCAAAAAGAAGCCAGGGACAGTGCTCAGGCCCTGAGTTCAAGGGCCAGGACTGGCAAAAAAAAAAAAAAATCAGTAGGTATAAAGGAAAAAATAAAATAAAATTGGTCTAGAGTCAGATTTGTTAACCTGGGATTGGCTGGCTCCGAGCAGTCTGTACACAAACTCTACAAAGATGGGTGGTTGTGATCTTGCTAGAAAAAACTTGGATCTTCACTTCAACTTACCTCTAGGTAAATGTTATTAGCCTTTGACTTTGGATTTAGTTTTAACAGTTCATAACAATATTAGCAATCCTAGCCAAAAGAACCACTATACATGTTCAGATCACACTGGTTGTTGAAGACACCCAATATAGTATGTATGCCCATTGCTCGTTCCAAACTACAGTACTGCCCAGTGCCAGTGCACACATCTGTAAACCTAGCTATTCAGGAAGCTGAGATCTGAGGATCACAGTTCTAAGCCAGCCCATGCACAAAAGTCCATGAGACATTTTGCTCCACTTAACTAGATAAAAAAAAAAAAAGGCTGAAGTAGACATATGTGGTTCATACCAGTCTTGAGTAAAAAAATGAAGAGAGAACACTCTAGCCCTGAGTTCAAGAATACTGGCACAAACTAAAAAATATATATATATATATATATATATATATATATATACAGCATCATTTCACCTGAAACTACATTTTATCATCCAGTGTTATAAAGAAACACATAAATCACTATAGCACAATGAACATTTTGACAACTATTTCTATTTTATCTGGAATTTAATGAAGCTAATGCTCATCTAGACCACCAAAGGAGTACAAGGGCCATAAATGGATTAAGAACTCAGCCAGATTCTGGTGGCTCACACCTATAATCCTAGCTACTCAGGCAGAGGCGGAGATCTAAGGATGATGTGTTCAAAGCCAGCCTGGATAGGAAAGTCCATGCCTCAAGAATATCTACTTAATCACCAAACAGCTGAAAGTCATGGAACTGTGGCTGAAGTAGAAGAGCATCAGCCGTGAGAAAAAAAGCTAAGGGATAGCACCCTGGCCCTGAGTTCAAACCTCAGTATAAGTACAGAAAAAAGGGGGAGGGGGTTGAGGACTCTGATCTAAAACAAAGTTTCCACAGAACCTACCATCATATTCACTAAGAAAGCTAGAAGAATCAGAGTAAGCCATTTCATCCATGATTTCACAACTGAAGATTAAGCAGCCAGGAGGCCGAGAACACATTCAAGGCCACAAACGTTGAACATCTAGGTTGGCACTGGCCATCTGTCTTCCTATCCTTCTACCTCAACCTCCATTTACACCTGTACAACTGCCAACTAATGTCCCATCAATACATGGAAACCGGCCACTACATGGAAATTAAGCCAGACGCTAGCAGCTCACATCTATACCTCCTAGCTACTCAGAGGGCTGAGATCTGAAGATTATGGTTCAAAGCCAGCCTGGGCAGGAAAAGCCTGTGTGAGTCTTATCTCCAATTAACCAGCAAAAATGACAGATTTGGAGCTATGGCTCAAATAGTAAAGTGCCAGCTAGCCTTGAGCAAGAAAACTAAAATAGAGCACAAGACACCTTTGAGTTCAAGCCCCAGGATCAGCACACATAAAAAGATTTAAAAAATATATAAAACCAAAACTCAATCCCAAAGAACAAGAATGGTTTATAACATACCTTTTTTTTTCAAATTTTTATTATCAAACTGATGTACAGAGAGGTTACAGTTTCATACATTAGGCATTGGATACATTACTTGTACTGTTTATAGCCTAGTGGCAAGAGTGCTTGCCTCGTATAACATACCTTTTTAAAAAATCAAATATGTTGCTATAATTTTTATAAACACTGAAGTTGGTCTGTTAATGAGACAGAAGATGGGGGAAAAAAGTTAGGCTCCATAGTCTGTCTTTCTCAGAGGTGTCCCAAGTATCTGCAGACAGGCATTAACTTGCTATGCTGAATCGAGTCATGGGTCATTAGAGCAGGTAACATCATCAGCACTTCATATATGGGAGGACGGGAGATAAATATGAGAGATTTGTTTAAAGCCACATAAGCATAAATCATGAAATGGGAAAATAAACTTTTTTTGCGGGGGTGGGGGGAGGAGGGGAATCTTCTGAGACAAGTCTTAGTGAGTTTTCTGCCTAGGCTGGCTTTGAACTGTTATCTCAGATTTCAGTTTCCTGAGTAGCTAGTATTATAGGCATGAGCCGCCAGCAACAGGCTCTATTTTCTTTTCTTTTTGTCTGTTGTGGGCTTGAACTCAGAGCCTGAGCACTGCCCCTGAGCTCTTTTGCTCAAGGCTAGCACTCTACCACTTTGAGCCACAGCTCAAACACTTCCCATTTTTTGAGTGGCTAATTGGAGATGAGAGTCTCACAGGGACTTTTCTGCAGGGGTGGCTTCTAAAGGAGATCCTCAGATCTCAGCCTCTCCTGAGGAGGTAGCTAGGATTATAAGTATGAGTCACCAGTGCCCAGCTTTCTATTTTATTTCTCTTTCTTACAATTTGCTAATCCTTCTTCTGGACTCTGCATACAAGGGCCCAAATTTCTGACAAGACAAACATTGGATTCCTTAATATCTCAAATGCTAACTGACCCTCTATCACTGACCCACATGGATCTTTGTTGGTGTGAGTGTGATGGCTTAAACTCAGGGCCTCACTCTCTTGACTTTTTCTGTTCAAAGCTGGTACTCTATTCCTTGAGCCACAGCTCCACTTTTGGCTTTTTGCTGGTGAACTGGAGATAAGAGTTTCATGGACTTCTCTGCTTGGACTGGCTTTCAAAGGTGATCCTGAGATCTCAGCCTCCAGAGCAGCTAGGATTACAGGTGTGAGCCACTAGTGTCTGGCTCCAGCATGTAACTTTTATGTGGACACTCAATCACCTTCCTGCTGAAGTCACTACCCATTTGCCTTAACCAAGGTCTTAACTTTGTGTCAATTCTTTTCTACCTTAGAGACCATCTTGTGAAGAAGTTTGTGTCCATTTCTCTACCTTGTCTAATAACTTCATTAAGTTACCCCAACTGGATTCCAGTTTAGCTTTCAACTCATTCCTCTCTCACACTTTAAAACCCACTCTTTCTTATCCTCTAGGAGGGCAGACCGGGCAACTTCCTTTATACTTGGTACCCTGCACCTAAGGCCCCAGGCGATGCTATTACAGGCCTCGGACAGCACAACCAGCCCTGCTGCTGTTTTCCTTCAGTTATCTCCATCCCACTCATCAGCCTCACCCAACACTAACCCGTGGCATCTTAAGTCTTTGCAACTTCCAGAGGCCCAAGACGAGGGCTCCACTCGGAAAGCCACTGGCGTGTTTCCCAACCCCAAGAATGACTCAGTGACCCCGACCACCGCCCGCTCACCTGCGGGAGCCCTTCGCGACTTCCACGTTCTTCCAGGCTTTCACCTCCCTCCACCCTTCAACAAGTCACTGGCCTGCAAAGTCTCCTCTACTTCCATCCATCTCGGGGGGGGGGGGGAGGCAGAGGGCTGCAGACCCCCACAAACAACCTCAATTCTCTGGTTTGGCTCGCGATCTCGCTCTTCCGACGCCCCTTTATCCCTAGACCCCGGAGACCCCCTCCGAAATCCTGCTTAGGACACCATCTCCAACACCCCGGGAGATGCCTGGCTCCAAAGGCACCCCGCCCCCCCCACGGGCTCCCCAGACCCAACTCCCCAGGCCCGCCCCCGGCCCCCGCCCCCGGCTCCCGCTCCCGGTGGCGGCGGCCCCAGGCCCCAAAGCAGCTCCCAGCACGCGGACGCGGCCCCCCGCCCGCCGCCCCTACCCTCCCCCTCCCCCTCCCCCTCCCAGGTGCCGCTCACCAAGGCGGGTGGGGGAGAGCCGGGCGCAGGGCCGCGCGGGGGGCTTCGGTCCGGGAGGCTCTCAGCCCCGGGGGGCCGGGGCCCGGGCCAGCGGCAGTGGCGGCGCAGCGTCTCCCCCCGGCGGCGGCGGCGCCGTCCCACTCCCGCAGGCACACATAGGCTCCATTGTCCGCCGGCGCCTCCCCCTTTCCGGCTCCCTCAGGCCCCGCCCCTTCCCCTCCCCTTCCCCTCCCCCAGGCCCTCCCCCAGACGCACCGCGCCACGAAAGGTACGGCCGGCCCCGCCTGGGACGCCCGGGAGGACTGCTCCTCCCACAGCCCCGCCGTCCCGCCCTCCCCGCCGCCGGGAAGGGCCCGCCCCCTCCCGGGAATGTCAGCGGTCCCCCCCCTCCCGGAACGCGCGCGGTGGTACCAACCTGGCCGCCTCCCCCCTCCCGGTCCCCCGCCTTCCCGCCGAGGCCACGCCTTCTGCCCCGCCCCACCGAGGCCACGCCTCCTGACCACGCCCACTTAAATTTTACTACGGCCCCGCCCCGCCGGTACCACCTCCGGTTTGCATGGCCACGCCCCTTGGCGTCATCCCGCCGGAGGTGGCGCCCACTCCCCCCCCCACCTTAAAGAGACAGAGCACACTTTCTCAAGTGAAAGAACCTCTCCGATGGGGCCCGCGGGGTGGGAGGCGCGGCCAGGGAGGTGCTGTCCTTCCCCGCACGGTCCTCCCCACGCACACCTAGGGGAATCCCGCAGCCCCGAGACCCGCCATAGGGGATCGGGAACGATCCTGGAAGGGGGGGGGGGAAAGGGCGGGGTAGAATTTGGCCATCTTTGACAGAAGCGGGCAGGGAGCTGCTAAGGACCCGGCGTCTCCCTCACTCTGGCGGGCAGCCGCGGGCCGGGCCTTGTCCTTCGTCCTCCGGATCCCCGGCACCCGGACGCCCCCTGTCCACCCCGCAGTCCCGGACCCGGACTCCCCCTCTCCACCTTGGGTCCCGCAGGCACCCGGACGCCCCCTGTCCACCCGGGCCCCCGCAGCGCCGGCACCCGGACGGCCCCTCTCCACCCCGGATCCCGCTAGCACCCAGACGCCCCCAGTCCACCCCGCAGCCCCGGCACCCGGACGCCCCCTCTCCACCCAAACCCCGCGGGCCCCGCCCCGCCCGGCTGAGGGGTCCGCAGAGGGGACCCCTCAAATGGCTTCCCAGCCACGATCTTCCTCCCCTGGTTTTCCAGAAAGCGGAGAGCCCGTGGGTCCGACGCCGGGCCCGGAAAGTGAGAATGGGTGCCCATTAGATGACACTTCTCGGAGGAAAATTGACTGCGTCGTGGGGGAAGCGTGCGGTGGAATCCGAGCAGACCCACGGACCGCGGTGACACACCTGCGGGTCTGCCGCCCTCCCCAAAGATGCCCTGAACCCCTGGACCTCTCGTCAGTGCTGCCCGAGTCTCTGCCTCACTCACATGAAATCACGCTGGCCCGATGGAGGCAGGTCTGCCTGTGATACAAGATATGTTTTCTCCCCAAAGATGGATAGAAAGCAACACTGCCCAAGCAAGCTAAATAGCCATTTCTGTGTCTTTTGCTTGGCTATAAAATAGGAAACCCTCCTTTTCTCTTAAATTGTGCCTGTACTGGGGCTTGAACTCAGGGGCCTGGGCCCTGTCCCTGAGTTTTTTTCTGCACAAGGCTAAAGTTCTAGGACCAGGGAGAGCCACAGTTCCACTTCTGGCTTTTGGCTGGTTAGTTAGCCCTCAAGAGTTTCATGGAGCCCGGTGCTGATGGCTCATGTCTGTAACCCCAACTACTCAGCAGACTGAGGTCTGAGGATCGCGGTTCAAAGCCAACCAGGACAAGAAAGTCCATGAGACTCTTATCTCCAATAAACTACTTCGAAAAATCTGGACCTGATGCTGTAGTTCAAGAGATAGAGCACTAGCCTTGGGCACAAAAGGGCTCAGGGACAGCACCCAGACTCCAATCCCCAGGACTGGGAAAAAGTTTCATGGGCTGGCTTCCAACTATAATCCTTAGATCTCAGCCTCTTGAGCAGCTAGGGCGGATTCCAGGAGTGAGTCACCTGTGCCCAGTGAAGCCTCCCTTCACAAAATGGTGCTATTGTAAAGAATGGTGCAAAAAAAACCCTCTAAATTTGACATTTACATTGCTTATACTAACTATGCATGATAGTTCCTTTCCCCCTTTATGTTTTCCGTCACAGAGAAGACAGGAGAAGATGTCTTGCTATCATTTTTCATAGGATGCAAGCAAGCAGTCATGGTATAGAAACATGCCAGTCGAGAGTTTTAAGTGATTTGGAAAGGAAGCAACTTCCGAATAGGAAATAATTAAAATCGAGTGGGAGTTTGGGGTTAACTTTTGGCTTTAGAATATTATATAGCCAAGAACCTCTGCAAAAGAAGGCAAGGATAGAAGTCAAATATAGACAGCCAAACCAAGAATATGCAAGAAATATTTGGACCTTGCATGCATCTATGAAAACATTATGATGAAACCCATTAAAAAATAATACAAGAAAGATTTTTAGCTCTGCACCTGTGGCTCATGTTTGTAACCCTAGCGACACGGGAGCCTGAGCTGTAAAGATCATGGTTCAAAGGCACCCCAGGCAGGAAAATCTGTCCAATTAACCAACAAAAAGGTGGAAATAGAGCTATGGGCTCAAATAGTGGTAGAGTGCTAGCCTTGAGCAAAAAGGTTTTTAAAGGGGGGAAGAGGAGAGGAACAGGAAGTCGTAGAGGAGATAAATACAATCAGACCACATTATATGCATGTATAGAAATATCATAATGCTAGTACTTACACTGTGCAATTCATATATGCTAAGAAAAAAAGACTTTGGAATTACTAATGTAGGTGAAAAAAGTCATAGATTATATAGTAGGTTTTATCTATAACAGAAAACTGCCAGATAAGCCTCAGTCTGGGATTTGTCAGACCAGTTACCTCTGTTCAGCAAGCTCAAAATACAAACTCATTATGACAATAATACACATATTTTTGTTAAACTCTTAATCACTTTCAGCTAGACATTAGATTCTCATGCAACTAGGTTTCAAAGCTCAAAATTATCTATTGAATCAGAAGAAAAATGCAAGCAAATGTTAAATGCACAGCGCTGGGAATAAAAGCAATATCACAAATTTAAATATGCCAAAAATAAAATCATGAAATCTAAAGGTTAGAGTCTCCATAGTAATTTTAGCTTAGCAACATAACACATGGATGAGAAAGGTATTTTTAAAATATTATTTGTTCTATTAAATAGTTTACATTCATTAGAATATTTGTCCTCTGACTTTTCTAGCTCCTGCAAGTCTCTAGTTTGAGCATGTTATGTATACAGAAGCACTAATGGGTAATGGTAAAAACATGTTTTTAAAAAGCATCCTATAAATAAAAGCTTCCAAGTTTCTACTGCTCTCAAAACTCTAAAATGAGAAATCGTTTCCCCTGGAAATGGTAAAATTGTTCAATAATAAGGGCTTTTGATAGTAAAGAAACCTACTTTTAATTTTCTTTTTTTTTTTCAAATTTTTATTGCCAAACTGATGTACAGAGAGGTTACAGTTTCATACGTTAGGCATTGGATACATTTCTTGTACTGTTTGTAACCTTGTCCCTCATACCCCCTCCCCCTCCCCCTACTTTTAATTTTCTTACTGAAATGTACTTCTAAAGATGATAGAAACTCCAATGTATTGTGCACATGGGTGGTCAAGTTAGGACCTGTGTTCTTCAACTGATCATGCTATTTGTTATTATTGGTTGTGTACTGTTACTGTGTTTTCTATCTGCATGGTCCATTTTCAAGTTAGAGGAACAGGAAGTTTTGTTTAAAATATCCAAATTAGAATGGTGAAGCCAGGTGCTGGTAACCTTATGTCTATCTATCATCCTAGCTACTTAGGAGGTTGAGATCTGAGGATTGAAGTTCAAAGCCAGCCTGAGCAGGAAAGTTTTAGAGACTCTTATCATCCTAGAAGTGGAGGTGTGGTTCAAGTGGTAGCGCACTAGCCTTGAGTGAAAAAGCTAAGGGATAGCACATAGGCCCTGAGTTCAAGCCCCGGTCCTGATATGCACATGCATCAATTTTTAGAATTAAGTCTCATTTCTAAGTTGCTATGTGTTTTACTTAGGCTCAGAGCTTCAGGGGTAACCCCGACTCCATACTGTCTACTGCATCTTCTTGGTTAATAGCATCCACAGATTATTCTATAATTTTATTGCTTTTACTGTGTAAGTTAGGATGGTTACCACTGACATCCCCATCTCTAGCTCCTGTCAGCTGTCAATTCTACATGCTCTTTCCAGGCAGATCTTCCTAAAAGACCTTTTCACACACATTAGTTCCTGCTGTAGGCACCATGCTAATGATCTACCCTGAGATCCTAACATTATGTTATACTAGAATTTTTTTTTAAATACTAGCTTTACAATCATTGAGACCTCAGTTTAAACACTGGACTATATTTTTGTTGTTGTTGATTTTTTTTGGCCAGTCCTGGGCCTTGGACTCGGGGCCTGAGCACTGTCCCCGGCTTCTTTTTGCTCAAGGCTAGCACTCTGCCACTTGAGCCACAACACCACTTCTGGCCATTTTCTATGTATGTGGTGCTGGGGAATCAAACCCAGGGCTTCATGTATTCGAGGCAAGCACTCTTGCCACTAGGCCATATTCCCAGCCCATGGACTATATTTTTGTAGCTAAGTAACTTCAGGCAATAGACAAAACAAAGCTAAACAATGTATTTTTCTTTCTCATGCATTTCAATAGTAGTTGTTTCTATCATTAGTTCTAAAACATATCCTAAACTGATGTGTTTACAGCTCATGCCTGTAGTCTTGGCTTCTCAGGAAGCTGAGATCTGAGTATTGAAATTGGAAGCCAGCTGGGGCACGAAAATCCATGAGACTCTTATCTCCCATTAACCACCAAAAAGCCAGAAGTGGAGGTGTGGCTCAAACAGTAGAGCACTAGCCTTGAGTGAAAAAGTCAAGCAAAAATGTGAGGTCCTGAGTTCAAGCTTCATTACTGACACAAAACTTTTTTTCCTGAAGTTTAGTTAGTGCCCACTGTGTGTCAGGTACAAAGTACTGAAGATTGTAAAGTATACAAGGAAATATAAGACATGTTTCCTCATGTTGGGATCTGGAATCTCTAGTTAGGAATACTGACAAATAAATATCTATAATTAATTATATTAAGTGCTGTGATAGGGATAAATAAACACCAGGTGTTGGGACATATGGAAGAGAGGTAGCTATGCAGACAGGAGAATTAAGGAATGCAAAAAGACCCAAGCAGATTCTTGAAGAATACGTGGGAGTCAGCCAGGCAAAGGACTCTGAAATGTATGAAGGCTCAGCTGGGTGACAACGGATGTATAAATAACCACTAGGCAAGAGAGATGGTAATAAATAAATGGCAAAAAGTAAAACCGGTGCAAAGGCAATAAGAGGAGATACATTACTTGAAGGGAATGGCGTGAGCTACACTGTTTCATGGGGGAGAAGGGATTGAACCGGCTTTGGCTTCCGACAGCAGGGGCCCAGGCCTCCCTCTCTTCAGCATCCCCCTCCCAGCCTGCTGGGGTGAAGGTGGTGATGATAGGTAGGTATTCTTATGAGCTTTGAGCTTCAGCTGCCCCAGAACACATATAAGGGGAAATATATAAAAGACATTATAAGGAAAAGCAAATAGTCATTTCTACAAGGAGAGGGTCCTGGTTAGAGTGTCTGATTTTGTTGTTGGCTTTTTTCTCTCTCTGTCTCTCTGTCTCTCTGTCTCTGTGTCTCTCTCTCTGTGTGTGTGTGTGTGTGTGTGTGTGTGTGTGTGTGTGTGTGTGTGTGGTGTGTGCCAATACTGGGCTTGAACTCAGGGGCTGGGGGCTGTCCTTTAGCCTTTTCTGCTCAAGTCTGGTGCTCTACTACTTGAGCCACTAGCTCTCTACATCCACATTTTTTGCTGATTAATTGTACATAAGAGTCTTTTGGATTTATCTGCCAGGCTGGCTTCTAACCAAGATCCTGAGATCTCAGCCTCCTGAGCAGCTAAGAGCGCAGGCATGAGCCACCAGTGCCCGGCTGTCACATCTGGTTTTCAATGGCTGCTGTGTCACTCAGCAATGATTCCTTTTGCTTCTGGAGCTATGTGCTAGTAAATTAATGACTATGTGTTGATCTGTACAAGTAATACCTGATGCAAAATGAAGTGCTATGACTATCATGTTTGGTGATCTCTGGATTGTCTAAGGTGCATTGGCTCAGGGAGAGATTTGGAAGCATTGAGTAGACCACTCACTGGCCTGTTCTCAGTGCTCCTGACACTTCTCTATATTCTGCACTACATTTCTATCTTCAGAGCCAGGCACAGTAGTCCACACCTGAAATCCTCAGGGGCCATTCAACAGGCTGAGGCATGGGGATAGAGGTTCAAAGCCAGCCATGAAACATTACCTCTACCTTACTAGCAAAAAGGTGGAAGTGGGAGTGTGGCTCACATGGCAGCATGCCAGCCTTGAGCGCCCAGCCCCTGAGTTGAAGCCTCAGTACTGGCACCCACAGAAGAATAAATTTAAAAATTTTAAGTAAAGAAATAAAGCATAAATATCATTATAGTGTAAAATTTTGTTTTTTAGATCCTTATATTTAGATCATTGTATTTCATTGCATCTATGTTTTAATCCTATGTATTTAATGTTATGAGTTTAAATCATTACTCTGGTTTTCATGGAACTGGGCTAGAGGAACTGTACCCAGTCTCCACCCTGTTTAGTGCTTGCGGGCGCGCACACCCCCTCCTGAAGTCCCAGCATTAAAGAGCATTTCCTTAGGGATTTTTTTTTAAGATGCTCATTAAAATGCAAACGTCCCCAAAGGGGAGGAACTTCCTGGGAGTGTGATTAGTTAACCCCTTAAGTGAGGTTGTTCGCCAGCCAGCTAGCTGAACACATCCTGAGCCCAGACTAAACATGCCAGCAACCTCCTGCACAGAGCAAAGAACCAGGCTTAGGGCAAATAGACTGTTCCAGAAGGAAGAAAGATGGCTGGGGAGGAAAGGAGTGGTACCAGGCTTGTATTCGAGTTCAAGTTCCAAGGTTTAAGATACACAAAATAAACACACTAGCCACAGCTAACACTAGCTAAGTTAGATTCTCCATTGGGCTTTAACTTTGTGCCTGTGGGGGCAGGGAAGAATCTAGAAACACAGTGGAGCATGAATGTGTTGTGGGGGATGTGACATTTGAGCTGGGTCCAGGGGGAGGAGAGAAGGGCGAGGACTTGGTGGGGGGGGGAGATTGCTGGCTGAGGGGAGGGGTGTTCCAGGCAGTCTGGGTATGGGTCCTGTCTGCACTCAGGATTAGTGCTAAGAGCTTGGGGAGAGTAGAAGCCAGGAAGGAGATAGGCCTGGGATTGTGAGACCACCTTAATTTTAATGCTCAGGAGTTTGCATCTTATCCTTTATCTTTCTGGAACAATCTAAATAGGCTTCATGGAGGAGGTGCTTGTGCTAGGTCTTAAAGCATGACAGAAAATACCAACAGATGGAAATGGGGCTGGGAAAGAGTATTTTGGACAGCAGAGCCAGGAACTCCTGAGTGGGTAAGATTGGTAATGAGAAGGGCACTGGTGGCTGAGGCCTGTGGTCCTAGCTAGTCAGCTAGGATCAAGGTCTGAAGGCAACCCCAGGTAGGAAAGTCTATAAGATTCTTTTTTTAAAAAAATCTTTTTTTGTCAGTCATGGGGCTTGAACTCAGGGCCTAGGTGCTGTCCCTGAGCTCTTTCACTCAAGGGTAGCACTCTGTTATTTGAGCCACAGCTCCACTTCCAGTTTTCTGGTGGTTAATTGGAGATATGAGTCTTGTGAGCTTTCCTGCCAGGATTGGTTTTGAACTGTGATCCTCAGAACTCAGTCTCCAAAGTAGCTAAGACTACAGGCATGTGTCACCAGCACCCAGTTCTTAGAAAATTTGTATGTCCAGTTAAGCAAAAAGCCAGAAGTACACCTGTGGGTCAAGTGGTAAAGCAATAGTCTTAAGCAAAAAGGCAAAAGGACAGCACCTAGGCCCTGAGTTTAAGGCCCAGGCCCAGGCCCAGCAAAAGAAGGGGGAGGGAGGAAAGACAGAGAGAGAGGGAGAGGAGAGAGAGGGAAAGAGGAAGGGAAGGGGGAAGAGAGAGAGTGGGAGGAAAGGGGGAAGAGAGGAGAGAGGAAGGAAGGAAGAGAGAGAGGAGAAATGAAGGAAGAAGAGAGAAAGGAAGGAAGGAGGTTGGGCTAGGAGGAAGACAAGGGGACTCAAGTTGGGGCTTCTCTAGTAGTCCTTGAAGGGGATGATGAGGCCCTTTGCCTCTGGTCTGAGTAATGGAGTATAAACTCAGGGCATTGCACTCTTTTCTGGCTTTTTCATTCAAAGCTGGCGTTCTACCACTTGAGCCACAGCTCCATTACTGGCTTTTTGCTAATTAATTGGAGTAAGAGTCCCATGAATTTGCCTTCCTGGGTTGGCTTTGAACTATAGTCCTCAGATCTCACTTCCTGAGTAGCTAGGATCATAGGCATACATTATCAGTGACCAATAATGGGTCTTGTTTTGAGTATACATGCCCAATCTCCATGCTTGGGGGGATGAGGAGGAGGCTAGGCTGCTGGAGGTGGGGGCGGGGGGAGCAAGCTGAATGCAGGGGATGAATGTATCACCAGTCAGTTGACGACCCCCTAACAAGGCAACAGGAGCACTGAGCTGTAAACCTAGGCAAGTCTCTACTCTGCTCAGGAGCACACTTTTTGTTGTTGTTTGGTTTGTCTTCTTGTTGGAAAAGCAGGTGCTAATAAAACTTATCACCCCCTCATCCTTTGGGAGTGCTGGGAAGAGCAACCAATATATATACATAAATAAACTGAGAGCTCCCAACAAGAACAAGGTGTGCTAGAAATGCTCAACATCCTCAACAACCATAAATTCAGCCACCCCTTCGCCAAGATTGTAAACAAGGTGTCTCTTTAAGAGCAGATGTAGTTAACCAAATACTAACTTAGAGGCTGTCTATATAACCTCCAACAACATGCAAACACCAGATTAAATCCAAACACCAGATTTCCAAGAGTTCTCTCAGTAGAGGATCTCAAGGTCAACCTAACACTTCTACTAAACTGGCCCAGACTACAGAAATTAATTAACATTAAAATTACATCATCTTCCCTTCCTTTTCTTCTGATGTGTGACTAATACCAACATCCCTCCTGCTCCTCCAACCTGTACCCTTTTGTGTGTGTGTACCAGTATTGGGACTTGAACTCAGGGCCTTGGGCTTTTGCTTAGCTTTTTTGCTAAAAACGTCTGCACTATCACTTGAGCCACACCTCCACTTAGCTTTTTGGTGGTTACTTGGGGTTTTCTGCCCAGGCTGGCTTTAAACCATGATCTGCAGATCTCAGCCTAATGAGTAGCTAGGATTACAGGTGTGAGCCACTTATGCCTAACTGTATAACATGTACTCTTTCTCACACCTCTTATGTCCATCGCTTGACAAAATGATGCCATATGAAATATTCAGATGTATGCAACTCATCCAGGAAGAAGTCTGTCATACAAAAACACTAAAAGAAAAATGAGGAAACAGCAACCACAGCAACACAGGTAAAATGACAAAGATTGCAAATCTAGCTGTAAAGGGACACCTCTCTAATTATATGTTGCATGCATAGCAAATCTCTTTTAATAAATCCCATCTCAAGGTCTACTCCCCTAAAGAGCAGATTGGGTTGGTAATAACTCCTGTCCTCTGTGGTTGGGAAAATCCAATTTTCACACCTAGTAAATGAAATAACTCTAAGGGCAGGTGGGGTGAGCCGTTAGCAGAAGGTTAAGGGCGATGCATCATGTAATGGCTCTTTTGGGAAGGCCAGCTAGAGATTTGCTCTTTTTATGCCAGTTGATGCTACTTGGCCAACAAACCTCCAACCTCGGAGGCTACAAAGCTTGAGCCTTTCGTGTGTGTGTGTGTGTGTGTGTGTGTGTGTGTGTGTGTGTGTGTATATATGTGTGTGTGCGCATGCGCACATGCACACATATGCACCAGTACTGGAGTTTGACATGTGTCACATGGACATTACTGTCCAGGCTAGCTTTGAACTACAATCCTAGATCTCAGCCTCCTGAGTAGCTAGGATTAAAACTTGAACCTTTATCACATGCTATCATGAATGGATAAGCTCTATGATTATGGTTCATGCCTGTGCAAGGCATGGCTCTGGCCTTTTTGTCCTGCATAGTAGGGTAGTGTAGTGTCAGGAGATCAGCCTAGACTGACTCCATTCCTGACTTAGTGACAAAGAGATGGAATTGGAGCTGGGTGCTGGTGGCTCACACCTGTAATCCTAGCTTCTCAGGAGGCTGAGATCTGAAAACTGTGGTTTGAAGCTAGTTTGGGCAGAAAAGTCTGAGAAACTCTTCTTTCCAAATAACCTGGGGGGGAAAAAAGTCAGAAGTAGCAGTGGAGCTGAATAGTTGAGCTCCAGCCTTGAGTGAAAAAGCTAAGAGACAGAAATCAGGCCCCAGGACTGGAGTTTAAAAAAAGGGGGCACAGAGGTGGGGGAGCAGACTGGGGAATTGTGAATTTGAAGCACTCTGGTCTAGGTAGTGAGACCCTATCTCAAAACTCTGTGTGTGTGCATTAGTGTGTGTGTGTGTGTGTGTGTATGTGTGCTGGTCTTGGGGTTTGAACACAGGACTTGGACACTCTCCCTGACCTTTTGTGCTCAAGGTTTGTGCTGTGCTAGTTGAACCATATAGCTCCACTTCTGGCTTTTTGATCATCAATTAGAGATAAGAGTCTTTCAAGACTTTTCTGCTCTGGCTAGCTTCAAATTGCGATCTGCACATCTCAGCCTCCTGAGTACATGTGTGAGCCACTGGTGGTGGGCTAAAATACTGCCTTTTTAAAAGAAAGAAATCCAATCATATGATTCCATGCAATATAAGATTCTCTATGCTGGGAATATGGCCTAGTGGCAAGAGTGCTTGCCTCCTATACATGAAGCCCTGGGTTCGATTCCCCAGCACCACATATATAGAAAATGGCCAGTAGTGGCGCTGTGGCTCAAGTGGCAGAGTGCTAGCCTTGAGCAAAAAGAAGCCAAGGACAGAGCTCTGGGCCCTCAGTCCAAGGCCCAGGACTGGTTAAAAAAAAAAAAAAAAAAAAGATTCTTTATATAAAAGTAAGAAATTAAAAGGTAGACAACCTAGTGGAAACAAAGCATTTCTAACAAATGCAACTGAAAAATAATGAATGTTTTAGTCTATGAAAAGCTCATACAAAGATATGAAAAATGTAAATGCCTGAGTTGACATTTAACATCTCACGCACAGAGAATATTAACAGTAAAAAAAATCTTGAACTTGTGAAATTTTTTATAACAAATTTAATCAAAGAAATATAGGCAAATTTTATTTTTCATGAGGGCTTAGCACATAGTAAGCACTTGGTAAATATATGTTGACCTTCTTAAATTAACTGAGAATAAGAAAATTCCATTTCTCAGTGTTATGTGTATGGTCAAATGAACATTCTTATATACACTTGGGAGATGACATTTTAAAAGAATCAGTAGATTGTTTCTCTAAAGGGCAGATAGTAAGTACTTCCAGGTTACAGGAGACAGTAAGTACTTCCAGGTTAAAGAAGACAGTAAGTACTTCCAGGTTACAGGAGATAGTAAGTACTTCCAGGTTATAGGCCATCTTGTCTCTGTGGTGACTGCTCAGAGCTGTCATTGGAGGATGAAAGCAGCCAGAGACATTGCATAAATGAATGAGCATGGCCAGGCTCCAAAAAGACTTTATTTATGGACACTTAACTGTGAATTTCACATAATTTTCCTGTGTCATAAATATTATTTTTCTTTTCATTTTTTTCCTAGGCACTTAAACATGTAAAAACCATTTTTTAACACATGGGCTGTATAAAAACAGGCCAGAGAAAGGATGTGATCCTCAGGTCTTCATTTGCCAGCTCTTGTATTAAAGGAACATTCTAGAAACCAATCTGGTAGACATTAAGAGACTTTAAAAAGGTCATTTGAAAGCTTATCAGTTTTAAAATGATCAGGTACAAACACATTTTTCTCCTCCAAGACAATTTTTTTTTTCAGTTTTGGCCAAACTTTTTATTTAGTACTCTGTAGCTGTTTAGCACACACTTAAATGGTCTTACTGGGGGAGGGAGAGGAGACAATTTTTTATTTGTATCAAATTACAGGGTAGGATACGTAAGCATAAAGTTGTGATGGGAATATTGTAACATAATGTAAAATTATCAAATTATCTCATTATCTAAGGTTTATCACATGTCTAAATGCACACTGAGTAGGTTATTTGGAATGATTTTACGTGATAGATATTTTTTGAACTGTCACTTTTTTAGTAAAAAATTAAAAATTCATACTATCTCCTAATAATTCCTTTCTCAGGAATGATTTATAAGCAAAAAGAATTAAGAAAACACAAAAACATTCACAAAAAAATCATCTAAACATTTGGCAGAAAGAGAATAGCATATTGGACCTTGGAACATTCATAACATAAAATACTATATAGACATAAATCTTTTTTTGTTTTTTGTTTTGCCAGTCCTGCGGCTTGGGATTTAGGGCCTGAGCACTGTTCCTGAGCTTCTTTTGCTCGAGGCTAGCACTCTACCTCTTGAGCCACAGTGCCACTTTCAGCTTTTTCTGTTTATGTGATTGAACCCAGGGCTTCATGCATGCTAGGCAAGCACTCTACCACTAAGCCACATCCCCAGCCTGACATAAATTTTTGTAAAGAAATATTTCATGTCATACAAAGAAAAGCTCATGACATGAAGTTATGTGAAAAAAGAATCAAGATGCAGAATATATACATTGTTCTATCTTAGTTTAGAAAAGCACATATGCATATAATTTGTCTGGATAAAAACATATATATACACACAGAAAAGATGGCAGGAAGTATAACTGCTACTCTAGGTGCTAGGTTAATGCACGATTACATTTTTTCTTCATTTTTTTGTTCTAATTCTCCACCATAAATAGTTATTTTGGTAATCAAGAAAATATACAAATGTCATATCTAAACTAACTGAGGAAAAAATCCAGATTCCAAAGTTTATATTAAATAACAAGAGAAGAAAAGCTTTTCAAATGCAACCTAAGTGCAAAATCCTGATAAAACTCCACTGAAAATGAATTCAAGTAACTCAAAAGTCATCAGAGAAATGACTACAGAAAGGAAAAACAAAAAGCCTTGAATTGCCAGGTGCTAGTGGCTCACGCCTGTAATTTTAGCTACTCAGGAGGCTGAGATCTCAGGATTATGGTTCAAAGCCAGCCCAGACAGAAAAGTCCATGAGACTCTTATCTCCAATTGACCTCAAGAAAATCACAAGTGGCACTGTGGCTCAAGTGGTAGAGTACCAACCTTGAGCTGAAGAGCTTAGGGACAGTGCCCAGGCCCAGAGTTCATGCCCCACAACCAATAAAAAAAAAAAGTCTTGACTCTTGTTTTGGGGTTATGTACTGGGGCTTGAACTCAAGGCCTCGTTCTCTTGGTTAGCTTTTTCACTCAAGGCTGACATTCTACCACTTGAGCCACAGCTCCACTTCTAACCTTTGGCAGCTACTTGGAGATAAGAGTCTCACAGAGGGCTGGGGATGTGACTTAGTGGTAGAGTGTTTGCTTAGCATGCATGAAGCCCTGGGTTTGATTCCTCAGTACCACATAAAGAGAAAAATCCAGAAGTAGTGTTGTGGCTCAAGTGGTAGAGTGCTAGCCTCGAGCAAAAGTAGCTCAGGGTCAGAGCCCAGGCCCTAAGTTCAAGACCCAGGACTGGCTAGAAGAAAATGTCTCACCGACTTTCCTGGTAGGGTTGGCTTCAAACCCTGATCCTCAGATCTCAGTTTTCTGTGTAGCTGGGGCTGCAGGTGGAAGCCACCAGCGCCCAACAATTCTTTCCTTTTCTATTGCATAAATGGGAATTAGGTTTGGCACAAAAAGTTTGGTAGCATGCTTGTGCTTTCAAAATCAAGCTCAAACATTTTTTTCCCCTTCCAGTGTTGGGAATTAAATCCAAAGCCTTGTGCAATGCCAAGCTTGCTTGGCACGTGTTCTACGACTAGAGCCACCCCTCCAGCCTGTAGCTTTTTTGCTGGTTATTTTGTAGATGGAGTCTCTCAGACTTTTCTGCCTGGGCTAACGTCAATTCTCCATCCTCTGGATCTCAGGATTAGGTGAGTGAGCTATCTGAGCCCAGCATCCAAGTTCACATCATTCAAGGAGCACAACCCACTGCTTGTGGTACTTTGAGGATGAGTGGGAGTGACACACACATTCCAATAAGGACACCAAGTCCCTGAGGGAGGAGCCAGGGGAGAATCCTTTCACCCACAGAGGAAAGTGGTGATGTCCTTCAGTTCCTCTGTGGTTTTGAACTCGACCACAACTCCTCCCTGGTAGTTCTAAGGATTTGCTTTACAGGCATTTGGGTGTGAGTTCCCTTTGGCTCCTCTAATATGTCATTTCCTTCCCGGACACGCCTTCGAGAGGGCCACGCCCCCATGCGAAGCCACGCCCAGACCAAAGCCACACCCCCAGGCCAAGCCACGCTCATCCCAGGACTAGCTACGCCCCAAGAGAAGTCGCGCTTCATGAAGACCATGCCCCACCCCCAAGAAGCCACGCCCTCTGAGAACACCCCCTCCCCTCCTCTGCAGGAAGCCACGCCCCAGGAGAAAGCCTGTGCTTTCTATTCTCTGAGAACCTTTTCAGACTGGATGAACAAAGATGTGAGCCTGATGCTGGTGTCATTCATTCTCGATGTTCTGGAGGCAGAGATGTGAGGATCAAGGTTTGAAGCCAGAACACACAGACAAATCCGAGAAACCCTTATCTCTACTTAACAACCCAAGAGCCAGAAGTAAAGCTGTGGCTCAAGTGGTAGAGTGCCAGGTTGAGCAGAAAAGCTAAGGGACAGCGCCGAGAAGGAGGAAGGGAGGGAGGGAAGGAGGGAGGGAGGAAAAAAGAGAAAGAGAGGGAGAGAGAGAGAGAGGAGAGAGAAGAGAGAGAGAAGAAGAGAGAGCGCATTACTTGTGCAAAAGAGGAAATGCTTTCTGGTCTGCAATGAATGAAAACATACAGTTGGACATAAACGGAGGAAATATAACACATTCTTTTACTTTATACAAAAGAATGAATGACAAGACAAGGAGGGGACATAAATGCAATGCTCAAATCAAGAAAAGAGAAATCAGAAAAGGATTCCCAAAGTAGTATTCTGGAAGGTGGGCAAACTGCAGTCTCTGAACTGCTGCTAGAGCGCTCAAGTTAATATTTGCCAGACTTAGCATTCCTGGGAGTGTACCCTTGGGATAATGGGCCCCTGCTCTGCATCACGTGACCAGCTAAGGGACAGGATTTCAACCATATCACACACAGCTCTTCTTACTTGCAAGGAAGTGATCTTACTGAGGAAAGCAGTGCAAACCATAAACACATTTACTTAAAAAGGCAAAACTGTGACGTGTGTCCAAGTCGTGACTCACACAATGCTCTAGGGTCACAGCAGCTGACATCTGTATCCAGCATAGCACATACCAGAGTGAATCTGGGACAGAGACTCTACAAGGACAAATGTCAGATATAACCTTTTTTTTTTTTTTTTTTTTTTTTGGTGCCAGTACTTGAACTCAAGGCCTTCTGCCCTCATTTAGTTTTTTCACTCAAAGCTAGGGCTCTACCACTTGAACCACACCTCCAGTTCCCACTTTGTGTTGGTTAAATGGGAAATAAGAGTCTCACTGACTTCTGCCCAGGCTGGCTTTGAATCTCCATCCTCAGATCTTAGCCTCCTGAGTAGCTAGAATTACAGGTGTGAGCTCCAGAGCCTGGAAGGGGAGGAGTCACAATCATTTTGTAAAGAATTTGTAAGTGGCAGGGCACCAATGGCTCATGCCTGTCATCCTAGCTACTCAGGAGGCTGAGATCTGAGGATCCTGTTCAAAGCCATCCCAGGCAGGAAAGTCTGTGAGACTCTTATCTCCAATTAACCAATTAACTGAACTGGTGCTGTGGCTTAATTGGTAGAGCACTAGCCTTGAGCTGAAGAGCTCAGGGACAGCAGCCATGACAGACAAAAGAAGAAGAAGAAGAAGAAGAAGAAGAAGAAGAAGAAGAAGAAGAAGAAGAAGAAGAAGAAGAAGAAGAAGAATTTGTAAGTGCCAGCTATGTCAAGCTAGCTTCCATGTCACAAGAAAAGAGACTGATCTCCTTTTGAGAAGTTTAATGTCTTGTTAGGGAATCATTATGCCAAATACTAGAACTGTAAGGCTAGAAAGTTCATTTCATCTATTCTAATCTCACTCATTTTTCCATCCTTTAGACTAAAATCTTAAAATGTGAAATGGAAGCTGGGCACTTGTGCTCATGCCTATAATCCTAGCTAATCAGGAGGCTGAGTCTAAGGATCGATCACAGTTCAAAGCCAGCCCGGGCAGGAAAGTTTATGAGACTCTTATCTTCAATGAACCAGCACAAAGTGGGAAGTAGAGCTATGGCTCAAGTGGTAGAGCACCAGCCTTGAGTGAAAAAGCTAAAGGATGGTGCCCAAACCCTGAGTTCAAGCTCCAGTACTACCACTCCCCCTCCAAAAAAAGAAAAGAACTCAGGGAGTGAAATGACCACCCTATTCAATTAGCACACCAGCAGAGATGGGATGAAGTTATAACAGTAAGCCTGGGTACCTTTTCCTTATGTATCTTTTGTACTCCAAAGAAACTACAGGCTAAAACAACTATGCAAGTTAGTATAACATAAACCACGCTCACCAAAGCACTGTGGAAGAGAAAGTCAGATAATCAGTTCAATTCTTGTAAGTATTGGGGGTTGAACTCAGGGTCTTGTGTTCTTGCTTAGCTTTTCCCCTCAAGGCTGAAACTCTATCACTTGAGCCATTCTGCCACTTCCATCCTTTTGCTGGGTTCTTTGGAGAGAAGAGTCTCTCAGATTTGTCTGCACAGACTGACTTTGAACTAAGAGTCTCAGATCTCAGCCTTATGAGTAGTTAAGATTACAGGCATGTGCTACCAGTGCCTGGCTATAGGCAAGTGTTTGATGAAAGAAAAGGAAATGCAAAATAATCTAAGACTTTCAATTTGAAGCCCAACAGAACCTAGCATGTATGGGGCTCAATGTATTCTAAATAGAAACTAAATCCAAATCCAATTATTTAGGATCACAGTTAGGTAATTTCTGGTTATTCCAAAACCAAAGACAATCTCAGATGATTCTATTATAATATTTTAGAAGGTTTGTGGATTTTTTTTGACAGTAAAATAGTCCTTTGTCAGATTCATCAAGCCCTGTCCACACAAAATAACAGTATGGTGATGCCTTTTACATAAGCAGACATTTCTCTTTTGATGGTAATAGGTTTGCAAGAATTCTTCTTCCTGTTTTCACCTTGGTTCTCAAGTGTCACGAGACCAACAAGAAGAGAATTTGCTAACAGTGATCATAACCTGTCACCTCAGTCTCATTAGTGCCGGCATTCAGAGAAATAGCTGCATAAAAACATCATCTGGGTGCTGGGAATATGGCCTAGTGGCAAGAGTGCTTGCCTCGTACACATGAAGACCTGGGTTCAATTCCCCAGCACCACTTATATAGAAAATGGCCAGAAGTGCGCTGTGGCTCAAGTGGCACTTGAGCTAAAAGTAGCCTTGAGCAAAAAGAATCCAGAGACAGTGCTCAGGCCCTGAATCCAAGCCCCAGGACCGGCAAAACAACAACAACAACAAAAAAATCCATCATCTGAAAAGTTAGTCAAAACAGGGCCAGGAATGGTAGCACACATCTGTAATCCTAGCTCTGTGGGAAGGAGATGAAGGATAGTGGTTCAAGGATAGCCCACAGAGAAAACACAAGACCCTGAATGGTAAAGTGTAAGAATTAGGACCAGTACTAGCAAGCCATAGTACTGAAAAATAAAAACAAAACCTAGTCAAAACAGAATTAGTATCATATTTAAATGTAACAACAATGTGTGTGTGTGTGTGTGTGTGTGTGTGTGTGTGTGTGTTGTGTGCTGATACTGGGGCTTGAACTCAGGGCCCAGACTCTATCTTTTAGCTTTTTCACTCAGGGCTGGTGCTCTACCACTTGAGCCACAACTCCACTTTCAGCTTTTTTTGCGGGTTAATTGGGGATAAGCGACATAGAGTTTTCTGCCCAGGCTGGCTTCAAACCAGGATGCTCAGATCTCAGCTTCTTGAGTAGCTAGGATTACAGATGTTTTATCCTCTACCATGGACTCAATTTTTTTTTCCTTTTAGCAATATTGGCATTTAAGCTCAGGGCCTTGAGCTCGACAGGAAAGCAGTCTACCGCTGGGCCAAGCCTCCAGCCTTATTTGCTTTAGCTATTTTTTTTTTTTTTTTTGCCAGTCCTGGGCCTTGGACTCAGGGCCTGAGCACTGTCCCTGGCTTCCTTTTGCTCAAGGCTAGCACTCTGCCACTTGAGCCACAGCGCCACTTCTGGCCATTTTCTGTATATGTGGAGCTGGGGAATCGAACCCAGGGCCTCATGTATACGAGGCAGGCACTCTTGCCACTAGGCTATATCCCCAGCCCTATTTTTTTTTTTAAGTTAGGACTTCACTTTTGCCATAGGTAGGCCTCAGACTATAATCCTCCCATCTTCTCCACTTCTCAAATGACGGATTACAGGCACGAGCACATCAGCTTGTTTTTGAGATAAGATTGTCACTAACATTTTTTGCCTAGGATAGCTTTGAACTATGATGCTATTTGTCCATCTGTCATATAACTGGGATTACAAGTGTACATTGCCATGCTTGGCCATCATTTTTTAAAAATATGTTTTAAGTTGATCATGATGATGATACACCTTTGTAGTCCCAGCTACTTGGGAGTCTGAGGTGGGAAGATTAACTGAGTCCAGGAACTGGGACAAGGCTGGGCAACATACTGAGATTCTAATTTATAACTTAATAAATAAAATATGCTAAAATACCTTTTGAACTTCTTAATCCTAAATATGTTTCACCAGTGCCCAAGACTAAATAGCAGTGATTTCCGAAGATGTGTGTGTGGGTGTGTGTATGCACACGTGTGCATGCCAGTAATGGGGCTTGACTAAAGGCCTCACATGCTCCCTTGGCTCTTTCCAACTCAAGGCTGGTGCTCTACCACTTGAACGATAACTCTACTTCTAGCTTTTTGCTGGTTAACTGGAGATTAATGCTATATAGACTTTCTTGCCTGGAACCGACTTTGAAGCTTGATCCTCAGATCTCAGCCTCTTGAGTAGCTAGGATTACAGTTGTGAAAAGTAGTCTGGAGCTACTTTTATGGTTTTCAACATAAAAAAGAGAAGCATGATTGATATAATGAAGAACACCCAGACTCGAGAACCAACCACACATGGCTTTGAACCTGGAAAGGAGTATGATTTCTGGTGACTAATTTGACTATTTATTCAATGGCTGTCAGACTTCAGACACTTTACTAACTACTTGGCACTGGGCATAGAGCAGTGAAAAAGGCAGGAATGATATTTGGTTTGGTGGGGCATATGGGTAATTAAATTAAAATAAAGAGTGAGAAAAAAATCACAGGGCTGTGTTGGGGAGCTAACCTTGACTTGAGACTGGAAGTGTCATTCTAAGCTGGCCTGCCCAGGGGGACTTCCTTATCTTCAAGTTCTTATTTCTAAAACAGTGCTTCTAAGATCCCAAAGTAGCTCTCTGAAATTGTTAATGAATTTTGATCTTTAAAGCCTGGTAGTAGGTCACGCCTATAATCCCAACTACTCCAGAGGCTGAGATATGAGGATCATGGTTCAAAGCCAGCCCGGGAAGAAAAGTTCATGAGACTTTTCTCTCCAATTAATCACCAAAAAGCCAGACAGAAGTGGAGTGGAGGCTCAAGTGGTAGAGAGCCACCTTTGAACCAATAAAGCCAAGCAAGAGGGGGAGGCCTTGAGTTCCAGTCCCACTACCAGCACCATTTTTTTTTTAAAGTATAAAACTTTCTCTTTGGGGCTGGGAATATGGCCTAGTGGCAAGAGTGCTCTGAAACAAAAGGTTCCTTTTAAAGTATTGCTCATGGACATGAACCTGATCATCCAAGAATGCTAAGGGAAATATCAAACAAGATTAATAAGATTTTCAAACCTGCAAACACAATACAACCTCCATTCTGCAGTTCTTTCTGCAAGAAGTTTTCTGGCTTTCAAGTCTTTACTATTTTAGAAATATGTTCTCTAAGATCTAGGCACAGCAAATGGAAAATCTTCTGGAAATGATCCACCATTTTAGATGCTATTAAGAACAGTCATGGGGGGCTGGGAATATGGCCTAGTGGCAAGAGTGCTTGCCTCCTACACATGAAGCTCTCGGTTCGATTCCTCAGCACCACATATATGGAAAACGGCCAGAAGGGGCGCTGTGGCTCAGGTGGCAGAGTGCTAGCCTTGAGCGGGAGAAGCCAGGGAAGGTGCTCAGGCCCTGAGTCCAAGGCCCAGGACTGGCAAAACAAAACAAAACAAAACAAAAAAACTAAAACTTTCTCTTTAATCAATATTTCTGCAAATGGTACATGAGAATTGGAGGCTGGTGCTGCCCAAGGACACATCCCTTTGGCAAAAAAATATCTTCAGCCCAGTGCCAGAGACTCACCTTGACCTCAGAGGCAGGTTCCCATGCCACGGTTACAAGGTTACGGGTGAGTCAGATCTAAAACTCTGGCCCCCTTCAAAGGCTGCTGGTTCTCCTTGTTTAATCAGACATGAAACAAATCGCGTGCTGCGGCAGAGGCGTACAAACATGCTTTAATTACAATATTGTAACACCAATTAGAGATCTATCTAATCGAGGACTCGGCACTTCCTGCTCGGATATTACTCCCATGTTGGGATAATTACTGCTAATTAAGCTTGGAACTAATTAGGCTAAATGATCTCATTTATACCAACAAAGATGACTTCTAGGAGTTCATAAGAAAAACTCCGGTGATTTTTATCATTCCTGGACTATTTGGCATTTCACAGTGGAACCAAGCCCCTCTACTGATGTGGAGGTGCCCACCAGCTTGTGTCTCTGGAATTCTGGTCCTGAGTGGTGGTCAGATCCCCATTTGTCCAAATTCCTCCACACGGGAGAGCCAACCCAGTCAAATCATAGGACCACTCCTGACCAGGGGGTACTGAAAGGTCAATCACAGAGGTCAGCGACTGTGGGCCCAGAGACCCTGCCCCGTCCTTGATCTGTGTCCCTCTGACTTCTCACTTACATTCACCATAGCTCATTGTTATCCCCTCACACACACTGGGGCTTGAACTCAGGGCCTCAAGCTTAGTTTTCCACTCAGGGCTGGGCCTCTACTACTTGAGCCACACACCTCTACTTCTGGCATTTCTGGCATTCTGCTGGTTAATTGGAAATAAGAATCTGGTAATTTTCCACCTGTGCTGGCTTTGAACCACAAGCCTCAGATCTCAGCCTCCTGAATAGCTAAGATTACACAAGCATGAACACCCAGCATTCAGAAAATAAACAGATACATAAATACATAAATGTGTAAGTAAATGTATTTATTAACTAATAAATTATAGATGTATATCTTAATAAATAAATATATAAGTAAATTTAAGTATATTTGTTCTTAAATTTTAAGTATATGTAAATTTATGTAAGCGTATAGGTATATTTATAAGTAAATTTATTTTCTTATATATTATATACTTAGTATAAACAAAATTGCAATTTTATTATGTGGTATTATAGTATAACTAAGTGTATCATTTATTATAAATGAAAGTAAAGTTATTTATTTATCAAGGACTGGGGCTTGAATTCAGGGCCTTGCCCTCTTGCTAAGGCTGGTGCTCTACCACTTGAACCATATCTCCACTTCCTACATAAACTTTCTGATGATATCTTTTCAAATACATCTCCCACTTTAGGTATAAGAAAACAGACCTAAATCAATAAACAATTTGTGTGTGTGTCGGCACTAGACTGGGGCTTGAACACAGGACCTCAGCCCTGTCCCTTAGTTTTTTCACTCAACCACAATCCTCAAATCTCAGCCTCCTGAATAGCTAGGATTACAGGTGAGAGCTACACGCACCTGGCTCAACAAGTACTTTAAAAACAAAATAACCTATACTGCTGCATTTAGCTCCACAGCTTCTCTCTTCTTCCCTTCGGTTGCCCTTCCCTCCATTTCTATCTGAAGAAGTCTGTGAAGTCTCCAGAGAAACATCCAATTCTGAAAAGTGGGCTCTGTCCGATGGGACGAGTTCCCAGTCTTGATTTTAGCCAGTACTCTCCATCAGTTATGAAGTCGTTACTGGGTGTCTAACATGTATTCCATTCTGTGGAGAAGAGTGTATTTTCCTTAACACAAACACCCTGCCAACTGAGTCTTAGAAGATACATCACAAATATGTGAGCACACAATCATGCAAATGCATACATATACATACACAACAGAGAGATATGCTTGTTGAGATAGTTTCAAACCATAAATATCAGCGGACTGATGCCAGGCACTGGTGACTCACACCTGTAATCCTGGCTACTCAGGAGGCTGAGATCTGAGGACCACAGTCCATAATCAATCTGGGCAGAAAAGACCATGAGATTCTTATCACCAATCAACGAATAAAATGCCAGAAGTGGAGCTGTGGCTCAAATGGTAGAAGGCCAGCCTTAAGTGAAAAAGCTTAGGGACAATACCTAGGCCCTGAGTTCAAGCACCAAGGCCCTACTACCAGCACCAAGCAAAAGAAGAAAGAAAAAAAATAGTATGTATAGGGCTGGGAATATGGCCTAGTGTAGAGTGCTTCTCTCACATACTTGGAGCCCTGAGTTTGATTCCTCCGCACCATATAGATAGAAAAAGCCAGAAGTGGCTCTGTGGCTCAAGAAGTAGAGTGCTAGCCTTGAGTAAAAAAGAAGCCAGGGACAGTGCTCAGGCCCTGAATTCAAGCCTCAGAACTGGGGGAAAAAAGTAGTATATACATAGTGCTAATTGGAGAATGACTATTTGAATATAGAAATTAAGAGGAAAAGAACTGGATGCTCAGGGACTAGGTGAAAAGTGTTGCCACCTAAACAGGACGGCGCTACAGAGCAGAGGCCCAGGCTACTGGGAGGGAATGTAGGTATCTATGAGTAATTCAAATGTGTCTGGCACTGAAGAGAGATGGACAGGACTTAGAGAAATCACACACACGCTAGTTGTGGATGCCAGGGAATAACTTAGAGAAGCAAAGGAACTATTGATGAGGAAATCAGTCAATAATGTCATATTCAAGAAGAACGGGGGTAGGAGCTGGGTGAAGAACTGAGCCAAGGAGAGAAACTAGACACAGATAAGTATACAAATTTATGTTGTTTGAAAGTGGAATTCTTCACCTAAGAAGATGGCAAAGCAAAGCTCTATCTACCCACCTCACAGAAACGGCCTCAGCAAACCTGCTAAAGCTTTCACATTGGGAAACCCAGAAGGCAGGCACTTCCCAACTTGTGTGTTACCTACCCACTGTAGGATCTGTGTAACTGACTCTTCCATGCCTTTGTGTGTGTGTGTGTGAGCGCGCGCACCAACAATAGAGCTTCTTCTTCAGACTTATTAAGGCTGGCACTCTACCACTTGAGCCACAGCTTCACTTCCAGCTCTTTTTTTTGCTGGTTAACTGGAGAAGAATGTCTCTTACATTTCTCTGCCCAGGCTGGCTTCAAAACAGGATTCTCAGATCTCTGCCTCCTGAGTAGCTAGGATTACAAGCGTGAGCTACCATGCCTCCCCCCCCCCCCCCCCCCCAGTTCTGGGGCTTGGGACTCAGGACCTGGACACTGTTCCTGGCTTCTTTTTGCTCAAGGCTAGCACTCTACCTCTTGAGCCACAGCACCACTCCCAGCCTTTTCTGTTTATGTGGTGCTGAGGAATCGAACCCAGGGCTTCATACATGCTAGGCAAGCACTCTACTGCTAAACCACATTCCCAGCTTCTTCCAATGCCTTTTGACAAGACTCCTTTGATAGCATCTTTCTATTTCCCCAGGATCTGACATTTTCTACCTTTTCACTAAATATTGGGAATCCCCAGAACTTCATCTGAAGACTTCTTTTCATTCAGCATGTTCTTTCTAGGTGGTTTTGTAAAGTCGCAGTTGCTGTTTACAAACAGCCCTTGAAACAGTATCTCCAGCCCAGACATCTTGTCAAATGCAACATCTGACAGAAGAGCAGCAGTATTTATCTGGTGAAACTAAGTGAGGTCGAGGCTGGAGTTTTCAAGGAACAAGTTTCATTAAGCCATCTCCAGCTCCATAGCCTGAGCTACTCTAGGCCTGAGCCTACTCTGACCTCCTTCTTTCCTCCTTAAGAAAAGGCGATTTGTAAGGGAGAATTCACTGTTAGGTTAAGTCTCTCAAAACAGTGCTGCTACATCTCTTAGGAGATGATCTGAACACAGTACTTTGCCTGTAAGCACTTCCAGCCTTGGACAGGCCTCTAGGAAGAGAAGCTAGAACTTCCCTAAGAATAGGATGTTTCTAAAGGTAAGACATAGCTGGGTGCCTGTGGCTCACGCCTGTAATTCTAACTACTTAGGAGGCTGAGATATGAGGAATACAGTTTGAAGCTAGCAGGGGTATAAAAGTCTATGAGACTCCTATCTCCAGTGAACCAGCAAAAAGCCTAAGAAGGAAGTGCAGAACACGCCAAGGGACACTGAATTCAGGCCCTGAGTTCAAGCCCCAGTATCAGCACAAAACAATATATGAATTTTTGAACCATTACTTGTTGAGCATATCTTTTCTTTTCTTTTTGTAAATGAAATATTTTTTCCTTACTTGGAATTGGCTCAGAAATAAATGAATGGGTGCTATGGTCTTTCCTTCCTAAATTTCCCTTAGGCAGATAGCAGGGATGTGTGAAATGCCAGCTCAATTAGGATATTTTGGACGTTATCTGATGCTTGCAGGAAATACAGGCTAGAGTAGAATTTTCTTCCTGAACTCACCAATGATTCTATCTCCACAATCACAGCAATCTTTTGTTGTTGTTGTTGTTGTTCTTAAGGACCTGAGACATTTAGCTTGGTCTGCTCGTGTCTGTATGGTCTGCATTCACACTTACAGGAAGTCAATATGAGGCCTGTGGGTTTATGGCACCCACTTGTAGCTATGGTGTTGGGGCTGTGTCTGCCTGCCTGTAAGGTGCTAGAGGGGACCTGCTAGAGTTAGGAGGGCTCAGGAGGAAAGACAATTAAGAAGGCCTGGCTTTTTGTAAACAAACAAAGCCCCCCAAAACAAGAGAGGAGGCTGGACACTAGTGGCTCACCCCTGTAATCCAAGCCACACAGGAGGCTGAGATAGGAGAATCAAGGTTCAAAGCCAGTCTGGAGAATAAAGTCCCTAAGGCTCTTAGCGTTCAGTGAATCAGCAAAAAGTTGATTCATTGTAGTACAGCACTAGCCTTGAGTGGGAGTGTCCAGGGACTGTGCCCAAGCCCTGTGTTCGAGCCCCACAACCACCACCACCAACAGCAAGAAGTCAAGTGAGAGCACAAGGTGTAGAGTTCAAGCCATAATACTGGCACAAAGACAAAAGAAAGAAAGAAAACAGAAGGGAAAACAGAAAGGATCCACCATCCCTTCACTGTGTGAAAAATTAAAGTGCCAGCAGGTAAGATGGGTTCTGAGTGGCACTGCCCCTTTCTCCAGTGGGAAGTGCTTCTTGGCTCCAACGCTCCCCAGACTCTGTATCCCCCAGGGCCCAATTTAACCTTAAAGAAAAAAAAAAAAAAAAGAACCAACCCCAGCTTCCATACAGGATGAGATAATCAAAGGCACCTGATGCAATATCTCCACCCAGAACCCTTCCATAATTCCCCCCATCCGGGCCGCCCTCCTCAGCCAGTTCCTGGAAAGAAAGCCTGGCGGCCAGGCCCAAGAACTGATACACGTCAGGTTCCCCCAAACCTGGGCTTTGTGTCCATTTCATGCTCAAGCACACAGCTACCCACTTTTCCCACTCTGTGTGTGTGTGTGTGTGTGTGTGTGTGTGTGTGTGTGTGTGTGTGCATGTACACATGCTAGTACTAAGGCTTAGACCCAGGACCTTGGAATCCCACTTGGCTTTTTCTACTCATGGCTGGTACTCTACCACTTGATCCATGCCTCCACTTCCAGCTTTTTGCTGGTTAACTGGAGATGAGCCACAAAGACTTTTCTGCCTGGGCTGGACTTGAACCATGATCCTCAGATCTCAGTCTCCTGGAGTAGCTAGGATTACAGGTGTGAGTCACCAGCACCTGGCAAAAAGCAACTTTATTTAAGCCAGATGTCAGGTGTAAAGATCAAAGAATAAGGCAATGGACTGAGCACTGTTTTAAATGGAAAAAGGGAGGCAGAGAGGTTTCATCTACAACATTTGCAAAAAGACTTGTTTTGTAATGAAGGCAATAATAATAGCACTTTATTATTATATATAATTTTATGCTTCCCAAAGGGTTTTTTTCCCCATGGGTATAGTTTGAGCCTCAAAATGACTCTGCCTTCCTGTTTTACAGATGAGGAAACTGAGACCAGATATTTGCTCAAGCTTGAGGATTTCACACAGTATTGAAACACTATTTTAAACCAATCACTTCAGACTTCATTCTTCCCAGACAGAGCAACCTCCAATCCTTCTTCTTGCTTAACTTCACCATGGAAGTAGAAACAAATGATAAAGTACTCCTAATGTGAGAGCAGGAAAGATGAAGGAAACTGGGTGTCTATAGCTCATACCTGGAACCCTAGCTACTCAAGAGGCTATCTGAGGACTGTAATTCAAAGCCAGCTCAGCAGAAAAGCTTGAAAAACTTACCTCCCATGAACCAGCAAAAAGCCAGAAGTGGAAGTGTGGCTCAAGAAAGTGGTAGAGAGCCAGCCTTGAGAAGAAGCTAAGACTACAAGGTCATGAGTTCAAGCCCTAGCACTTGTGCACACATGCGTGCATACAAACACACACAGAGGAATATCTGGGGTGAAGGGCACAATAAGTGATGGGTTAGGCAGGCCCTCCTGCAGCAGCAACATTTACCCTGCAACTTGACTGTCAAGAAAGGGCCAGCCATGCAAAGATGAGAAGGCAGAGAATAGAGCAGTTGCAAAGGCCCTATGGCAGAAATGAACTTGATACATTTGAGGGACCGAAAAGGCCAATGTGGCTAAAGCTAAAGGCAGAGAGGGTTACGAGACAAGGCCAGAGGGATGCCTATGGCAGATAAGGCAAGTTTGGATTTTGTTCTAAATGCAGCGGAAGGCTTTTTGGATATTATTAAGCAGGGGGCAATGAGATCTGACATGTTGTTTACAGAGATTATTCCTAATCCAGCCACTCCTGGAATCAACCCGAAAGTGGGGTGCATCAGCAAATGCAATCATTTCTCTTAAGCACATCAATTTCCATTACCTAGTAAGCTTGAGTCTCTCCAGACTCCATGCAGGTTGTGGCCTTGTCCCATCAAGTCAGTTTCCAGAGTGTTTATTCCATTCCATCGCCATCACCCCAATTCAAGTGTTTGTTTATCAAGCTTTGATCATCTTTATTATTTCCTTCCTTTGGCTAGCATTAGCTTTCCTTTGCACCCCCAAACACACTATTTTTTGGGTACAAGGTGTTTTTGTTTCTTGTTCGTTTTTATGCAGGTTCTGGGGCTTGACCTTGTGTTCTTGCTTACCTTTTGTCATTTAAGGTAGATGCTCTACCACTTGAGTGACAGATCCATTTATGGCTTTTTGTCAGTTAATTGGAGATAAAGCATCTCATGGATTTGTCTGGCTTCAAACTGGGATTCTCAGATCTCAGCCTCCTGAGTACCTAGGATTACAGGAGTGAGCCACTAGCATCTGGCAAGGTGGCTTGTTTAGTTTGGTTATGTCACTATGGGGACTTGAACTCAAGCACTCAAGCTTATTCAGCTTTCTTGCTCATAGCTGGCACTCTACCACTTGAGCCAAACCTGCAGCCTCCAGTTCAAGTCCTTAAATAAAGGACTGTGTATGTGGCTCACCTGCTCAAGAAACTTCAATTTCTCTAGTGCCAGAGAAACCACCCTGCAGCTCTCTAACCCTTTGCCATGCACCCTGAACTCTCTTCTCCCTCCATTTATCCCATGCCAAATGTATTGACGTGGTAGTCCTGACCATGGGATAGAGTCTTCCCCCAGTTATATCCATTGAGAACCTGTACTTTTCAACCCTGGGAGACATCTCTCCATGTCTCTCTCTCTCTGCTTTTGCACTCTACCTGGGAGCCTCCCACAGGATTTTGTCTAATCCTTCTCGTGCGCATGTGTGTGTGTGTGTGTGTGTGTGTGTGTGTGTGTGTGTGTGATGGTCCTGGGGACTTGAACTCATGACCTGGATAATATCCCTGAGCTTTTTTGCTCAAGACTAGGATTCTACACTTGAGCCATAGCTCTACTTCTGGCTTTTTTGTGACTAACTAGAGATAAGAGTCTTATGGATTTTGCTGCCTGTGTTGGCTTTGAATTGCAGTCCTCAGATCTCAGCCTCCTGGGTAGCTAGGATTACAGGCATGAGCCACTGGTATCTGGCTATCTTTCTCATTTTTTTAATGCCTGCTAACACCTAGCAGATATTATGGCATGCAGGATGTATTTGAAAAATACATGTTGAATGAATGAATGAACAAATGAATGAGAAAATGAAGAAATAAACAAAACATCTATAATTTGTCTTTGGGCTACAGCACCCAAAGAAAAATGAGAATAATCATAAGAGGGAACAAGCAAATTCTGGCCCTTTCATCCTTTTTTTTTTGGCCAGTTCTGGGGCTTGGACTCAGGGCCTGAGCACTGTCCCTGGCTTCTTTTTTTGCTCAAGGCTAGCACTCTGCCACTGAAGCCACAGTGCCACCTCTGGCCCTTTTCTGTATATGTGGTGCTGGGGAATTGAACCCAGGGCTTCATGTGTATGAGGCAAGCACTCTTGCCACTAGGCCATATCCCCAGCCCTGGCCCTTTCATCTTTCCAGTGGCCTCCTCAAAACTCCAGAGAAACACAAATAACCCTGGAAGTCGTTTCCCATTGTTTTCCAGGGATGAGTCTTACCCAAAGTCACTTGGGAGTGACTGAGAATTAGATGCTGCAATAGTACTATAAGGACATAGATTCTTGCTACCCACAGTCCTTCAGTTGCCATGATGGGTTTATGGGAAATTGTGTAAAACCATTTCCCTTTGCAATTAATTTGATTTGAGTAGTTTCTTTTCTGAAAAAAATACGTTTCAGCTAATTGCTTAACTTTTCATTGTACTGTATTAGAATTCCAGAAAGACTGAGTAACTGAGTTAGGGTTTATCTCAATCAAACTGTTTTCATTTGTTTTGTGCTCATTACTGGGGCTTGAACTCCAGGCCTCACATTCTCATTTGTCTTTTTTGCACAGGGCTGGTGCTTTACCCACTTGAGGCATGGCTCCACTTCCGACCTTCGGCTGGGTAACTGGAGATATGAGTCTCACCAAGTTTCCTGGTAAAGCCAGAGGTGCAGAGTTAGGGCTTGCCCTCCTTTTTCTCAGGTACTAGGAAGTGAACTCAGCTCAAGCATTCTTTTTATCTTTCAATGCACAGATGTTAAGTGTAGCACATGTGGCGCCCTCCCCTCCACTTGTGGAAGGCCCGGGGGATACCTCTGCTCAGCTAGGGTCTGAGGGTTTGTTTCCTCTCAGTGGGAGCTTCTCCTATTGTAAGGATATGATTCAATGACTCTTAAAGTAATGAGATATACTGAGGAATAAGAATCTCCACAAGATGCCTCCTATGAGACAGACATCAAAAATGAATTACCACTATGCACCAGTGGCTCACACCTGTCATCCTAGCTACTCAGGAGGCTGAGATCTGAGGACTGCAGTTCAAAGCCAGCCCAGGCAGGAAAGTATCACCTCTGTCTGCACTGACCCAGGTAGGGAGTGGGTGTCAATGGCAGTTCCACTCAAGGTTCTGCGGGCAAGGAATGCAGATTCGAACTCAGGCCACTTGATTGTGCCCCAGGCTGTCCTTGTCATGACTGTTCAGTTCATCACCCCTAGCCTATGGGATCTTATATTTATTTATCGATTCAAACTTTGGTAGGACAGAATGCTGGGACTAATGGCTAAAACGAGGGCAGGAGATTAGTAGGGATTTCAATTATCCTGCAGATCTCTGACCTCTTTACCAAAGAGAATCAGGGGCTAGCTCTAGCAATTTTCTGAAACTTTCATTAATTTTCAATAAATGTGTACAATCTCATTGTGGGGGGGGGGGGTTGGCGCTATCCCTAAATTAAAATATCCTTCCTCCTCCCCCCTCCGATTCTCATTATAAGCAAATCCCTGGTATGCTTTGAGCCTGTCTGTTGTGTTTCTCGCCTCCTTTGTATTTCTGCATTTCTTTCTTTGGGATTTTCTTCCCTTTCTAAAATTTCTGTTTGTTGGTTTTGAAATGAAAGACACCCCCAATGCCGAATTGTGATTTTTCAGGTGAAGTCATAACGTCATTGTAGATCATTAAACTGTTTTATTGTAATTACTGACATAGTCAATGGCAAATGATGTGCACTATATTATTTTCTGCATTATTCTTTATTCCATTCTCAAAGTTAATATAGCCTATTAGATCTCATTCATCCCTTCCACTGCTGCGGCACCGCAAGCAGATGTCTCCATTGAGCAGCCCACAATGAATCCGAGATCTTTTTCCTGAGCACTTCCAATGAGAGCAATTCACAGCCCATCAGCGAGTATGAGCTGCTTCAATTGTTCCTCCTCATGTACATTAGCGCGTACTTGTCTACATAAAATTTCAGAGAATCACAGGCATTAAAGATAGAAAAGACCAGTTCGTTTATCAAGCTTTCCCACTCTGCCAGCAAAATGAAGCAAAGGAAGTAAGTTTATTAGTTCATACTATTTTAACGATGCTTCTTGATAATAATGGCAATTTCTGTTTATCATGCCTAATCTCTTGCAGCCTAAAAAATCAGTTAGGATCTTTACTTCCTTCCTTTCTTTTTTTTCTTTCTTTCTCGGTGTTTGCCAGTACTGGGGTTTGAACTTGGATCACACATGACTTTTTCACCAAAGGCTGGTTCTCTACCATTTGAGCCATACCTCCATGTCCAGCTTTTGGCTGGTAAATGGGACATGATAGTCTCATGGACTTTCCTACCATGGTTGGCTACCAACTGCAAATCTCAGATCTCGGCCTCCTGAATAGCTAGGATTACAGGCATGCGGGACAATGTCCAGCCTATTCTAGCTTTTATAAAACCACTGGTGTGAGTAGAAAGGACAAGTGTAGAGGTTTCTGGCGTTGCCTCTTCAACCCTTCTAGGACCATGGCGAATGCCATCTCCTGCAGGAAACCTTTCCCCTGCCACCACATTCCTTTCTCTGCCAAATTAATTGTTTTCGCCTTTGACTACCACAGTTCTTTTGCCCATTGCTGTATACTTTATAGTTAGTTGCTTGATCATCTGTTTCCTTCCTCCAGGATAAAGCACCTTAGAAGTAGGGGATTCAAGCCCCACTCCTCCTCTGTTTCCTATAGTGTCATACATCATACAGTATATATTCATCATGTGTATTAAATCACCTCTTCCGACCTTAGCAACTGAATTTTAATATTTAAGTTATTTAAGCCAGGTACCAATGGCTCACACCTGTCATCCTAGCTACTCATGAGGGTGGGATCTGATCACAGTTCTAAAGCCAGGCTATGCAAGAAAGCCCTTGAGACTTTTATCTCCAACTCACCAGCAAAAAGCTCAGAAGTGAAGGTATGGCTCAAGTGGTAGAGCACCAGCCTGGAGTGAGAAAGCTAAGTGAGAGTGCAAGGCCCAGAGTTTAAGCCTCACAATAAATAAATAACTTAAAACGGTCTTGTCTGTACTCTTTCCAAATTTTGCCTTGCCTGTGTGACCATGACAATCAGATTCAGGCATGAGATCTTTGCGATGTGTTCCTACCACTCTTCTTCATTTAACCAGCTCCTCCACTGCCAGTGTGCCAAACAAGTACCACCCTGACAGGACCTTCGCCTTGACTCAGTCATATAAGGTTCTGAAAAGCCTTTGAAGTCAGTGGAACCTAGGTTTAAACAGACTTAGCTTAGAGCTATCACTAAGTACCATGTTTTATTTTATTTGTTTATTTATTTATTTTGCCAGTCCCGGGGCTTGAACTCAGGGCCTAAGCACTGTCCCTGGCTTATTTATTATTTTTTTTGGCCAGTCCTGGGGCTTGGAATCAGGGCCTGAGCGCTGTCCCTGGCTTCTTTTTGCTCAAGGCTAGCACTCTGCCACTTGAGCCACAGCGCCACTTCTGGCCATTTTCTGTATATGTGGTGCTGGGGAATCAAACCCAGGGCCTCATGTATACGAGGCAAGCACTCTTGCCACTAGGCCATATCCCCAGCCCCCACCCTGGCTTATTTTTGCTCAAGGCTAGCACTCTACCACTTGAGCCACAGAACCACTTCTGGCTTTTTCTATATATGTGGTGCTGAGGAATCGAACCCAGAGCTTCATGTACACAAGGCAAGCACTCTACTACTAAGCCATATTCCCAGCCCCTATCTCTGTCATTTCGTAGTTGCCTGACCTTGTCCAATGGCTTTCTAGTCCCCAGTGTCCTCAACTATGAGTCAAAAATGTTAACAGTGCCCAGTTAAATCAGGTAACATATGATAGAATTGAGCTCAGTCCTTGACACATAGCCAATACTCAGTAACTATGAATGAATGATATAACAAGTGAATTGTGGGGGAATAGGTGTGTGTGTGTGTGTGTGTGTGTTGCACACGTGTGCGCACGGCACTGAGACTTGAACTCAGGGCCTCGTGACTTTACTTGGCTTTTTCCACTCAAGGCTGGTGTTCCACCCCTTGAAACGTGACTCAACTTCAGCTAGCTTTCTGCTGCTTAATTAGAAATCAGAGTCTCACGGACTCTTCTGCCCAGGCTGGCTTCAAACCATGATCCTTAGATCTCAGCCTTCTGAATAGCTAGGATCACCAGTGGGTGCCTGACATAACAAGTAAAATTTCAATGCATTAGTGTTTTGATCAATGTCTCCTCCCTTTCTATGTCCAAGAATAAATTGCTACAGTTGAAAAGGGGCCTATTCCATAGCAATAATGTATTGATCACTTTAAATATATGATAGCTTTAATATCATCTTTTTTTTTGTCAGTCATAGAGTTTGAACTTGGGGCCCGGGCATTGTCTCTGAGCTCTTTTGCTCAACACTGCTCTACCACTTTGATCCACAGCTCCACTTCTGATTTTCTGGTAGTTAATTAGAGATAAGAGTCTCACAGACTTTCCAATCAGGACTGGCTTTGAACCAAGATCCTCAGATCTCAGCCTCCTGAGTTGCTAAGATTACAGGCGTGAGCCACCAGCACTCAGCTTCAAATTTCATTCTTATAACAAGGTGCCAACCTAATAATTTTTAATCCCTATTTTACAAAGGAGTAGAGTGAGTTGGAGAGAGAATAAATAGTCCAAGGTCACATAACCAATTCAGATTGTTCTCCAAGCAGCTGATAAGAAAGATCAAGAATAGAATCAGGAAGTATAGAGAAACACAAACCAACCAAATCCACACACAGGAAGAAAGCTCAGGCCCCAACTCCTTACAGAGGCTGCTACGTGTCCAGTTCCAGGACTGCAATGACCTCTGGGACATGTGTTGGTAGATGTCGTCTCTCCCCCATCCACTGATTCTTGCTTCATCCCAATGTAGGAGGTGAAATCAATCACCTAAGAGCTAACTCTAACATCCTTCACTCTCCTAATTTCTTTCTTGGGTATGAATTTACTATTTGCTCTCATGGTCTTCTGAACGTAGTTAAATTAATGATCATCCATGACACATTTGGATTTCTAATAACCTGCCCATCTTTCCTTTCTTTAGACTTCCATAGTGATGTACATTAGATATGTCAAGTACTCTTGCTGTCAGCTATGTGGCAGAGTAGATAGACATCTTTGACAGTTTCTACCAAAAGGTACTGTGGTCTGCCATCAATCACAACAGCCCTGCTCTGCCCATGCCCCTTTGCCTGGACTACAGGTGAACTTCAGGTTCTGGGACAACTCTAACCATAGGCTGACACTGGCTCATAAAGCAGGACCCAAAAGACAAATTCACTGGGTTCTTTCTTGCAAATTTTCAACAGAGAATTCGGAAAGAATGAAATAATTATCAGGAAAATTATAACTGAAAGGATTTCATGGAAGAATCCAGGATTTAAAAAAACACAAACAAACAACAACAGGAAGAAGGCAGCATAGAGAGAGGAGAGCTCTGGGCACGGCGGAGCCTGATAGGTATAGAAGCTGCAGTGACACCTGCAATCCCAGGTTCTCAGGAGGCTGAGATCTGACCATCATGACTTAAAGCCAGCTCAGGCAGGGAAGTCCATAAGACTCTTATTTCCAATTAGCCAATATAAAGTCAAAAGTGGAGGTGTGGTTCAAAGGGCAGAGTGCCAGTCTTTAGGGTAAAAGCCAAGCAAGACTGTAAGGCATTGTTTAAGCCTTAGTTCTGGTATATTTGCACGTGCATGTGCACACACGTGCACACACACATAAACAAATAGATGTGAGATTGAGAGAGGTTATATAGAACAATGTCAGAAGACAAGAGATCAGGGAAAGTGCTAGGGGAAAAAAGCAACAGGGTGATAGGAGGAGATGCTGTGAGATGGAAGCCATTCCTTCCATCAGCTGACTTGGAAAGGAAAGGCTGTGAATTCTAATTTCTAGTTCTGTCTGAGTGCCCCCCACCACCCCCTCCAAATGCCCCTTGAGCAAATGCCTCTTGAGCAAATTCTGGGCAGTCAGTTCTTTGCAAGTGGAATCTGTTTTCTAGAGGGCTTAGCTCTTAAGACCATTTTTTTTAGAGACGTGGGGAGCAGTGTTAACCTTTTTTTTTTTTTTTTTTTTTTTGCCAGTCCTGGGCCTTGGACTCAGGGCCTGAGCACTGTCCCTGGCTTCTTTTTGCTCAAGGCTAGCACTCTGCCACTTGAGCCACAGCGCCACTTCTGGCCATTTTCTATATACGTGGTGCTGGGGAATCAAACCCAGGGCTTCATGTATATGAGGCAAGCACTCTTGCCACTAGGCCATATTCCCAGCCCACTGTTAACCTTCTTGACTTTGGAGATATTCACTGTTCTTCTAACTGTTCAGAGGGCCTCAATATCTCTATTGTCTTGCTGAGATGGAAGAAAACTTCTTTTCAGCTACTACCTAAGTGTCAATACATAGCTCTAGTAAGGGTAAGAGGCCAATTTCCGTATAGTCAGTGATTCTTCTACATTAAAAATAAACTCTTCGTAGGGAATCACAAGGCCTGACAATGGAAACACAAAGAATAGTAGCAGGGGCTGGGGATATGGCCTAGTGGCAAGAGTGCTTGCCTCGTATACATGAAGCCCTGGGTAGCACCACATATACAGAAAACAGCCAGAAGTGGTGCTGTGGCTCAAGTGGCAGAATGCTAGCCTTGAGCAAAAAGAAGCCAAGGACAGTGCTCAGGCCCTGGGTCCAAGCCCCAGGATTGACAAAACAAGAAAGAATAGTAGTAAAGAATAGTAGTGTTAGGGGAAAGCTGGAGACATAGGAGGAGGGAGAGCTGGGGGATATACAAAACATTGATTATGAATGTGAAATTTATTCTTTGCAACAAGACAAAAGAATGACCTGGATTCCTCTAATCCCAGCTACTCAAGAGGCTGAGATCTGAGGATTGGGGTTTAAAGCCAGCCCAGGCAGGAACGTCCGGGAGACTCTTATCTCCAATAAAGCACCAAAAAGGACAGAAGTAGAGTTGTGGCTCATGTGGTCAAGCACCAGTCTTGAACATAAAAGCTTTGGGACAGTGCCCAGGCCCTAAGTTCAAGCCCCAGGACCAACACACACACACATACACACACACACACACACACACACACACACACACCAAATAAACAAAAAAAGAGATTAGCAACAATAATATGTAGAATATGTTTTTTATTCCCTTTATGGTAAGTTAGGTTCCATCAATAACAACATTTTACACATCTCCACACAATGCATCATATGTTCCATAAAGCTTACTGCTAAACTCATTCCTGTTTTCTCACCTGTAAAGTCAATAATATTTCACTTTTACATATGTACTTTTTAAGTCTATTAGAAAATTAAGCATAATCTCCAATGTTAGACACCTTAAACAACTCAAAATAAACTAACACAATATGTAAAAAATAATCACAGTCTTCAAAACCTAGTTTCCAAATTAGGAAGTAATTATACCTTTTTTTTTTTTTTTTGAGACACTCATGATCCTCTGATCTCAACTGGCCACACACAGGGATTACAGGCTTGCATTACTATGCCCCAACAAAATAAACAATCATATCTTACACATTTTTTTTCAGATGGAAAAAAGTAAGGCCAATTAGAGGAGTCGTTAGTTTACTCCCTGTCAAAACAGTCTTGAGATGGTCTGTCTTCCTACACTACATGCAAGATGTGACTCCTAAAACATGGCAGAAGAATTTACTCTGGGCTTTGAAAAGTTGTCTTAAGAGCTATATTGTAAAAATTTTATAGTATATCTTTTCAAAGAATTAACCAATTCTACATGAATAGTGCTTGAAATTTCTCAGAAAGGAGATATGATTAATGAAAATGTCGTTCATTCTCTCTACACTCTCTCTACTTACTCCCAGTCACATTGCCAAAGCAGTTTATTACTCACATCCTGTCTAAGGTATGTACCTATTACATACATGTAATATATATGCAACTAATCACCAAATCTTCCATGGCACTGTATCTAGAGTGTCTCACACCTGTAATCCTAGCTATTCAGGAGGCTGAGATCTAAGAATCGAGGTTCGAAGCCAGCCAGGACAGGCAAAGCCAATACCACCATCAAAAAGTCAGCAGTCGGGGCTGGGGATATAGCCTAGTGGCAAGAGTGCCTGCCTCGGATACACGAGGCCCTAGGTTCGATTCCCCAGCACCACATATACAGAAAACGGCCAGAAGCGGCGCTGTGGCTCAAGTGGCAGAGTGCTAGCCTTGAGCGGGAAGAAGCCAGGGACAGTGCTCAGGCCCTGAGTCCAAGGCCCAGGACTGGCAAAAAAAAAAAAAAAAAAAAAAAAGTCAGCTGAGGTACAAATGGCAGACCTACAACTTGAAGTAACACAGCCCATGGGCCTCAAGTTCAAGCACCAGTACTGGCCCGAGAAAAATAACAGCCTACTCTCTTTGGAAAAGGATTTTTAGAGCCCTTTGCATGTATACCTTCTGCATGCTGACTTGGCAAATTCTCTCACAAGGCAGGGATTCAAATCCTGCTTTTTCCTAACGTTCTCTTCACTTCAGACACTCATATAGTTGGTATGCTGCCTGTAGAAGAATGGACCCCATGTGGCCACAAAGCGCTTCAGTAGCCATAATTCTTGAATTTGGCTTTGTACAAATGATGATCACAGACCAGGCTCATGGAGTCTCTTATCCATGGAGCCAGATTAACACCCAACTGGCTGAGTGGGAAAGAATCTTAGGAATGAGTTAGTCCAATCCTTTCATTCCAACAGAGGCTCAGAGTATGAAAGGGATTTTGGTAAAACCCAAATCAGAAGCTGGTCCAGTATAGACAACATGCTATGGCTAAATCAGAATTCAGTATTTTTTGGTGCTGGTACCAGAGCTTGAACTCAGAATCTCATGTTCTTTTTTGGCATTTTTGAGCCACACCTCCAATTCCAGTTTTTTGCTCATTCACTGGAGATAAGAGACACAGGCATTTGTCTGCCTAGGCTGGCTTTGAACTAAGAGCCTCAGCTCTTAGCCTCCTAAGTATCTAGGATTACAGGGATGAACACTAACACTGAGTTACACTTTCATCTTTAAAGGAAAGTCATCGAAACCAAGGCAATTATTTTAATATCATACCACCACAGTGCCTTGAATCAAAAGGGCATGCTGACTGCCCCCATTTTCTGTATCTCCTCTCTTGAAGAGATGAGCTAACTGAGACATTTAACCAGGAGACATCTTGTCCCTTATTTCCTGGGAGTTCTTGGGTGAGTCACATAACCTTACTCAAATATACGCAAGTATAAAAGTATGACTTAATTCACTGGGTGGTTATAAGAGAGGACTAAGCAGAAGTTTTAGAGTGCATTAAAATGTCAAGGCTTAAAAGGAATGAATGGGGAAAGTTTCCATTTTTTATATTGATGTTTTTTGGGGAAGGGGGACAAAATTTCCTTCCACAAAAGTATCTGCATAAGTAGTCATTCGTGACTAGTAAGTTTGGGGGGGTATCCTGCATGCTGTGATTGTTTTGCCTTTGATGGGAGTAGAGTCTCCCAACAGTTCTACTTAGACAAGTGTCGGCACATAGCCATTTATTTATTTTTGTGCTAGTATTGGGGCTTGAACTCAAGGCCTCCTACTGTCACTTGGTTTCTTTGCTCAAGGCTGGAGCTCTACCACTTGAGCCACACCTCCACTTCCATCTTTTTTGCTGGTTAACTAGCGATAAGAGTTTCATAGATTTTCCTGTTCTGGGCCAACCTCGAATGGAGATCCTCAGATCTCAGCCTCCTGAGTAGCTAGGGCCACAGGTGTGAGCCACCTGCACCTGGCTCATTGCATCTTTTCAAATGTCCTAAACCCTTTTCACTTCTGCTGTCTCAAGAGTTGGAGACAGCCTGTTTCTCTGCTATCTGACTGTTACATTTTTCCTCCAACCAGGTTCTTGTTTTGATTTGCTCCTCAATCCCCCAATCTCTTTGGATTACATTTCCAATGCCAATGCAGCCTGCCCCTCCCCCACCTCAGCAGCTCCCAATGGTGAGGGAGGGGAGAATGGCAGAAGTGAGCAGACTCCAATAGAGAGAAGGCACGGGCCACAGGTGTCAAATGCAGACCAGGCAAGCTCTGATTGCCATTTAAGTTGTTGCTACAGTGTGGGCTGGGTAAGTCGCTGCGTAACAACGCTGGGTGCATAAAAATGACTCTAATTTTACTCATGACATGACTTAACCACACAATGTGTGTGGGTTCCCAAAGTATAGGCACCAAACCTATGATTTACGTGTGGGTGGACATGTCTGTCTTCTTTTTAAACTATTAAATTAATCTTAAGAAAAGAAAGAAAGAAGGAAAGAAAGAGAAAGAAAACGACGCCAGATTGACAACACTAAAGACAACACTCCCCTGAGTCTTAGAGAAAGACATAATGTAGAAAGCTGTGATAAAAATTCTGACACAAACCCACCTCCTTACAAATGACTGACATCTCAGCCCAGCGTTCTCCCCAAGAAAGATCATGAATCGAGGGGAAGGGGCATGGCTCTACTTTTGATATCACCTCTGCCAGACGATTCTAAAAACCAGACCCAAGTGGGATCTGTTTTAAAGATTTTAAACAATCTTTTTGTTGTTGTGTTTTTCTTTTGTGCCAGTACTCAGGGCTTCACACACTCAGTGTTTTTGCTCAAGGCTGGTGCTGTACCACTTGAACCACACTTCCGCTCTGGCTTTTGCTGGGTAGTTGGAGATAAGAGTGTCTCAGACTTGTCTGCCAAGATTGGCTTCACACTGTGATCCTCAGCTCTCAGCATCCTGAGTAGCTAGGATTACAGGTATGAGCCACCAGTGCCAGGTTCTAAAAAAACCTTTTCCATGTATAAATTGCTGTGTGTCCTTGCAGGCTAGGGAAAGGTCATTTCTTCACACTTATGGCTCTGGAATTCCATAATGACAGGGGATTATGTTGGCATTTCCTACAGCTAAGCGTCAGCCTGGGAACCAGGGAATAAGTAAGGCAGGGGCTTACTGACCACACTCCCCTCCAATCCCATTAGGGTTTAACAGTATGGAAATTGCCCAGATAACAACTGTTACATAGACTGGCACATAGCAAAGATGGGGTGCTTACTTATATATTATGTATTTATTTTTGGTGCCAATACTGGGGCATCACTCTCTTGTTTACCAGCTTTGAACTATGATCCTTAGATCTTGGCCTCCTGAATAGCTATGATTAAAGGTGTGAGCCACCAATGCCAGGCTGGCCATGATGTGATTTAGCAGTGTGAAGGGTCAGTAGATATTATTCATATAACTCACTATATTAGTGGCGGTGTGTGTGTGAATTGTCTGCAGCCTTGAACCACACTGAACCAGTATAATGGGAGTCAGCTGGGTCCTGGGGCGTCAACCACACAGAGAAAAGGACAGGGAGCTTGTGTGTGGTCACAGAGTTAAGATCAATAACCCATATGATTTGATGTATAATACTATCTGTATGCTGTTCAATATACATGATCAGTGTTATAGCTACTGATTTGTGTAGCCAGGTGGTTAATATTGATCATACCAACGAGACAGGCAGCTCCCTGAGGACAGGGCACAGCTTGTCTGGCTCATTCTTATATCCTCAGTGCCCAATATGGGGCCTGGTGCATAGTAACGGCCCACCCAAAGAATTAACTGAGCTGGGCACCCGTGGCTCACGCCTGTAATCCTAACTACTCAGGAGGCTGAGATCTGAGGGTTGTGGTTGGAAGCTACCTCAGGCAGACAAGCCCAAGAGACTCCTATCTCCAACTAACCAGATAAAACCTGGAAGTGGAGGTGTGGCTCAAGTTTTAAGGCGCCAGCTACAATCAAATCAAGCTAAGCAAGAGTATAAGGCCCTGAGTTCAAGCCCCAGCCGGTACTGGCACAAAAGTAAAGATGCAAAAAAAAAAAAAAAAAAAAGCAGCCGCAGTCCAATAAAAGATCAAATGAAAGAAAGTTCTGGGACTTCCTTGTCAGATGCAGGCCTTCTAATGTCTTTCCTTCATCCTGTCTCCTACCCAGCAGTCAAGCTTCTAGGTTTCTCTGGAAGACCCTGGCTCTGTCAGCTGGGGCTGCCTGTCTCCAGCTATTACAGACTGGAGTTCGAATGGCAGGAGTCGCAGCCTCTTAGACTTTGATAGATATTTTTCTTTGACAAGTAGAGAGCTTGGAGTCACAGAAGACCTAGAATTAGCAAAGAAAGCCAAATTCCCCCCAGAGAATTCCGCTAGACCTACAACAGACAGCTTCTCAACGCAAATCCCTGTGCAAAAGAAAGCAAACCCACAGTTCCAAACCAACAGCAGCAACAACAAAAAGAGATGACTTTCTTATTTTGCTTCCAAACAAGCATTTTAAAGATGAATATTACTGATTGTAACCTTCCACTCCCATCTCTCAAGATGTCACTTTAAACAGCAAAAAGGCTTTATCCACAAAACCACCAGCAAGTAAACAGCCAGCACATTTTTACCCTCACACCGACACAGTAAGATATTTACTCTGATAAATGGCGATTGTAAATAAATCTCATTTAATCTCTAAAAGCCACAATAAAAATCTTTAACCTCCAAGGTAGAGGTTACAGATGGGAATGCATGCTCAGCCCCTGCCAGAAAACACAAGAGCTTCACTCACTGACTCTAACTAGATACACATTTTTCTTCTTTCTCCAACATCTTCCACTGACCTTCATAAATATATATATATATATACATGTATATACATATGTACATATGAGGAGGAAAGGGGAAAAACCCAGCCCCTCCCACCCCACTCTCGGCGAAAATCAGCCAATAAATCTGAGGGAAAGACACGCAGAAAAGGACAGAAACCAACAGGTGGAAAAGGGTTTTTGTTTCCTAAGAAATGCTCAGGCACTCGATGTGTGCTTCCTGGTCTATTAGTCTCGGGGTGTCTTTAGGGACAGTCTTTGATCATGGTTGTCACCATCACGAATAATGCCTACACCTCTACTTTGGGATGCCACTGCCTTTCTAGCTTGGAGATTTCTCTATGTCTTTTTGTAAATCGAGTGATTTGTTCTGTTTCACTAAATTCCAGACAGTCAAACAGGCAGCACCCCTCCACACCTGCCCCCCAGATCATCTCCCTGGATGTTACAGATGGGGAGACTGAGACCCAGAACCACCTTCATTTCTTTGACAGTGTCTACCAACAAGAGAAATCTCTGGGACTGGGAAAGTTTCTGGATTGTGTTGAGGCAGAGTTCTCTCTCTGCTCTTCCTTCTTGCCTTTCTTCTACAGGCTGCTTGGGGGTGCTAAGGGCTGGGGTGCCACCCCTTCCAAAGAGGCATGCCAGGGCAGTGTGAGGCACGCGTGCGTGCACACGCACACACACACAGATCCACAGGCACGTTTGCACACACAGTTGCTTGCAATGTCTGCAGCCACTCATCAAGCCCCAGCCTGGGAACTGCGCGGCAAAGCTTGCAGGCCTCTTTGGGCTTGGCTCTGGGGCTTCCCTGAACCACTGCTCTCTCAGTGCTGCTTTCCTTCATCTTTCAAGCCTCTCTCTTCTCTCTCTCCCATCCTCCACCCTTCCACCCGCCTCCCACCCCTCTCTTCTTCCACCCTCTCTCCCCCACCAACCCAGAGGCACAGATCCTGTTACTGGGGTTCTCTCGAAAGAGGGGCCACCCCCAGCCCTGAGCTCCTGGCAAGGACTTCCAGGGTGAACGCGGGAGCTCCCATCACTGGACGCCAGCGCAGGAATGAGACCTCCACTTCCAGACCCAGGCAAGCAGCCTGCCACAGAAGAAGCGATTGTTAAGGGCGCTTACCTTTTTTTTATGAGGAGAAATTCTGGAGAATCATTTCAGAAACTGAGGGGGAAAAGTGAAGGGAGACAAAAAAAAGACCCTTTGCCTGCAATCCCTGGCCTCCTGGTATCAAGACACCAGGACAACATCAAAGCAACTTAGGGGGAACACTTTAGGGCCCTATTGTCTGCTCTGGTCTGATCTGTTTTTCTTCTGACTCCCCCTCTGGCTGCGCTCACACTTGGTACGGCCCAGGCATTCATGCCAAGTAGCTTTCACACATGGAAGCTTGTCTCAAGCAATTGCTGACAAGCCACAAACAAGACATTCTCCCTCCCTTCCCCGCACCCCTCCCCCTCCCCTCCCCCCCTCCCCTCCTGTCTCCCCTCCTCCTTTCTTCTGGAAGGCAAACTAAAACTCTCCAGTGACAGGCAAGCTTGGCCTAGCTGTGCACGCGTACACACACACACACACACACACACACACACACACACACACACACACACATAGCTCAGCTAGTTGCTACCTCACTGTTGAAGTTAAGAGACATGGGGAAAAAAAAAGAAAGAAAGGGAAAAAAAAAAAAAAAAGCTCAGGCTGAGTTGAGTTGGGGGCAGGGAGAGAAAGCAGGGAAAACGACCAGATCCGAGAACCCTGGTAAAATGGCAGAAGAGGAGAGGTATGCCCTTTGGAGAAAAGGCAGCAGTGGCCACACACGTGGGCACCCTGCATACACTCAGGGCCATCTGAGCTGCCGGAGCAGTGAAATCAATGATCCAACAAAGACACAGCGCAGGGTCCCATTGCTTGGCATGGGGCGGGGAGACGCGAGAGGGAGGGGGACCCCAGGATTGAGGTTTTCGACTTAAGCATTACATGGTTTCTCTCCTTCTCTTGTGCTTGTTCCCTTGAATAATAGAAACTTAGACCTGAACCACTAGTTCAAATCAAACCATGAGCTGTGCAAATGTGTGAGGAAACTTCACTCTGGCTTCAACTTGTACCCAGGATATTTTTAGAGAGTGTGGGGTGTTTGTTTTTCTTTTGGGGGTTGTATTTTTCTTTCTTCTTTCTCACAGAAACCCTAGAGAACAGTAGTAAGGGGGGGAATGGTAACAAGTAGTGTAAACTCGGAGCAAGTGTGGTGTGGAAGTTACTGATTGCCAGACTGCTGGAATTTATGGAGGGTGGGCAGAGCTGGGGGCGGGGAAAGGCTGAGTCTCCCCGAGCTGTTTTCGAGGAATGAGGGGGAATGAGGTAGGATAATGAATATGGCAAGATGCAAGCAGGAATTTGATTGGTGTGGAGGGAGGAGGTGCGGGTGCAAGGGAGGGGAGAGAGAGAGAGAGAGAGAGAGAGAGAGAGAGAGAGAGAGAGAGAGAGAGAGAGAGAGAGAGAGAGCACTGCATTAGAAAAAGAAGAGAAATGGAAGCCCAGAGGTTGAAACATATGGAATAAGTGAGATAGCAATGGAAGGCATAAAATGAGAGAAAAAGAAACAGAAAGGATGTGCAAAATTGCAGATGGCTTGAAATCAGTAGGGCCAATTGAGGGCAGGAAGAAGGACGAGATGATGACATGACAGTCATATTTTTAGCATCCAGTGGAGTCAGACAGAGCGAGACTAGCTCTTGCCGAGGCTAGGAGTTATCCCTGTAACGCCAGGATCTGAATGGAAGCTCAGCCCTCTCACTTGGTCCTAAGCCAATTTTTCTTCTCTCTCTCTCTCTCTCTCTCTCTCTCTCTCTCTCCTTATTTTGATACTGGACTTGCACTTTCACTTGGCTTTTTCACTCAAAGCTGGTGTTCTACTGCTTGCTTTTTTTTTTTTTTTTTTTGTCAGTCATGGGGCTTGAACTCAGAGTCTATGTGCTGTTCCTTAGCTTTTTCACTCAAGGCTGAAATTCTACCACTTAAGCCACAGCTCCACTTCTGGCATTTTACTGGTTGATTGGCGATAAGAGTCTCATGGACTTTCCTGCCTGGGCTGGCTTTGAACTGTGATCCTCAGATCTCAGCCTCCTGAGTAGCTAGGATTATGAGCGTGAGCCACCAGCGCCCAGCTGCTTGAATCTTTATTTCCAGCTTTTGGTTGGTTTAACTGGAGATAAGAGCTGACAAATTTGTCTGACTGAGCTAGCATCTGACTATGATTCTCAGATCTTAACCTTCTAATTATTTGGGAATACAGGCGCTAGCTACCATTGCCCATCCTCAGTTGCTCTTTTTGTGTAATGGTTACGTGTACTCTGTTCCTCAAGATCTTCTACAAAATGGAAATGAAGTGAACACATATCACTCATTCCTCATAGTCATACTGTAAGGAATAAATTAGGAATTTATTTTTTTAACCCTTCATACTACCTAAATGGCTTGTCACTCCCTGTAGCTCACTAGATTAAAGATTTTTTCACTTCTTTTTTGGGGGATCGGGGAGGTTGCCAGTACTGCGGCTTGAGCTCAGCACCTTACCTTGTTACTTAGCTTTTCTCCTTGGCTGGAGCTCTACCACTGGAGCCACACCTCCATTTCAGACTTTTTGCTGGTTAAGTAGAGGTAAGAGTCTCCCCGATTTGTCTGCCTGGACTGGCTTCAAAGTGTGATCCTTAGATCTCAATCTCCTGAGTAGCTAGGATTACTTATGTGAGCCGCCTATACCCAGCCCACGGACATTCTTGCTCATGTTACTTTTCAGTCTTAGCTTTCTTATTCATATATGTCACTGGCTTGCCCAGGCTCCCACATCCACAGATGATGCTGGTGATTTTAAGCATTTTGCATGGAGTATTTCTACTTGAATCTCAGCATTTCCTAAGCATTAATACCATGAAATAATTTTGAACAAGACCAGCCCTATTTACAGATCATAAAACAGCAAGGCTCAGAGAGTTTGAGTGAATTGAGGCTTTATAGTAAGAAAGAGTTGACTGAGTTCTATGAGTCTAAGTCCCAGCACTTACCTATCCCATTGTGTCTTCTCCATGGATAGCCTGGGTTCTCACAGCGTGCTAAGTCCTGATGGCCAGCCAAGCCTACTTACTGCTTCTTGCTGTACCCCAGGGCCAGGGTTGTGATCCTCTCACTTTGAGCCGGAAGAACTTCTGACCTCCCCTAACAGGCTGCTGACTCACCAACACTTGTAGGGTTAGTGACTCACTATGAAAAATGAAGCCTTCTAGGCAATAATTGCATGAAGGGTCACTTTAACCTTTAGTGGCAATGTGCAGATTGCCACACAATGGAGAAAGACAGCAAAGACTGGAACAGTTTCCTTCACACACACACACACACACACACACACACACACACACACACACACATTTTTCAAAATAAAAAATAGACTAAAGTACACACAAAGTGTAGATGATGATAAAGGCCAACGTTTACTCCATATGTGTACACGTGTACATATAAAACAACCCCATAGGGCAGAAATGACTATTGCTTCTACTTTGTATTTGTCCGTGTGCCCTTACTGAGCCTTGCATTCTCACTTAGTTTCCTCACTCAAGGCTGGTACTCTACCACTGGAGCCACAGTTCTACTTCCAGCTTTTTGCTGATTAATTGGAGATAATTCTCTGGGATTTATCTGCCTGGGCTGGCTTTTAAAAAAGATCCTTAGAGGGCTGGGAATATGGCCTAGTGGCAAGAGTGCTTGACTCATATACATGAAGCCCTGGGTTCAATTCCCCAGTACCACATATATAGAAAATGGCTAGAAGTGGCACTGTGGCTCAAGTGGCAGAGTGAGCAAAGAGAAGCCAGGGACAGTGCTCAGGCCCTGAGTCCAAAGCCTAGGACTGGCAAAAAAAAAAAAGATCCTTAGATTTCAGCCTCCTGAACTAGGATGATAGGCGTGAGCCACTGGTGTCTGCCTTCGCTTTGACTTCCTAGTTGAAGGAGCTGAGGCTAGTGGGGTAAGGAACTTGTGAGGCCACTGGGCTAGGAAATAGTGGCTGAGATGAGATCCAGCATCTGCCTTTCTAGAAACTTCCATCTTCTCCCTATTAAGGGGCCCAAAAAGTGTCTGCAATTACTATAGAAAAGTCAATGCTCAACAAGAAAAAGAAAAGATAATCAATAATAAGCATAATATTTTCATAGATACATTTATTATTTTGTGGTGGTACTGGGGTTTGAACTCAGGGCATGGGTGTTGTCCCTTAGTTTATTCACTGATCTGAGGATTGTGGTTTCAAGCCAGCTGAGGCAGACAAATCCATGAGACTCTCATGTCCAATTAACCTGCTAAAAGCCAGAATTAAAAGTGTGTCTCAAGTGGTAGAACACCAGCCTTGAAAGAAAAAGTTACACAAAAACATGAGGCCTTGAGGTCAAGCCTCAGTACTGGTGAGCACGTGTGCGCGCGTTTTTACCACACACACACAATGGCAGGGGTAAATCTCAGATTCTCGAGGATCCAACTTACAAATGATGTTGGAGAACATATCTCATTCACGATGTGACACCCACCTACTTGGATATATTTGACTGTGGAGAAGAATGTGGGTGTCAGACAAAAGAATGTGCTCACGCCTTCACATTTCTAGAAGGAGAATTATCTGACGTAAAGATTTCAAGAATCGAGTAGAAAAATCAAGGAAGCAGATTTCAAGATTTACCAAGATACAGCAGCAATTTAGAGACAGGTAAGAAAGCTTAGAGCCTGCATTATCTGAAAATAGCCTCATCTTCTAATAATAAATGAAATATATTAAAAGCAAAATTCTCCCTAATGAATGAAAGGCAGAGTGAGGTTGCCACACTCTAAAATGAAAAGAACTGAATTTTCTTGTCAAAAGAAATGGCCCCAACCAAGTTTTATTTCTTTTTTTAAAACCTTTCTGAGCCAATTTCCAACAAGCTACTATTTAAACAGTAGCAGGGATTGAACACAAGACCTTGTGTCTGCTGATGTCTCGAGCCACAGCCCTGTCCTTTAACTTTGAGTTGGTTTTTCATATAGAGCCTCACACTAGCTTTCTCCAGGCTAGCCTTGAGCAACAGTCCTCCTATCTCTGTTAACCTAAGTGACCTTGATGAATGGTGAACTTTTGTACAAATGTTAGCTTGCAGCAGGATATAAGAATAATATGCAGTAAAAAAATAACAGTACGGGAAGTGGAGCTGTGGCTCAAGTGATAGAGTGCCAGTCTTGAGTGGAAAAAACTAACAGAAGCAAGGCACTGAAGCCTGTAATCCCTGCTAACTCAGAAGGCTGAGATCTGTGGATTAGTGTTCAAAGCCAGCCAGGGCAGAAAAGTCCAAGAGAGTCTTATATACAGTTAGCCAGCAAAAAGCCAGAAGAGGAGGCATAGCTCAAGTGGCAGAGCACCAGCTTTAAGCAAACATGCCAAGCAAGAGCTCAAGACCCTAATTTCAAGCCCTACTATGGGGCACTTACACACAAAAAGAGAATAGCAGCTCTAAATATATAAATGCCTGTAGGCATGCTTCTTATGCAAATTATCTCCATTAATCTTCCGAACTGGACATGTGGAATTCTCATACTAGGACTTAACATAATGGAGTGTTTGTGAACTTGGTATCTAGAGCTAAATGAGCTTCACCTTCTTCATTTTACAACTATTAGATGTTGCATTTGTTCTTTTTTTTTTTTTTTGGTTAGTACTGAGGATTAAATTCATGGCTTGGGTGCTGTCCTTTAGCTTTTTCACTCAAGGCTGGCACTCTACCACTTGAGCCACAGCTCCACTTCTGTTTTGTTTTGTCTTGGTGGTTAACTGGAGATAGGAGTCTTCCAGCTTCTCCTGAGTAGCTAGGATTATAAACATGAGCACCAGAGCCTAGTGAATTTGTTCTTATTTTACCTTGCTGAGGTTAAGTGCTTAGCCCAAGGTGGCACAGTTCATAAATAAAAGAGGCTCAAACTTGCTACTGTTTGACCGCAGTCTCCTGGTCTCATACATGTTTTAGATCCGCAGATAATTGAAGGGACACACTGTTTGTATTATCACTCATTTGTCTTTATTAGGTCTCCACTTGAATTGTGAGTCTATAAACATAAATATTCAAGGAAAACATTTTTATATGAGGTATCTTAGAGAAATGATGCTATTATGTAAAAATATTACTTGGAAAGACTCCTTGAGGCAATCTACAGTAGAGTTCAAGCATGTGAGAAATGCAGAGTGACATGTTTTAGGACTTAAAAATTATTAGCTTAAATTTCATCTTCTAGCTGGGCAGAGTGGTACCTGCCTATAATTCCAGCATCCCAGAGATTGAGACAGCAGGATCAAGGAGCTCAAGGCCAACCTGGGCTACATAGTGAGACATTACCTCAATCAATTAACCAATCAACTAACAAACAGTCTAGCACTGATGGGTCACACCTGTCATCCTAGCTACTCAGAAGGCTGAGATCTGAGGATCATGTTTCAGAGCCAGCCAAGGCAGATTCTTATCTCCAATTAACTACCAAAGAGCTCAAAGTGGAGCCTTGGCTCAAGTGATGGAGTATTGACCTTGAGCAAAAAAACCTAAGTATCAGCACTAAAAAACCAAACCAAAACAAAAAAAAAAACTAAACTAAAACAACAACAGAACACAAAACAAATGCATGCCATGTTCTTCTCCTCGGAGGTATCAATCAGCAAAGATCATTAAGGAGGACCAAAAGCACCCATATCGAAAAGCAAAAGAGAACCAGGCATCTGGTAAGCCACTAATTTTTCCCCAAACTCCAAGAGATGGGCAAAGAGTTTCATTGGGAATCCTGGAGCTGGTGGCTCACACTTGTAATCCCAGCTGCTCAGGAGGCTGAGATCTAAGGATCACAGTTCAAAGTCAGCTAGGGCAGGAAGGTCCTTCAGAATCTTATCTTCAAAATACCACACACACACAAAAAAAGCCAGAAGTGGATCTGGGGGCTCAAGTAGTAGAGTGCTGTCCTCAAGAAAAAGAGCTTAGGGACAGTGTCCAGGCCCTGAGTTCAAGCCCCAGCACCAGCACACATACACACACACACACACACACACACACACACACACACACCTCCTTTTTTTAACCAGCAAAAATTGTTTAAGGGAATACAATGAACCTAAAAAAATATGTATCAGTAAGACATTCAAAGTTCTGAACTCCAGTGAGAGGCTATAGGTAAAAATAAACCATGTTTGCTGTGAGTAGAAATGCCTCTGCCATTTCAGGAGAAGTGAGCACCACTAGGCATTGCTTTCCAGGTACAGACTCTCACGTGTGGGAAAGCCCGGAGAATGGTCATGCTGGAAGCACCCACCAGACTAAATACTGCAAGACCGTAATCTATTTTTAAGGCATAGTTATTTTTGCTTTCTCTTGGCAACTAAGTTGTGATGAAGCTCTTAATTTCTACCCAAAAATCTATGAGATGCTTTTGAAGGGTCCTGACTTACTGATAAAGGACAATCAAAGAGATTTGCCTGTTTGCCTGTTTGGGGTTCCAATGTATAATTGCTCTTGGAATGGATGAACCAATGTTTAGCTGTAGTTGTGTAAATGTTGTTATGAGACACATGTGTGAGCCACACATAGGCCCCAAGGGAGGAAGTCCAGCCCTAGTCATACATTCCTAAGCTGGGTGCCAGTAGCTCACATCTGTAATCCTAGCTACTCAAGAGACAAGGATCTGAGGATCTAGATTTGAGGCCAGGCCCAGCAGGAAAGTCTATGTGAGGCTCTTATATCTAGTGAGCCACCAAAAGGCTGGAATTGGAAAAGTTGCTCAAGTGTTAAAGCACCACTCTTGAACAAAAATGCTAAAGGATGGCCCCTAGGCCCTGAGTTCAAGCACCAGTACTGGCACAGATTAAAAAAATTATATTTTGCTAAGTACCCCAAAGATGAAAGTCATTGAGTGTTTATTAGGAACAAAGTATATGTTTAATAAATAATACAAGTGCTATTTTAGTGGGACAAAACTCATTTTGTGTTTTTCTTTCTTCCTCCTTCTCTTCCTCCTCTTCTTCCTCTTCTTTTTCATCCTCCTCCTCATTCTCCTCCAACCTCCTTCCTCCTCCTTCCTCTCTGCTTCCTCCTTCTTCTCCTTCATGTTCTTCTTTGTGGTTTTGTGTGTGTGTGTGTGTGTGTGTGTGTGTGTGTGTGTGCGTGTGTGTGCGTATGTGTGTAATGGAGCTTGAACTTGGGGCCTGATTTCTGTCCCTTAGGTTGTTCACTCAAGGCTGGTGCTCTACCACTTGAACCACACTTCTTTAGGCTTTTGGATGGTCCGTTGGAGATAAGAGTCTCACAGACTTTCTTGCCTGCCTGATTTGGCTTACAACTGTGATCCTCAGATCTCAGCCTCCTGAGTAGCTAGAATTACAGATGTGAGCACCCAGTGCCCAGCTCTTCTTCCTTCTATTCTGGATGTGGAAGGGAGCTTAGAAAACTCTGTCTGAGAAAAGCCTGAGGACCGAATGTACTACAGCAAGAACATGGTAAACTAACACTAGAGCTGCTCCATCTGCTGTGGGCTGTGTGAGATTGGCTTCTGAGTGTAGCTTGAAGCTCACCAGAGCGGAAAGAGGGTTGCCAGTGGGAGTAACTAGTTGGGATAAACAATGAGCCAACTTCTCCCCCAGGACTGGATCAGAGGAGGCGTAGCAAACCCTAGAGAGAAACTACACCCCAAGACTAGCTCTCCTATTGGCCATGCCTGCTGCCTGGAACATGAGTTTACTAGGCAGAAGGAAAGGTCCTGGGCACCCAGCAGCAATCAGGTCTGCTGAGAAGCCTGCCCAGGCAGCAGCTGCGAGCTACAGCTCAGTAATTCTCTGCTCTAACCAGTCGTGAGTTCAATTTAAACTGCTTCTGAGAGGGGTACTTAGGAAAGGATTTCTTATCAGCCTAGCTCCAGGGCTCTGGTTGTTCTGCCTTAGGGAACTAGAAGGAGATAATTGCTCAGAACCTATTAGAGTTACATTCACAGTCATCTGGACTTGAGGTTGTTTGACCTCTGAATACCCCAAATGAGAATAATGTAATTATCTCAGCTCAAGACAATTTGATAATAATAAGTAGTAGTACTAAAGCCAGGACAAGGGAATTTATAAAACTTAAAAAATTTTGTTTTAGCCAATCCCAGTGTTTCATGCCTATAATCCTAGCTACTTTGGGAGCTGAGATCTGAGGATCATGGTTTAAAGCCAGCCCGGGCAGGAAAGTATGTGAGCCTCTTCAAATAACAGCCAGAAAATCTGAAGTGGAGTTGTGGCTCAAAATGATAGAGTTCTAGCCTTGAGCCAAAGAGCTCAAGGACAGTGCCCAGGCCCTCAGTTTAAGCCCCACTGATGACAAACAACAACAAAAACACTTTTTGTTACAGTATTGGGGTTTAAACTCAGAGCCTGTACACTGTCCCTTAGCTTTTTCTCTCAAGACTAGTACTCTACCACTTGAGCCACAGCTCTACTTCCAGCTTTCTGCTGGTTAATTTGAGGTGTCTCTTGGATTTCTCAGCCTGGGCTGGCTTTGAACTATGATCCTCAGATCTCAGTCTACTGAGCAGCTAGGATGACAGGCGTGAGCCATCAGCACCCAGCTATAATGTGCTTTCAATATTGATTCCTTGTGAGGTATGGGTTCATTATCAGAAACTTTAGAATACACTTCAGCAATAAATATCAGTAATAACCACTTGATACTGATGGCTATGTGTTCAGCCCTGAGCTTGATGTTTTATGTTGGAAAGCTGAATTTGGGATTTTGTAGAGCCAGATTTTTACTCTGGTTCCAGCGCTCAGTAGCTCTGCGCTCTTGCTCTGGTCTCTGGCAGCTGGTCATCCTCATCCTGTTTCACCAATCCCTGATCCTTGTGGGAAGAAATTAAGGGGAAGGGGTACTGGGAAGTTCTTACTGCCCCACTGGCAGGGCTCCTGGAGCCTGAGTTTCTCATGAAAGATTCATTTGTTTGGGTTAAAGCTTCACTAAGGAGAGGGGATCTATCCAGCCAGTGACACCAAGGCAATTTAATTTCATGGAATCACAAGATGCTAGGGTAGGAGTAATCTATGGTCTAGTGTCTTGTTAGTTCCGCATCTGAGCCCACCTTTTCCTTTTCCATATACAGTGAGAGAGGCACCCCAGCTATTTCAGCTAATCTGTATCCCCAGTCCTTGGATTCCACATGCCCTCTTCTCAGAAGTCTCCCCACCCATGGTCCCTCTGTTGTCAGCCCTCCCCTCCCCTGGCTTCTTGCCACCATCCATATTTAATTAAATAAGATCAAGTCTCTCTCTCTCTCTCTGTTGATACTGGGACTTGAACTCAAGGCATCTTGCTCCTGATGAGCTTTTTTTGCTCAAGGAGTGTTGTGCCAAGTTGCAAGACCACCCCCAAGAAGACCACCGAGATTCAGACACTCCGAAATGCAAAAGCAAGGCAAGGCTTTATTTAACGAGCTGCCAACTCGGGCCTCGTCCTACCCACCGACACAGCGGAGGTTAGGAGGAAGCCCCGAGCTGTGATTACACAGGGCTTATAAAGGCAAAGAACAAGGTTACAACAATCAGCTGTGCAAGCAAGATTAGAACACAGGTACAAATCTGATTGGCTCAGGGTTCGATTCTAAAATGGGGTTCACGTGGTGGGGCCTGACTTCAGAGTCCGGCACCTCATTTCCCCCTTTTTCTTTTTGGTACCTTGGGAGCCAATCATGGCTCCATTCTGTCCATTTCAATGGCTTGCATGTCTAGGGGATGATATAGAGGTAAGGCATGGGCCAGTAGGGCCAAAAGTAGTATCCGAAAATAACTCTGGTCCCTCGGTTTTAAAGGGGGGCTGATGGGTGAAGATCATCCATCTTCTGTAATTTCTTCAGGCTGACTCAGGGGCGTTGACCTTACCTAGCCAGGAACCTATAACCTTAGTCTACTTTACCAAGGGACTGCAGGATTCACCTCTTTGGAGTGAGCTGCCAAAATAACATTAACACTAGCCAGGGTAGTAAGGAAAGAAGGCAAAAAGAAAATTATAACAATATTCAGTCTAACTTTCTTTTTGTAATTTCTGTGAAATCTACTTCCCAATACACACCTGGCCTATTCCCACAGAGGCGAGCTCCTTTAGTAATCTGTTGATTGGGGGCATTGGCAAGCTGACAGGCCTTTAACAGATCTCAATAAGGACACAATCTCAGGTCTACAAGCTTTCTTTACTAAACAGATGTATGAGCTTAAAATTCTCACTGCCAGTCAGGGCTTTGAGTAAATGCGGGGGGTGAGATTTTAATCTATCCTCTCATTTGACAAACTTACCCTTACTAACCACTATCACAGATGACTGGCAAATTCCTGCCCAGTAGACAGACATGGGCATTGGAAAGGCATGCTTATGAACTATTCTTCTAGGACTTCCCGGCTTTAACTTTTGAAAGGCCAACAGTAGTGACTCTAGGATCTGACACCATCTCTGCCATCCAAGCAGTGGCTTACTGCCTCTGGATGCTCCATCACTTTTGTCCCAGGAGGAGTGACTTTCGACTTGGACTCAGGGCCTGAGTGCTGTCCCTCAGCTCTCCAGCTCAAGACTAGCACCGTACCACTTTTGAGCTCCACACTACTCCATTCCCAGCACTCTGCTGGCTGATTAGAGACAAGCCTCTCACAGGGACCTTTCTTTGCCCGGGCTGGCTTCGAACCGCAGATTCAGATCAATGAGTCTTATAAGGGGCCACTTTACTCCAATTATAAGCAACAAGGTGGTCCACACAGAAGTAGTTTTTAAGCATGCTCTCTTACCTGGAACTTATTAAGGGTCAGTATTAGATCTTGACAAACTTGTAGGAATCACCTGTGCTTCTCTGTGGGCCTGCTGGAAACTGTTACAAAAAAACCTACAAAGAAGCTGGAATGGCAATTAAACATTTTGGTAGCCATAATTCTCCTTTTCTCACTTTGCAATAATTATTTAGGACAATTTTACTTCCAAATTTCTTCCAAAAGGCTACAAAAACAAAACAATTAATACAAAAGGAGGAAAACACACAGGCCTAAGAAAAGTTACGAGTTGGAGATCTCCCAAGTTGGCCCACAACCTCCTGCCAGATAAGCAGAAGGAGCAGACCCAAGTACAAGGTGGGCGGGTTGAGTCTCGTTTAGGAGGTCCTCCTGGTCAGTTCCGGCCAAAAACCAAACTGACTTGCACCCTACAAGCAAAAGCAAAACAGACAAATTACAGGACAAGACAAATGAACAGTGCTGTTTTCTTACCTTCGGAGTCTGGGATCTCGGGGTCTCTGGGGCTATCCCGGACGAAACCCCAAATGTTGTGCCAAGTTGCAAGACCACCCCCAAGAAGACCACCGAGATTCAGACACTCCGAAATGCAAAAGCAAGGCAAGGCTTTATTTAACGAGGTGCCAACTCGGGCCTCGTCCTACCCACCGACACAGCGGAGGTTAGGAGGAAGCCCCGAGCTGTGATTACACAGGGCTTATAAAGGCAAAGAACAAGGTTACAACAATCAGGTGTGCAAGCAAGATTAGAACACAGGTACAAATCTGATTGGCTCAGGGTTCGATTCTAAAATGGGGTTCACGTGGTGGGGCCTGACTTCAGAGTCCGGCACCTCAGAGGGTGCCCCACAATTGAGCCACACCATCACTTTCAACTTTTCATTGGTTCATGAAGATAAGAGTCTCCTGGACTTTGCTGCCCATGCTGGCTTCAAACCATGATCATCCCATCTCTGCCTCCTGAGTAGCCAGGGTTACAGGTGTGAGCCATGGCCCCTGCCACTTGGAATCCCTTCTCTCCTCTTCCTCCTGGGTACTGGTTCCCAGCCTGGTATCCCCAGAGATGAGGGCCTCTCTGCCCCCATCTCTGCAGCTGTGACCCAAGAGGCATCTCTTTTCCTGCCTCCTCTTCCTCCCATCTTCCCTCCTTCTTCTTCCCGGATTCCATTCCCACCGGCAGGAGGACGGCCTTCCCAGCCTTCCACCGCACCTTGGTAAGTGAGGTCGCCCAGGCCTGCGTGTTAGGAAGGCGCAGCTCGAGGCTGCAAGGACTTCCCTGTGGGGCGTCCCTTCCAAAGCCCAAAGGAATCCTCTGAGCACATAGCCTCGGCTCCAGTGGGTCTCCGGAGCCCAGCCCCCGCACAGGCCTTCAGTCACTGAGTTTTGGAGAATCTTCTTCCCAAAGATTCAAGTAGATGCAGAGAGGGGTGGCACCGTGCAACCTGGCAGGATAGGGCTTTTCCTCCCCTGAGAAGTTTCCATCAAGCTGGGCCCTGGTGGCTCATGCCTGTCTTCCTAGCTACTGGGGAAGCTGACATCTGAGAATTGAGGTTCAAAGCCAGCCTGGGTAGGAAAGTGTGAGGCTCTCATCTCCAATGAACCACCAGAAAACCGGAAGTGGGACTGTGGCTCAAATGGTAGAGCACAAGCCTTAAACAAAAGAGCTAAGGGAAAGTGCCTAGGCCCTGAATTCAAGCCCCAACACACACACACACACACACACACACACACACACACACACACACAGAGAGAGAGAGAGAGAGAGAGAGAGAGAAAGAGAGAGGAAAGAACCATCAGCATGGAGCTGATAACCCAAAGCTTCCACAAAACCTGCCTCTACATCCAGATTTCCTACCTCAGTCCTCGTAGGATTATCCATCCATCTACCAAGTGTCAAGTCAGAAAACTCGGTCAGATTCTCCATGTCTCAGCATTCCTTATCCATCTATGCATTCATTCATGCATTCATGTGTGTGTGTGTGTGTGTGTCTGCGTGTGCGTGTGCATAGTTGCTACTGGCTCTTGAACTCAGAGCCTCACACTCTGGCTTGGCCATCCTCCAGGCCAGCACTCTACACTTGAGCCCCACCTCCATTTCAAGCTTTTTGCTGATTCTTTGGAGATAAATCTCAGGGACTTTCCTGCTTGGGCTGAGTTTGAACTGCAATCCTCAGATCTCCAGCTTCATGTGTGGCTGGGATTACAGGTAGAAATCACTGGTGCTTGGCTCCCTGGCTCTTTTTCTTTCTTTCCCCAGCTCTGCTTTCACTCCCCTGGGTGGGTGCTCCGGGCAGCTTCCTGCTCTGCACCTCCCATCCTGGGCTGGGAGCAGCTTTCCTTGTGCATCTCCGGGGGTGCTGAGCCTACCTGCACCAGTTTCTGTTTTTATTACACAGTGTGAGGCAGTGACAACTCTGTCACAATGTGTATGTTTAAACTAGAGTTTTAAATTCGACACAGATGAGAAGGAGGGTGGGGGGAGACTCCTGAACCTGAGAAAGGCAACAGATACATTTTTATCATTTCCAAGATACTAGGCCTGGAGCTTTATTTTATTTTCACCCCAACCCCTTGCATAATAAACTGGAGAGAATCATGAACTCAGGAAGCTTGGAGGGCAGCCATTTAGCAGCATTAGAGAGAGTGTGTAATTCTAGAACTGGAGGGGACCTCAGACCCCATTTAGTCCAACACTGCCATGTTAAGATTAGGATATTGGGGCTCGGGGAGGTGTTATACATTCCTCAAAGTCACATAGGGACTTTCATTTAGAACCAGTCTCCTGGGCACGCTGTGTAGACTCAGGCAGAGCTGGAGTTGTGATCACACAGCCTGCAGGAGCGCCAGGGAGACAGAAGTAAAAGAAGACAAGGCCATGGATGCTGGGGGATAAAAGCCAGGAAGAATGGCCGAGGAAGATGCTTGAGGAGCAGGCGATTGGTGGCTCACACCTGTAATCCCAGCCACTCAGGAGGCTGAGATCGGAGGATTGCAGTTCAAAGCAAGCCTGGGCAGAAACCTTTTTTAACCAGCAAGAAAGCCAGAAGTGGAAGTCTGGCTCAAGTGGTAGAGCACCAGTGTTGAAGAAAAGCTAAGTAAGAATGCAAGGCATTGAGTTTAAACCCCAGTATTGGCGCATGCACCCCTCCTCCCATACACACACTAACAACAACCATCATAATAAAAATAGAAGCACACTTATATACAGACTAGTCAAACTGGAGACATCTTGGCAAGAGGTACCAGGTGAGTGGTGATTAGGTACTGGGGCCAGGGCCTCAATGGGAGGAGTCAAGGCAAAGAAAAGACAGAGTCAAAAACACTGCTTTGCAAACAGCTCAGGGCTCTGCCCAGAGGAGCTCTTGCTGCAAGCCAAGGACTGTGTTTAGATTTATGGGTGTGTGGACAGGACGTTTGGTCAGCATAAGTCACCTCAGCCAGGCCTGTGAGTCCCAGTCAAACTTAGATGAGTTGGGTTGTGGACCAGGGCAAAGGGAGAATAAATGGTGGCTGTGATCGCCAGTACTGCGATCACACCTTAGGATGGCAGGGAATTTAGCTCTTAGCCCAGATGGTTGTGTCTGAAACAGAGCAATCAGAGACGCAGCAATCCCTGTGACCCAAAGCATCATCCATATCCAAGACCAGCCAGGTGCGGCTGGCTCAGGCCTCTACTCCCAGCTACTCAGGAGACTGAGATCTGAGGATAATGGCTTGATGCCAACCTGGGTAAGAAAGTCTATAAGGTTCTACAATTAACCTGCAAAAAGCCACAAGTGGAGCTGTGGTTCAAGTGGTAGAGCCCCGGGATTGAGTAAAAAAGTTAAGCAAGAGCACAAAACCCTGAGTTCAAGCCCCAGTACTGGTGTGTATCTGTGACACACACACACACACACACACACACACACACAGATAAACAAATATATAAACAAACTCATGAAAAAACTACAATGTCCAATCCTGTGAACCAGGAGTTCACTTTTCTCAGGTTGACAGAGACTCCTGGTTGGCAGAGAGGTGGGGCAGTGAGGGAGGCAGAAACCCAGAAAATGGAGATAACATAACTGAACTCCGTGTGTGTGTGTGTGTGTGTGTGTGTGTGTGTGTGTGTGTGTGTGTGTGTTGCTACTGGGCTTGAACGCAGGTCCAGGGTGCTGTCCTTGAGCTTTCTCTTTCAAGGCCAGCTCGCTACTTGAACTTAGTTGAAATTCTTTTAGCTCATGTGTCCAGAGCTTTCAGGGGAGCAGCAGCCACTCATAGTAAAGTGACAAGACTCTAAACTTTCTTGCTGGTATATCCTGAAGATTTTTGTCACAAATATTGAGTAAGTGGCTTACCTTTGCTAAGTAAACTCAATGCAAAAATCCTCTGAAATGAAAACAAAATGCCTCTTCTGGTTATCTGGGTGTTTTGTCTACCTGACATCAAACAGCTGGATTCTTGCAAACATTTGGATGAAATGCAGTGGTGTTCATTTTTTATTCAGATCACAAAATCATACTTTGCCACTTGGCAGGAATTAAAGGTCACTTAATCTCAGATAGTCTCTGTAGCCTCAAATGACCTATTTGCATTATCATGCAAACCAAGGTTAAGATATGGATGTGTGTTGTATCTAATTATACACATTGTATCTTACTTAAACACATGTTTATAGTAACATTTGTTCTCCTTGGTTGTTTAATTGAATTGTAAGTGAATCCTTTTAGGGTGAGCTAGGTCATTATAGGTAGTGAAATATCATGAAATTCTATAATTAGGGCAGATTTGTTTTACAAAAAAAGGGAGGGGGAAGCCATAAGTGCATAAATGTGCAGTCATCTTGGTGCTATTTGAGCAAAAAATGGGGTTCTTTCCCTTCTTAGTGATAGAAGTACTTGCCTTTTTGTGTGTACTGGTACTGGGGTTTGAACTGGGCCTTTTGCTTGTGCTTCAACCCCTCCCCCCAACTCAAGACTAACACTACCACTTGAACCATAGCTCCATTTCTGGCTTTTTGCTGGTTAATTGTACCTAAGAATCTTCCTGAGCTGGCTTAGAACCACTGCTCTCATATCCCAGTTTCCTGAAGAGCTGGGATTGCAGGCATGAGCAACTGGCACCCAATACCTGCTTGATTCTGTAGAGAGAGTGGCTGTCAGAGTTCCCTTTACCTCTTTTTCATTTCCTTTTAATTTATCTCAGGCAGAAATAGCCTGTGTCTGTTCCCAGACCCTGGTGAAAGCAAAGTAAGAGCACAGGACTATGACATCCATTAACTCCAGAGATCAGTTCTGGCATCTGAACCCTTCAGTACACATGGTCAGAGCTCCAGCCCAGCCTCCTCGCTCTTATTCAGAGCAACTTTGGTAACATCCACCAAACATAGCTTTGTAGAGAAGATGACATGCTTGTTTTTTTTTTTTATAATTTATTGTGAACTTGGGGTGCTGTCCTTTGATTTTTTTGCTCAAGGCTGGTGCTCTACACTTGAGCCACAGCTCCACTTCTGGTACTTAACTGGAGCTAAAAGTCTCATAGACTTGGGATCCTCAGATCTCAGTCTCCCGAGTAGCTAGGATTACAGGTAGGAGCCACATGCCTATTCACTGTGGAATCTCTCTGCCCAGACTCAGCTCTTGGTCATATAGTATGTATTTACATTTCCTGAAAGTCTTCGTAGGGCATTTTGTTTTTATTTTACAAGTTGTTCTTTCAGTTCCTCTCTACTGGGAGGGCAGCCTAGACATGGGACTAGCCAAGTAAAGACTAGAAGCAAGAGAGAAATATTTTCCCCAAAATGAAATCATGTGCATGAGCACTGAGTTAAAGAAAAAAAGTTGGAGGAAGGAAAATAAAATTCAAAGGTCCAGAAAATAAAAGAAAGGAAGAAAGGATGAAACAAGCTGGTAAATGAATGAGACAGGGAGATCCAGGGAGATGGCACTGGATGGCAGGAGGAGAAAGGAGGTTCTTATTTGCAGTGGTGAAAAGTTCTGGGAGGGTGAAAGGGACAGTAAATTAGCGAGGCAGCCAGGCAGCAGCACTCACTGGCACTGGTGCCTGCTGTTAGCAGAGCATTCTGAGCACTGACGACGGCAGGATGGAGGTGAATGGTAGCAGAGCAGCTGGAGTGGTAGTAGAGTAGCTGGAGCGGTAGTAGAGTAGTTGGCGTGGCACTCTGGATAGTATAGGTTTCGCATATAGGTATGTCCTAGCTCACATCTGCAGGGTGCTCACATTTGCTCCTCACTGTGCTCCTGGCATCTTATAGATGGGTTTATGGACAAGCCTAGGAAACCAAAGCATCAACAATATGCCTGCTCATTTTAATATAAAGTGAAATAAAGAGAAAAGAAATGGGGTAGTGATGTAAAACAAAACAAAACAAAAATCTCCAGCATTCAAGAATCTGCCATATCACTGTGGCTCAAGTGGCAGAGTGCTAGCTTTGATGAAAAAGAAGCCAGGGACAGTGCTCAGGCCCTGAGTCCAAGCTCCAGGACTGGCAAAAAAAAAATGTCAGGGTTGGCAGATTGCATATACATATTCACACTGTATGCAATTATTCACATTGTATAACTAAGTATAACTTACATTCATGTATTAGCCTCTTTGGAGAATATGACTTTCTCAGAATATATCATATTGAATCATTGATTTCTACCAAGTGGGAAAAAAAAGAGTCTGCCATAGGCCAGCACTGGTGGCTCATGCCTATAATCCTAGTTACTCTGGAGGCTGACATCCAGCCCAGGCAGCTGACAAATTCCAGAGATTGTTATCACCATTCAGCCAGCACAAATCTGGATGTGGAGATGTCCCCCTACCACATAAGCCACATTCTAACTTCTTTCCCATTTTACTTTCATTTCAGATCGGATCTCCCGTTTTTGCCTTGGATCAGCCTCTGACTGAGATCTTTCTTACTTGTGACTTCTTTTTTTTTTTTTGCCAGTCCTGGGCCTTGGACTCAGGGCCTGAGCAACGTCCCTGGCTTCTTTTTGCTCAAGGCTAGCACTCTGCCACTTGAGCCACAGTGCCACCTCTGGCAGTTTTCTGTATATGTGGTGCTGGGGAATCGAACCCAGGGCTTCGTGTATTAGAGGCTAGCACTCTTGCCACTAGGCCATATCCCCAGCCCAGTTACTTGTGACTTCTGGTATCTGGGATTATAGGTGTGAACCACCATGCCCCGCCCAGTTTTGCCATAGTTTGCACATTCACTTCAATATTGCTAAGCTATACCTGAGTCTGTTCTTTGAATTTTCTTTCAAGCCAGTAACAGCATCTCTCTAGCCCCCTTCTCGTGGAAACCGGCATGCGTACATTTCAAGTGCATGATTCTACCTTTTGGCGGGGGTGGGGGGGGGGTGGGGGGAATTCTCTTCTAAGGAAGTTGATAGTAGAACTCTTTTGTCCATCAGATGTTGACATCCTGTCACTTAGGTTAATGGAAATGAAGTGAGCCCCCTCAAGAGGCAGGCAACCTGCGTCCTCTGAATGGGGAGAGGCCTTTCTCTGGCTTAACTTTCTTCTGTTCTCCCTAGAAGAATAGAAAAGGAGGAGAGACTTCATTGTGAAAGACTACATCCCAGCAAAGATTCAAACTGCTGCTCCGAGACCCTTCTGCGACTCATGCCTATGGTATTTCAAAGTACACGTCTCTTTCATAACAGTTCAGGAACAAATTTTGAAGCTTCAAATGAATATGGAGTAGGCAAATTAGCAGTACAGGGTCTCAGACACAGGAAGGAAGAACATTGACCTGAGAATCAAAAATCTACATTCTGGGCCCAACTTGATTCCTAATTAGCAATATGGTCTTAACCAAGTTCTCAAATATCTCTGGGTCTCAGATTCTTTATTTGTACAATAACCTGAAGTCAATAGCTTTTTGTTTTGTTTTCCTTCTTTTTTCTTTTTTTTCTTTCAAAAGAATGCTTGTACAGAGTCCCATTTTGCAAAAGAAGGCGGTCACTCTAGCTTAGGAGGACATGTGCTTAGGGAGCAATCCCCCCGCTAAGGTGCTGCTGCTGATTAAGGACCCCTAGGACTCAGGATTTCAGCTAGGCATGGAGAGGCAGCACTGAAATCCTCCTAATTCTAGGATGCTACACAGAATTGTTTTGCCTGTGGGTTAAGAGTATTAAAAAAAATTTCACCCATGCTGTTCCAACCTTTCATTTGCCCATCCCACCCTGATGTCTGTCTCCAATTTTAGCTCTGACCTTTACAGTTCTTTCCTCCATTCTTTCAGATTTCTGGGATCCACTCCATGGTTTCAGTTCAAAACACAGCCATTGCATTCTCGTGTGTGTGTGTGTGTGTGTGTGTGTGTGTGTGTGTGTGTGTGTGTGTGTGTGTGTGTGTGTAGACTAGGCTTGAACTCAGGGTATGGGCATTGTTCCTTAGCTAGCACTCTACCACTTGAGCCACAGCTCCACTCCTGGTTTTTTGCTGGTTAATTGGAGATAAGAGACTCACAGACTTTCCTTTTAGGGCTGGCTTTGAACCATGATCCTCAGATCTTAGCCTCCTGAGTAGCTAGGAGTACAGGTGTGAGACACTAGTGCTTTTGGGTTCTGAGTCTTGCAAAATAGAAGTCTTGCTGGGTGTCAGGGGCTCACACCTGTACTCCTAGTTACTCAGGAGGCTGAGATCTGAGGACTGTGGCTCAAAGCCAGCCCAAATAGGAAAGTCCGTGAGTCTCTTATTTCCAATTAACCACAAAAATACAGAAGTGGCGCTGTGGCTCAAGTGGTAAAGTGATAGACCTGAGCAGCAAGGCTCATGAAGAGCACCAAAGTTCTGAGTTCAAGCCCCAGGACCAACAACAACAACAAAAAAAGTCTTACTCTTTGTCTACTGTAAATCCTCTACTGTTTTTTTCTCTGCCTGATGATACAGTAAAAACTTTTTTTGTTGTTGTTGTCAGTTATAGGGCTTGAATTCAGGCCCTGGGTGTTGTTCCTGAGCTTTTTCACTCAAGGGTAATGCTTTATCACTTTGAGCCCCAGTTTCATTCTGGTTTTCTGGTAGTTAATTGGAGATAAGAGTCTCATGGAGGGCTGGGAATGTGGCTTAGTGGTAGAGTGCTCGCCTAGCACACATGAAGCCTTGGGTTCGATTCCTCAACACCACATAAACAAACAACAACAACAAAAAGCCACAAGTGGCTCTGTGGCTCAAGTGGTAGAGTGCTAGCCCTGAGCAAAAAGAAGCCAGGGACAGCGCTCAGGCCCTGAGTTCAAGCCAAGACTGGCAAAAAAAAAAGAGTCTCATGGACTTCCCTGCCCTAGCTGGCTTTGAATTGTGATCCTCAAATCTCAGCTTCCTGAGTAGCTAGGATTACAGTCCTGAGCCACCAGCACCCGCTTTACAAACATTAACAACTCTACACTCTCATTCCGATCTCATTCCTAACCACCATTACCCTTAGATTTAGTCATACAATTCACACTCTGTAGGCTATGCCTGTACTATCATCCATTGATAGCTCGGTATCTTTGTGTTTCTTCTGTCTGGAAAATTCTTTCCCTAGTCAGCTCCCAATCACACTTGTGTTCACAGCTCAGAATTTCGCTCCTCTAGGGAGCACACAGCAAACCCCTCTTATTCCCAGAGCATAATGCATTTTCTGAAGCCCTTGTGTGTTTGTGTGTAGCCTCCCTGAGAGAAACGCCCCTAGGGAAGAGGCAGCTTCTGATTGGTCCAGCATTTCCCTGTGTCTTCTGTTGGAAAGCAGAGCTTGAGTGAGGATTCTCCTGGAGGGGCTTGTGGAGGGATCCATGACAGATGTAGCAGGGGAGAGAAGGGCTGGGCAGGGCAGAGGGTCCAGCTTCAAGCTGACCCCAAGAGGAGGGACTTTGGAGCTTGAACCACTCGGAGTTCTCCTACTCTAGGTCATGGCTGTGAACTCTCCCCAATCATCAGGCATAGGCTACAGATTGTCGTGTGTGTGTGTGTGTGTGTGTGTGTGTGTGTGTGTGTGTGTGAGAAGGGGGGCAATGAGGCACCCCAGGCTTTCGAACCTCTGCAGTCTCCAGAGAAGGGGGCAGCTGTGAGTCTGGAATGCAGGTCAACCTACCATACAAATAGCATACTCAACCACACCATGCTCAGAGAGTGACATTGCTGGGCGCCAGTGGCTCACGCCTAGAATTCTAGCTATGCAGGAGGCTGAGATCTGAGGATCACGGTTCAGAACCATCCCTGGCAGGAAAGACTGTGAGACTCTTCTCTCCAATTAACCACTAAAAAGCCAGAAGTGGAGGTGTGCTCAAGTGGTAAAGTGCTAGCCATGAGTGAAAAAGCTAAGGGGCAGCATCCAGGCCCTGAGTTCAGGCCCAGTACTGGCACCCCCCAGAAACAAATATGTAGAAGAAAATGATATTCACTTTTTCATTGAGCCCTCTACTTCTCTCTTCTTTTTCCTCTCAGCTTAATGATTTTTCAAGTGAATTACAACCCCTCATCTTTCTGATCTTGACCTATTTTTATTAATTTTAATTGTTTGGGCAGTAATGGAGTTTGAATTCAGGGCTTTGCACTTGCTAGGCAGGCAATCTACTGCTGAGCCATGCCTCTAGCTTTTTTTGCACTGGTTATTTATTTGTTTATTTATTTATTTATTTTTATTTTTATTTTTTTGCCAGTCCTGGGCCTTGGACTCAGGGCCTGAGCACTGTCCCTGGCTTCCTTTTGCTCAAGGCTAGCACTCTGCCACCTGAGCCACAGCGCCACTTCTGGCCGTTTTCTGTATATGTGGTGCTGGGGAATCGAACCCAGGGCCTCATGTATACGAGGCAAACTCTCTTGCCACTAGGCCATATCCCCAGCCCTTATTTGTTTATTTTGGTGCCCGTCCTGAGGCTTGAACTCAGGTCCTGGACACTGTCCCTGAGCGTTTTTGCTCAAGGCTAGTGCTCTACTTCTTAGAGCCACAGCTCCACTTCTGGTTTTCTGGTGGTTAATTGGAGACAAGAGCCTCATGCACTTTCCTGCCTGGGCTGGCTTCAAACCACAATCCTTAGACTGCAGCCTACTGAGTGGCTGGGATTACAGGCATGAGCCACTGGTGCCCTGCTCCTATTTTTCTTACACTATGGGATATATTGAATGGGCCAGCACAATGTTGTATAGAAGCAATAATGTGACTATGTCTCCATTTTATCCAATGTATTTGTTTGGGGAAGTCTGCTAGTAGAATAAAGACATTCCTAGTTTCATCATTCAAAAAGAGTCAAATCTGTTATATCCATTTTATGAACTGATTGAAGTGATCACAACTGCTTTCGTTCAAGCAGGTGGGCTGTTTCCTTGAACAAACCACAGTCTTTCCTCCAGATCTATGAGCACAGGCATTTGATCCCCTGAGGGGAGCCAAGAACTGGAAGGAAGCGCCATTCCTTCACATCTGGAAACCCTGATGTGCATCTTCTTTGTCTATGAGAATATGTTCAACCGTTTCCAAAAGTCGTCTCTCTTGTGAGGCGCAGACCTGAAGTAACAGAGTCCAGGAGCAGATGGCCAACCTGTACTGATCTCACCTTCCTCCTCCCTGTATACACACATAGACACACACAGACACACACACACACACACACACACGCCATGCTCATACACCCTACAGACACCTGGAGAGAACCTTCCAGAGAGCCAAGTGGCTCTCCTCTCACAAAAAGCAACAGCTGTCATTTTCATCACCATGCTTGTGCATTAAGGACAAATGTGAATGAGAAAATGAAGAATAACAACTTAAAGGAACCAAGATGGCTCACATGGACCCTTCTCTGCCTTCTCCCCAGCGTCTCTGAGATGATAGGAGGGGCCCACAGCAGACAGATGCCCGGTTGAATATGGTTTCCAGAAAACTCTGGCCCTTGCCTTGTGATTGGCTGAGTGTCTCCTGAGGGCCAGGAGCTTTTTAAGCAGCTGGTACAAATGGACGCTTTTCTGAAATTAACCAGTTGATGGATGTCACAGGCACCAGGCTCCATTCCAGGGCCGGGCCAGCTTTGCACACAACCTCCAAGCTCAGTAACTGGGGAGAAGATGAATGGCTCAAGAGGGTGGGCAGAGGGGCTGGGGATATAGCCTAGTGGCAAGAGTGCCTGCCTCGGATACACGAGGCCCTAGGTTCGATTCCCCAGCACCACATATACAGAAAACGGCCAGAAGTGGCGCTGTGGCTCAAGTGGCAGAGTGCTAGCCTTGAGCAAAAAGAAGCCAGGGACAGTGCTCAGGCCCTGAGTCCAAGGCCCAGGACTGGCCAAAAAAAAAAAAAAGAGGGTGGGCAGAGAGGGTGGGGCGTGTGCCCTGCAGGGCTGGGCCTGTCCCCTCTCTCCCCTCCACCATCCCTGGACACATGAAGAGATGAAGCCTCTGTCGGGGGGGGGGGGGGGGGGGGCTGCGCCTGTGTGATTTCCACCTGTGGCACAAAGTGTTTGGAACAGGCACACTTGACTTTGGCTCAAGTATTTATTTATGGTGTGAACTTGAGCAAGTTCTGGCCCATTGAGTTTCAGGTTCCTCATTGGAGTAAGGAAAACATAAGACTCGCTTCCCGTCAGCTTAAAGTGATGCACAAGTGTGTTTTATATATCACTTGGACACACTGAGTGTGAGTTATTCACTGATGGCTATTTAAAAATATTTTGTATCGGCACTGGGGCTTGAACTCCAAGCCTCACATTCTCACTTGTCTGTTCCCCCCCGCCCCTTGCCAAAAGCTGGTACTCTACCACTTAAGCCATACTTTCAACTCTGGCTTTTTGCAGGTTAATCAGAGATAAAAGTCCATTGGATTTGTCTGTCCAGGCTGGCTTGAAACCACAACCCTCAGATCTCAGCCTCTAGAGAAGCTAAGATTACAGGAATGAGCCACTAGCCTCGGCTGCAAAGTATTCTGGCTGCAAAGTATTCTGACATTTCATGGACTCATACATTAGCCTTAATGCCCACATGCCCTGCTAATGTCTCATCACTGACAGCTAGCTACCAGCCAGCCAATCATCTGACATGCTAATATGAATGGTGCTGCTTTCTGGGAATCTGTAAGATAAATTATATTCTGTTTAGGAGTTATCACCATAACCCAAGGCCAATTGTTCAGCCAGGTAAGGTGATCTTTCATATCTGCTTACTATTCTGCCCAGAAAAATCTGTAATGAGAACAGCCAAATAATCAAGCAATGCATCCACGTCAGCAAGGTTTTCGGGCACTAGCGGGCAGTAACTAGTTGGTAGCACTGGTGTTGGTGGAGACATCCATCCAGGACTCCCCACCATTTACTCCCTTGCTTGCAGGGCAGCTCTAAGCCTCTTTGTTTTGGTGCCAGAAATGGGCTTTGAACTCAAGGTGCTGTTGCTTAGCTTTTCCACTCAAGGTTGATGCTCTACTACTTGAGCCACAGCTGCACTTCTGGCTATTTTTTGCTCGTTAATTAGAAATGAGTCTAATGGGCTTTCCTGCCTGGGATGGCTTCGAACCATGGTCCTCAGATCTCAGCCTGAGAAGCTGGGATGAGAGGTGTGTGACCCTGGAGTCTGGCTCTGAGTCTCTCCTCAAGTGGATTTCCTCTGTGTGTTACCCTGTGAGGTGACAGCAGGACTAGTGTACTTGTGTTCCTCGGCTGCTTCTGCTGCTGTCCCTCAGACACTCTGGCTACTCTCCTATGACCAATGGCATTCATTACTCAAGGTCCTCTGCTGGAAAATCACACTGCGAACTAGCATGCTCTGTGAACGCAGGAGCTCCCTGAGTCGCAGCCTGGTTTTGAGTATATGTGATATCTAGTGCAATTGTTTGGAGTGGGGGGGGGGGCAGGGATTGAACTCAGGGACTTTTGCCCTTACGTGGCTTGTTCTCTCAAGACTGGTGCTTTACCGCTTGAGCCACAGCACCCCTTACCCCCCTTTTTTAAAATTATGTTTTTAAAAGCAATATACACTAGCCTTTATATTTACTAAAGCATGCAGCAAAGTATAATGACAGGCAGATCATTTGGGGTCATTTCTGAACTGTGATTCTTGAGAAACTGAGGTGTTAATAAAATGAACACTGGCACTGGCTCATGCCTGAAATCCTAGCTCTTTGGGAGGCTGAGATCTGAGGATCATGGTTCAAAGCCAGTCCAGGTAGGGAAGTCTCTTATCTCCAATGAACCACCAGAAAAACAGAAGTGGAGCTGTGGCTCTGGCTTTGAGTGAAAAAGCTCAGGGATAGTGCTCAGGCCCTGAGTTCAAGCCCTATCGCTGACAACACACACACACACACCACACACACGCACACACACGCACACACGCACACACACACACACACACACACACACACACACTGAAAATGAAGTGAAGGCCTTTTGCCATTTAGTAGGTGCATGCCTCTCAGCTCTGCTGAGAAACAGAACACAACACTGTGCAGGACAGCCCAACAGATGAGCACACTGAGGTTTAGGGAGTGAGGCAACTTGACCAGGTGATCTGAGAGGAGATAGAGCAACACGAGATCCTTGGCTCTCAAATCCATGTCATTCCCATGATCTCACACACTGACTTTTCAGTAAGAGAACTGGCACGGAATTTAACTAGCTGGGTGGCCTTGGGAACCCGGCTTGCTCTTTCTAGGCTCAGATTTCCCCAATCCAAAGAGAGGGTTGGACCGGTAAGGGATGGCTGTCATTGCTAGTCTCTGCCGCCCTCTAGTGGTGATGTTCGGAAACAGCGCGGTCCCCCACGTTCAGTCCCAAAAGGCAGATGCAGATGCTGGGGAGAGGGAGGGGCTAGGGCCCTGTTTAGTCTTTACTGACCAAGGGTGAACAGCAAACACTGCCCAGAAGGAGCCTTGTGGATACAGAGAAAGCATTCTTTTATTTACTTTTTGCTGGGGCTTGAACTCGGGCCTCTTGCTCTCACTTGGCTTTCTCTGCTCAAGGCTAGTGCTCTACCACTTGAGCCACAGCACCACTTTCAGCTTTTTTTTTTTTTTTCTGGTTATTTTGAAATAAGAGTCTCTCAGATTTGTCTGCCCAGGTTAGCTTTGAATTGTAATCCTCAGATCTCAGCCTCCCGAGTAGCTGGGATTACAGGTGGGAGCCACCAGGGCCTGGCCAGAATTTCATTTGGTAGTTGAATATGGCACAGGATCTTCAGTTGCATTTTCACTCACAGCAGGCAAGTGTAACTTGTTTTTATTTATTTTTAGCAATTCTAGCTCTGTCCTAGTGGATTAATTGCTATAGCAAATGAACAATCAGACTCAGCCCTTGCACAAGGAACTTGCAATCTATCGATGGATTGGTTGTCATTATATGAAGGTCTATATCTTCATTAGCAAAAGCATTTGTGCTCAGCCAATGCCAATTCTCCTCTAGACAGTTGTCTGACCTGCAGACAACCTTGTGGAGTTTGTTTTATTTATTTTTATTTTTTCCCCTGTCCTGGGGCTTGGACTCAGGGCCTGAGCACTGTCCCTGGCTTCTTTTTTTTTTGCTCAAGGCTAGCACTCTACCACTTGAGCCACAGCGCCACTTCCAGCTTTTTTCTGTTTATGTGGTGCTGAGGAGTCAAACCCAGGGCTTCATGCATGCATGGTGAGCACTCTACCGCTAAGCTATATTCCCAGCCCCAACCCTGTGGAGTTTGTAACAAGGAAGGGAATCGAGGAAATGCAGATGGCTGCAACAGTCTGAGTAAATCAAGGAATGATCATGGATTGCAGTTATTTACCCACCATGGACTGTTTGTTGTATCTCCTTGTCTATATGGAAGGCCTAGAAGACAACGGCTATTCTCTTCAGCTTTGAACCTTGAAACATTACCAGGGACACTTTCCTATATAAAGGGCCTTAATAAGTGCTTGTGGAACTAACAAGAAAAAGGTCAAAAGTGAAGAATAAAAGGGAAGATAGGAAACAATGAGCATCACTCTACAGACAGGAAGTTTTCTGCAGGGCACCGGTGGCTCACGCCTATAATCCTGTAGAAAAGTCCATGAGCCTCTTAGGGTCAATTAACCAGCCAAAAGACAGAAGGGAGCTGTGGCTCAAGTGGTAGAGTGCCAGATTTTAGCAAAAGAGCCTAGGCCCTGAGCTTAAGCCCCATGCGTGCATGCATGGGTGTGCGCACGCGCACATACCCATACAGAAGTATTTACATACAGTGCATTACAAAGTATTAGGGTTTCAGGCTCTTAATCTTTCATTATGACTGTGTTCATCGTTCTGTGTCTTCCTTCTCCAAGAAAAGATTCGAATTCTTCCATGTGTGACTTGAGTATTGTCCATCTAGGAAATGCAGTTGGGGGCGAGAAGTTACTATCTACAAGACCCTTTCCTGGGATTCCTGTTTAGCCTCTCTCATTATTTTCTAGCCAAAGAGCACCAGTGTGGACCTCGAAAGCGGGTACTATGGTTTTCAATTTTCACCATCTTGGCAACTTTTCTTATCACCACATGCGGTATCAGGCCAGGCACAGTGTCTCATGCCTCTAATTCCAGCTAGTTGGGGGGTGATTAGAGAAGGATCACAGTTCCAGGGTATCTAGGGCAAAGAGTTAGCAAGACCCTTCTCAACAAACCACCAGGTGTGGTGTGCAAGCCTATCACCCTAGCTGAGGCCCATGTAGGAGGATCATAATCCAAGGCCAGGTCCAGGCAAAAACCACAAGACCCAATTGGAAAAATACAGGAAAAAGAGAGTTAAGAGTGGGGCTCAAGCCCCAGCACTGCTGTAAAAATACCGATTAGGTTAGTGTTAGGTTAGGCCTCATTCCTAGGTACAGTTTAAATTTGAACTCATTCCTAAATATGTACTCCATCCCAAATCTAGAACTCTCTACCAACCCATGGAGCTTGAACTTGAATCTCTTTTTATTTTCTTTCTTTCTCCTTCCTTCCCTCCCTCCTTCTCCTCTGTCCTTCCCTCCCTCCCTCCATCCCTTCTTTTCCTTCTTTCTTTTTTTCTTGCTGGATAATTGTTGAAAAAAGTCAAGAACTTTTCCGCCAGGGCTGGCTTTGAACTACAGTCCTCAGATCTCAGGCCTCTGAGTAGCTGGGATTACAAGTGTTTGCCATCTCTGCCCTGCAATTCGCCTCCTCCTCCTCCTCCTCCTGCTCCTCCTCCTCCTCCTCCTCCTCCTCCTCCCCCCCGTCCTCCTCCTCCTGCTCCTCCTCCTCCTCCTCCTCCTCTTCTTCTTCTTCTTTCTCTTCTTCTTCTTCTTCTTCTTCTTCTTCTTCTTCTTCTTCTTCTTCTTCTTCTTCTTCTTCTTCTTCTTCTTCTTCTTTTTGCCAGTCATGGGGCATGAACTCTGGGCCTCAGCGCCTTTTTGCTCAAGGCTAGCTAGTACTCAACCAATTCAGCCACATTGCTACTTTTCTGGCTTCTCCTGTGATTAATTGGAGATAAGAGTTACATGGATTTTCTTGCCCAGGCTGGATTTAAACTGTGATCCTCAGATCTCAGCCTCCTAAGTAGTTAGGATTATGAGCATGAACCACCAGCGCCCAGCTGGTTATTTTTTCTTTTAATTTTTATTATTTATTTTGGTGGTTCCAAGAAATTGAACCCAGGGCCTCGTGCATGCTAGGCAAACACTAAGCCACATTCCCAGCCCCAATCCTTGTGGTTTTATTGCTGTGGTTTTTTTTTTTTTGGCCGGGGGGGGGGGGCATATGTTCTTTTTTTCTCTCTAAGTCTAGCTGGATTGCAGAGTTAAATTTATTTTTATGATTAAACACTGAACAACAAAATAATATTATATGTCATATTAACTTAATACACTCAATTTGTTTTTCATTTGCTTTGCTTATATTTAATTTGTGAATGGATTTGGTTTTTATTGCTGTTCGTATAAGATATATAAGTATAAGCAGTTTGCAACAAGTTTCCATTGTAAATATTTCTGTAACTTCATAGTCAATGTTGACTTAGTCAATATTTTAGATTTTAGCAAGGCACTGGTAGCTCACACCTGTAATCCTACCTACTCAAGAGGCTGAGATCTAAGGATTGTAGGTCAAAGCCAGCCTAGTCTATGAGATTCTTATCCCCAATTAACCACCAAAAAGCCAGCAGTGGAGCTGTGGCTCAAATGGTAAAATGCTAGCCTCAAGAGAAAAAGCCACGTGAGAATGCAAGTCCTTCCGTTCAAGCCCCAGTACTGGCACACACACACACACACACACTCACACATCCTCAAACATGAAACACTTTGAAAATGCTATTATTTTTTTGAATGAGTGTTTTAAAGGAAATAAAAAATATGTCCACAAAATACTTATCCACCAATATTTGTTGCAATCTTATTTTAATAGCTCTGAACTGGAAATGGTCCAAATTTCCATCACCAAAATAAGTGGAAACATATTGTGGTGGGATATTAATCAGTGTAAAATACAACTAATTATTGATACAGAGTGCTCAGAAACATTTGGTCATACGTGGTAGATCCATATCCATCTTTATCAGATTGTGCAAGCAAGGAATCGAGGGGTGTGCGGTGGGGAAGAGGTGGCTGTGTGGAAACTGTCAGCTGGGTGCTGGGGGCTCGTGTCCATATTCTAGCACTCAGGAAGCTGAGATTTGAGGAGTTTGGGTCAAAGCAGGAAGGTCCATAAGACACTTTTTTCCCCTTTTAGATGTGGGGCTTGAACTCAAGGCCTGAGAGCTATCCCTGAGCTCTTTTCACTCAAGGTTAATGCTCCACCACTTGAGGCACAACATCACTTCCAGTTTTCTGGTGGTTAATTGGAGATAAGAATCTCATGGACCTTCCTGACTGGGCTGGCTTTGAACTGTGATCCTCAGCTCTCAGGCTCCTGAGTAGCTAGGATCACAGGCGTGAGACACTGGTTTCTGGCTTCCACGAGACTCTTATCTCAAATTACTCCTCAAAAAAGTCAGAAGTGGAGCTGTGGCTTAAATGGTGGAGTGCTTGCCTTGAGTAAATAAGCCCAAGGACAGTGCCCAGGACCTGAGTTTAAGCCCCAGGACTACATGCGCATGTGCGTGCGTGCACACACACACACACACACACACCATATATATATATACATATATAATATTATATTTCCCCTCTCTCTCTTCCTCCTCCTCCCCTCTTCCTTCTTCTTTCTTTATGTCAGAACTGGGGCATCATGCTTTTGCTCACTCTAGGCTGGTGCTCTGCCACTCAAGTAACACCTTCACTTCTAGCTTTTTGCTGGTTAATTGGCATTAAGAGTCTCGCGGAACTTTCTGCTCTAGCTGGCTGTGAACTAGATGCATGCGCACTCTCCAGCAAGCTTCCTCAAGGCACCCTTGACCTCCTTGTTCCTCAGGCTGTAGATGACGGGGTTCAACATGGGGGTCACCACGCAGAAGAGCACAGAGACCAGGATGTCCATGTCCAGGGAGTAGCCCTCTTTGGGCCTGTCATAATTGAAGTTGGCCATTCCATAGAAGACCACCACCACGGTGAGGTGGGAGGCGCAGGTGGAGAAGGCCTTGCTCCTGCCCTGAGCAGAGGGGATCTTGAGGATGGCCGACAGGATGAGCACGTAGGAGCCCGCGGTGAAGAGACAGGGGCTCAGGCCGATGGTGGCGCTGGCCACATGCAGCACAGACTCGTTGAGCGTGGGGTCGGAGCAGGACAGCTTCAGGAGCAGCGGGATGTCACAGAGGAAGTGGCTGATGTGGTTGGGGCCGCACAGCGTGAGCGTGGTGGTCAGTGCTGTGTGTGTCGCCGAGTTCACCAACCCACACAGCCAGGACCCAGCCACCAGGCACAGGCAGACGCGCATGCTCATGAGCACTGGGTACCGGAGGGGCCGGCAGATGGCCACCCAGCGGTCATAGGCCATGGCAGCCAGCAAGACGCATTCCGTGCCCGCGCAGGCCACGAAGAAGAAGATCTGGGCCAGGCAGCCGTCGTAGGAGATGGTTTTCTCCCGTCGGAAGAAGTTCACCAGCGTGACGGGCATGGTGGTGGACGTGTAGCAGAGGTCCAGGAAGCTCAGGTTGCCGAGGAAGAAGTACATGGGGGTGTGGAGCGCGGGGCTGGCCCGGAGCGCCAGGATGATGGTCGCGTTCCCCAGGACCGCCGTCAGGTAAAGGGCCAGGAAGACCAGGAAGAACAAGCCCTGGAGCTCGGGGTGGTTGGAAAATGCCAGGAAGATGAACTCTGTGACGTGTGTTTGATTGCTGGTGTCAAGAGGCATTGCAGCTGCAAAACAGAGAACAAAGAAGCCGCACAGTGAGGCTGGTAGATCTGCAACAGGGGGCAGCACTGCTAACCTGTGGGGCCAATCTCAGGCTGGTCAATAAAGGCAGTTAGCTCAGTGGAGGGACTTCCCACTCCTCATTTGTATGGCTGATGATGGGTCAGAACGAATGGATCTGCTTAAAGCCAACAAGCCAGTTCCCTTACACTGGCGAAAACTTGTTTCTCTAGCTGGATTCAGGAATATCCCCCCACTCCACCCCCACCACCCCAATTGTTCTTCTCTGAAACATTTCCTTCATGTATAGGAGGAAGCACTCTACCAGTAGGCCACATTCCCAGCCCTCATTGTTTCCTTGCTCAGAGCCTTGCTTCTTCATGTGTTTGCAGCCATGTCACATTCTCCTTGCAATGACTCAGGTAGAGAACTCAACTGTATTGGTGGTTGATGGGCCCAGAACACAGATTTTTAACACCCTCCACTCACAATGTGTGTGCAGTGACTGTTTGGACAGGTAATGCTGTCTCATAGACAGGAAGATGAGAAGTTCAAGCAGAGGCACTATTGGTGGCGGGAATCAAATCTCAGGTAAAATAGGAAACTTGAGTCTGTCCAACCTGAAGCAAGCAAATCAAGGCACTGATGTGGTCGGCAAGTTTCTAGATGCCTCCAAGGAACATCTCTGTGGTTGTGTGGCTGTGAGAGGAAGGGATGGCCCAAGTTCTGAGCTTTGCTGGAAGCCACACCAGCACACCCCGGGGCCAGCACCTCAGAACCCACAGATCCCTGTGCCATGCTGACAGCCGGGAGGCCCCCTCTGGCTAGACTCCAGGACTAATTGGTAAAATGATGGTTTTCACCTGAAGCACAACCTCGTTAATGACCTCAGAGGATATGGCAGTGAACCAGCAGCCTTTAGGGAACAGGCTGGATGGAGGCCTGTGTCTGACCCACCCTTTGCACTTGGAGTGATCAATAGAAACAAACCCCTGAGGAAGCTCGGACAACATTCCTCCGCTCCTTCTTGGGCAACAGGCTGTGGTGTGCGGACAGGCAGGGGTGGCTGAGAAGAAGGCAACAGTAATGACCGCTAGAGCACTTTTTAGGTGAGGCGACCTGGAAGAAGGTGACCTCAGGAGAGAAATGACCTGGCTTGTGGGAACCCAGTTTTGAGAAATGGATAGAAATCTATACATTGAAAAAGTTCCCAATGCACAAAATCTTCCATGTGCTATAGTTCCAGAGGCCAAATCATTCTGGGAGCCATCCCTAAATACTCAAGGCTAGCGCTCTACCACTTGAGCCACTGCGCCACTTGTGGTTTTCTGGTGGTTAATTAGAGATAAGAGTCTCACAGACTTTCCTGCCCAGGCTGGCTTTGAACCACCAACACCTGGCTATGGCACTAAATTTTAAAAGTGAATTTGAAATGTCTTAAGGATTTAAAATTTTATGGTTTCTAGCTGGGCACTGGTCACTCACACCTGTAATCCCAGCTACTCAGAAGGCTGAGATATGAGGATCATGGTTAGAAGCCAGCCTGGGCAGAAAAATCCCCATGAGACTCTTATTTCCAATTAGCCACCAGAAAAACAGAAGTTGAGCTGTAGCTCAAAGTGGTAGAGCACTAATTTTGAGCAAAAAGAGCTCAGGGACAGCACCCCTACCCTGAGTTCAAACCCCACAAATGACAAAAAAAATTAATGGTTTCTGAATTGGCACACATTGTTTACTTCAAATACCTTAAAGTATGACTTGAATCATAGTTCATGCCATATTTCAAGTCTATTTTATTGACTTGAGTGTCAGTCCATAGGAAATACGTAGGGTATTGTATTTATCTGTCTAGATTATCTATCACCTTTGGGTATATGTGTGTTTATATATGGGTGTGTGTGTGTGTGTGTGTGTGTGTGTGTGTGTGTGTGTTTGGATGTGTACCGTAGTATGAGAAGTATGTTTTTTGTTAGTCTGGCTTTGTGGTCGCTGAGGAAGTGAGGCGTGAGATCCATTTCTTTTTGCATCTTCATCATGCTAACCGTGTTTGTGTAGAGCAACGATTGGGACTCTTGCAATCCATCCTCCACAAGCTCCACTTATGCACAGCTGTTTATGGGTTCTGACTTATATTTATTGCATATGGCCTTAACCCCTCTGCCTATAGAAATGGCTCCTTTCCCTGGTGTCTAAGGATATATTTCAAAGGAAGCACAAACTGAGACTGAGTTGTCTTCAGCATAGTTATGTTATTCTTTAAATATTAAAATAAGTTTACTACAAATCATGCAGTCCAAAACACAAGACAAAACTCAATGAAGGCCTTTAAAAAACAACACACATCTTTACATATAAGATTTGTCTAAGCCAGGCAGCAGTGGTTCAAGCCTGTAATCCTAGCTACTCAGGAGGCTGGCTCTAAGGATCACAGTTAGATGCCAGCTTGGGCAGGAAAATTCATGAGACTTTGATCTCTAATTAACCACCAAAGAACCAGAAGTGGTGCTGTGGCTCAAAGTGATAGAGCACTAGCCTAGGATGACAAAGCTCAGGGATAGCACCCAGACTCTGAGTTCAAGCCTTATGATGGACCAAAAAAGAAAAAATTCACCTTTCAAACTAAGTAATGAATTGAGATACAAATGATAGCTAACATCTATGACATATTTTGTTAATTAGCCTTTAGGGTTCTTTTCCATAATGGAAACAAAAAGGACATGAGATAAATCCAGGTAATTGGTAGAACTGTGAAAAAAATCCTTGAATAGATGAAGAAAATAGCACAGGTACTTTATTTAATGCCAACAATACAAAGCAATAACTCAATAATTAACATTTAATTTTCATGTTACCTGCTCACTTAAAACAGAAACATGCACACCCATACAAGTACACACACACACACACACATGCATACACACCCATAGACATATACAGATTAATAACACAATTCAGGAGCTCTTCTAAAAGAAAGTCAGGCTGGGCAACAGTGGCTCATGCCTGTCATCCTAGCTAGTCACGAGGCTGAAATCTGAGAATCGTGCTTCAGAGCTAGCCTGGGCATTAAGCATTCTTTTACAAATAAACTACTTACCTCTGGCTCTCACGGACAGTCTTGGACCTCTGGTTTTGGTGCAGGCCTTGTTGACCTCCACAATAGCCACACAACTGAGCTTCGCTAAAACAGAGCACAACTGAAACACGGTGCATCGTGAAGGGGGCCTGCCGTCCCAGGAGCTGCCTAGAGCATATTCATTGCATGATGTAGGAGTCAAAAATCCTCTTTGACTTCTCTACAATTTTCTTTTGTAGGATGGCTGTTTGTGAGGGCTGTGGGCTGAGCTTTGGGGAGAATCCTTCTCACCTCTGAGCAGCTGTTCTCCTCAGAGAACAAACACCACTCATGGACAACAGCCTGAACTATAGCAATGAAGAACAATGAATCCTCTCTTGGATTCATTAAAGTTGTGGCAGTATGCAACGTGGAGCTCGACCTCTTGTCTCTTCAGGGACACTATGGGTGCATTTCATATTAGAGAATTGAGTTAGGAATTGTGGTGGCTCCTGCCTGACAGCTGTCAGACCCTCCACAGTGAGGGAGCAATAGGTACCAAAGGATAAGGAATGGGATCATGTGGTTGGACTTTCCCAATACATAAAGGATTTTTCTCCTTTGGCTCTGGTGGCCATTGCTAAAGGCCATGAACCTAGAGTCACATCATTCCACAAGTCCTGCCACTGGCTGTGTGTCTGTGCCCCAGCAGTTTAGCATATTTGTCCTCTTAGCTTTTCTGGATCCTTCCTTTCTTGCCCTCCGTCATTCCTTCGTGCCTCTGTATCTCCGTCCTTCCACTGCTAGTGGCCTGGCGCTGACACTACTTATTGTGGAGTTGAGAGAAGACAAAGGCAGAGCCATCAAACAATTGGGTGCAAAGTTGTGACTTTGAAAATATTAAAGCAATTTATTGCACCATAATTTAGATGAAGACATTAGACAATGCTAAACCTCAACAACTCAAAGATCTGCTTTACCACATGGGTTTTTGTTGTTGTTTTTTTTCCTGTATGGGAAGAAGTATAGAAATGGCCCTGAGAGAAATATTCAAAACGATCAGTCACCACTGACCAAAAGAATGGCTACCTTCAAAAAGACAGCACACAAACTGGTGCTGGTAGCTCATGCCTGTCATCCTAGTTACTCAGGAGGCTGAGATCTGAGGATCACAGTTTGAAGCCAGCCTGGGCAGGAAAGTCTATGAGATTCTTATCGGCAATTAACCACCCAAAAGCCAGCAGTGGAGCTGTGGCTCAAATGGTAAAATGCTAGCCTTGAGAGAAAAAGCCACGTGAGAATGCAAGTCCTTCCGTTCAAGCCCCAGTACCGGCACACACACACACACACACACACACACACACACACACACACACACATCCTCAAGCATGGATCACTTTTAAAATGCCATTTTTTTTGAATGAGTGTTTTAAAAGAAATAAAAAATATGTCCACAAAATACTTATACACAAATATTTGTTGCAATCTTATTTTAATAGCTCTGAACTGGAAATGGTCCAAATTTCCATCAACAAAATAAGTGGAAACATTGTGGTGGAATATTAATCAGTGTAAAATACAACTAATTATTGATACAGAGTGCTCAGAAACATTTGGTCATATGTGGTAGATCCATATCCATCTTTATCAGATTGTGCAAGCAAGGAATCGAGGGGTGTGCGGTGGGGAAGAGGTGGCTGTGTGGAAACTGTCAGCTGGGTGCTGGGGGCTCGTGTCCATATTCTAGCACTCAGGAAGCTGAGATTTGAGGAGTTTGGGTCAAAGCAGGAAGGTCCATAAGACACTTTTTTTCCCTTTAGATGTGGGGCTTGAACTCAAGGCCTGAGAGCTATCCCTGAGCTCTTTTCACTCAAGGTTAATGCTCCACCACTTGAGCCACAACACCACTTCCAGTTTTCTGGTGGTTAATTGGAGATAAGAATCTCATGGACCTTCCTGACTGGGCTGGCTTTGAACTGTGATCCTCAGCTCTCAGCCTCCTGAGTAGCTAGGATCACAGGCGTGAGACACTGGTTTCTGGCTTCCACGAGACTCTTATCTCAAATTAATCCTCAAAAAAGTCAGAAGTGGAGCTGTGGCTTAAATGGTGGAGTGCTTGCCTTGAGTAAATAAGCCCAAGGACAGTGCCCAGGACCTGAGTTTAAGCCCCAGGAATACATGCGCATGTGCGTGCGTGCACACACACACACACACACCATATATATATATACATATATAATATATTTCCCCTCTCTCTCTTCCTCCTCCTCCCCTCTTCCTTCTTCTTTCTTTATGTCAGAACTGGGGCATCATGCTTTTGCTCACTCTAGGCTGGTGCTCTGCCACTCAAGTAACACCTTCACTTCTAGCTTTTTGCTGGTTAATTGGCATTAAGAGTCTGGCGGAACTTTCTGCTCTAGCTGGCTGTGAACTAGATGCATGCGCACTCTCCAGCAAGCTTCCTCAAGGCACCCTTGACCTCCTTGTTCCTCAGGCTGTAGATGACGGGGTTCAACATGGGGGTCACCACGCAGAAGAGCACAGAGACCAGGATGTCCATGTCCAGGGAGTAGCCCTCTTTGGGCCTGTCATAATTGAAGTTGGCCATTCCATAGAAGACCACCACCACGGTGAGGTGGGAGGCGCAGGTGGAGAAGGCCTTGCTCCTGCCCTGAGCAGAGGGGATCTTGAGGATGGCCGACAGGATGAGCACGTAGGAGCCCGCGGTGAAGAGACAGGGGCTCAGGCCGATGGTGGCGCTGGCCACATGCAGCACAGACTCGTTGAGCGTGGGGTCGGAGCAGGACAGCTTCAGGAGCAGCGGGATGTCACAGAGGAAGTGGCTGATGTGGTTGGGACCGCACAGCGTGAGCGTGGTGGTCAGTGCTGTGTGTGTCGCCGAGTTCACCAACCCACACAGCCAGGACCCAGCCACCAGGCACAGGCAGACGCGCATGCTCATGAGCACTGGGTACCGGAGGGGCCGGCAGATGGCCACCCAGCGGTCATAGGCCATGGCAGCCAGCAAGACACTTTCTGTGCCTGCGCAGGCCACGAAGAAGAAGATCTGGGCCAGGCAGCCGTCGTAGGAGATGGTTTTCTCCCGTCGGAAGAAGTTCACCAGCGTGACGGGCATGGTGGTGGACGTGTAGCAGAGGTCCAGGAAGCTCAGGTTGCCGAGGAAGAAGTACATGGGGGTGTGGAGCGCGGGGCTGGCCCGGAGCGCCAGGATGATGGCCGCGTTCCCCAGGACCGCCGTCAGGTAAAGGGCCAGGAAGACCAGGAAGAACAAGCCCTGGAGCTCGGGGTGGTTGGAAAATGCCAGGAAGATGAACTCCGTGACGTGTGTTTGATTGCTGGTGTCAAGAGGCATTGCAGCTGCAAAACAGAGGACAAAGAAGCCGCACAGTGAGGCTGGTAGATCTGCAACAGGGGGCAGCACTGCTAACCTGTGGGGCCAATCTCAGGCTGGTCAATAAAGGCAGTTAGCTCAGTGGAGGGACTTCCCACTCCTCATTTGTATGGCTGATGATGGGTCAGAACGAATGGATCTGCTTAAAGCCAACAAGCCAGTTCCCTTACACTGGCGAAAACTTGTTTCTCCAGCTGGATTCAGGAATATCCCCCCACTCCACCCCCACCACCCCAATTGTTCTTCTCTGAAACATTTCCTTCATATATAGGAACAAGCACTCTACCAGTAGGCCACATTCCCAGCCCTCATTGTTTCTTTGCTCAGAGCCTTGCTTCTTCATGTGTTTGCAGCCATGTCACATTCTCCTTGCAATGACTCAGGTAGAGAACTCAACTGTATTGGTGGTTGATGGGCCCAGAACACAGATTTTTAACACCCTCCACTCACAATGTGTGTGCAGTGACTGTTTGGACAGGTAATGCTGTCTCATAGACAGGAAGATGAGAAGTTCAAGCAGAGGCACTATTGGTGGCGGGAATCAAATCTCAGGTAAAATAGGAAACTTGAGTCTGTCCAATCTGAAGCAAGCAAATCAAGGCACTGATGTGGTCGGCAAGTTTCTAGGCGCCTCCAAGGAACATCTCTGTGGTTGTGTGGCTGTGAGAGGAGGGGATGGCCCAAGTTCTGAGCTTTGCTGGAAGCCACACCAGCACACCCCGGGGCCAGCACCTCAGACCCCACAGATCCCTGTGCCATGCTGACAGCCGGGAGGCCCCCTCTGGCTAGACTCCAGGACTAATTGGTAAAATGATGGTTTTCACCTGAAGCACAACCTCGTTAGTGACCTCAGAGGATATGGCAGTGAACCAGCAGCCTTTAGGGAACAGGCTGGATGGAGGCCTGTGTCTGACCCACCCTTTGCACTTGGAGTGATCAATAGAAACAAACCCCTGAGGAAGCTCGGACAACATTCCTCCTCTACTTCTTGGGCAACAGGCTGTGGTGTGCGGACAGGCAGGGGTGGCTGAGAAGAAGGGAACAGTAATGACCGCTAGAGCACTTTTTAGGTGAGGCGACCTGGAAGAAGGTGACCTCAGGAGAGAAATGACCTGGCTTGTGGGAACCCAGTTTTGAGAAATGGATAGAAATCTATACATTGAAAAAGTTCCCAATGCACAAAATCTTCCATGTGCTATAGTTCCAGAGGCCAAATCATTCTGGGAGCCATCCCTCAATACTCAAGGCTAGCGCTCTACCACTTGAGCCACTGCGCCACTTGTGGTTTTCTGGCGGTTAATTAGAGATAAGAGTCTCACAGACTTTCCTGCCCAGGCTGGCTTTGAACCACCAACACCTGGCTATGGCACTAAATTTTAAAAGTGAATTTGAAATGTCTTAAGGATTTAAAATTTTATGGTTTCTAGCTGGGCACTGGTCACTCACACCTGTAATCCCAGCTACTCAGAAGGCTGAGATATGAGGATCATGGTTAGAAGCCAGCCTGGGCAGAAAAATCCCCATGAGACTCTTATTTCCAATTAGCCACCAGAAAAACAGAAGTTGAACTGTAGCTCAAAGTGGTAGAGCACTAATTTTGAGCAAAAAGAGCTCAGGGACAGCACCCCTACCCTGAGTTCAAACCCCACAAATGACAAAAAAAATTAATGGTTTCTGAATTGGCACACATTGTTTACTTCAAATACCTTAAAGTATGACTTGAATCATAGTTCATGCCATATTTCAAGTCTATTTTATTGACTTGAGTGTCAGTCCATAGGAAATACATAGGGTATTGTATTTATCTGTCTAGATTATCTATCACCTTTGGGTATATGTGTGTTTATATATGGGTGTGTGTGTGTGTGCATGTGTTTGGATGTGCACCATAGTATGAGAAGTATGTTTTTTGTTAGTCTGGCTTTGTGGACGCTGAGGAAGTGAGGCGTGAGATCCATTTCTTTTTGCATCTTCATCATGCTAACCGTGTTTGTGTAGAGCAACGATTGGGACTCTTGCAATCCATCCTCCACAAGCTCCACTTATGCACAGCTGTTTATGGGTTCTGACTTATATTTATTGCATATGGCCTTAACCCCTCTGCCTATAGAAATGGCTCCTTTCCCTGGTGTCTAAGGATATATTTCTTTTTTTTTTTTTTTTTTTTTTTTGGCCAGTCCTGGGCCTTGAACTCAGGGCCTGAGCACTGTCCCTGGCTTCTTCCCGCTCAAGGCTAGCACTCTGCCACTTGAGCCACAGCGCCGCTTCTGGCCGTTTTCTGTATATGTGGTGCTGGGGAATCGAACCTAGGGCCTCGTGTATCCGAGGCAGGCACTCTTGCCACTAGGCTATATCCCCAGCCTCTAAGGATATATTTCAAAGGAAGCACAAACTGAGACTGAGTTGTCTTCAGCATAGTTATGTTATTCTTTAAAATAAGTTTACTACAAATCATGCAGTCCAAAACACAAGACAAAACTCAATGAATGCCTTTAAAAAACAACACACATCTTTACATATAAGATTTGTCTAAGCCAGGCAGCAGTGGTTCAAGCCTGTAATCCTAGCTACTCAGGAGGCTGAGCTCTAAGGATCACAGTTAGATGTCAGCTTGGAGAGGAAAATTCATGAGACTTTGATCTCTAATTAACCACCAAAGAACCAGAAGTGGTGCTGTGGCTCAAAGTGATAGAGCACTAGCCTAGGATGACAAAGCTCAGGGATAGCACCCAGACTCTGAGTTCAAGCCTTATGATGGACCAAAAAATAAAAAAATCACCTTTCAAACTAAGTAATGAATTGAGATACAAATGATAGCTAACATCTATGACATATTTTGTTAATTAGCCTTTAGGGTTCTTTTCCATAATGGAAACAAAAAGGACATGAGATAAATCCAGGTAATTGGTAGAACTGTGAAAAAAATCCTTGAATAGATGAAGAAAATAGCACAGGTACTTTATTTAATGCCAACAATACAAAGCAATAACTCAATAATTAACATTTAATTTTCATGTTACCTGCTCACTTAAAACAGAAACATGCACACCCATACAAGTACACACACACACACACGCATACACACCCATAGACATATACAGATTAATAACACAATTCAGGAGCTCTTCTAAAAGAAAGTCAGGCTGGGCAACAGTGGCTCATGCCTGTCATCCTAGCTAGTCACGAGGCTGAAATCTGAGAATCGTGCTTCAGAGCTAGCCTGGGCATTAATCATTCTTTTACAAATAAACTACTTACCTCTGGCTCTCACGGACAGTCTTGGACCTCTGGTTTTGGTGCAGGCCTTGTTGACCTCCACAATAGCCACACAACTGAGCTTCGCTAAAACAGAGCACAACTGAAACACGGTGCATCGTGAAGGGGGCCTGCCGTCCCAGGAGCTGCCTAGAGCATATTCATTGCATGATGTAGGAGTCAAAAATCCTCTTTGACTTCTCTACAATTTTCTTTTGTAGGATGGCTGTTTGTGAGGCCTGTGGGCTGAGCTTTGGGGAGAATCCTTCTCACCTCTGAGCAGCTGTTCTCCTCAGAGAACAAACACCACTCATGGACAACAGCCTGAACTATAGCAATGAAGAACAATGAATCCTCTCTTGGATTCATTAAAGTATGCAACGAGGAGCTCGACCTCTTGTCTCTTCAGGGACACTATGGGTGCATTTCATATTAGAGAATTGAGTTAGGAATTGTGGTGGCTCCTGCCTGACAGCTGTCAGACCCTGCACAGTGAGGGAGCAATAGGTACCAAAGGATAAGGAATGGGATCATGTGGTTGGACTTTCCCAATACATAAAGGATTTTTCTCCATTGGCTCTGATGGCCATTGCCAAAGGCCATGAACCTGAGTCATCATTTCACAAGTCCTGCCACTTGGCTGTATGTCTGTACCCATGCAGTCTGGCATATTTGTCCTCTTAGCTTTTCTGGATCCTTCCTTTCGTGCTCTCCGTGGTGCCTTTGTGCCTCTGCATGTCCGTCCTTCCACTGCTAGTGGCCTGGCGCTGACACTGCTTATTGTGGAGTTGAGAGAAGACAAAGGCAGAGCCATCAAACAATTGGGTGCAAAGTTGTGACTTTGAAAATATTAAAGCAATTTATTGCACCATAATTTAGATGAAGACATTAGACAATGCTAAACCTCAACAACTCAAAGATCTGCTTTACCACATGGGTTTTTGTTGTTGTTTTTTTTTCCTGTATGGGAAGAAGTATAGAAATGGCCCTTAGAGAAATATTCAAAACGATCAGTCACCACTGACCAAAAGAATGGCTACCTTCAAAAAGACAGCACACAAACTGGTGCTGGTAGCTCATGCCTGTCATCCTAGTTACTCAGGAGGCTGAGATCTGAGGATCACAGTTTGAAGCCAGCCTGGGCAGGAAAGTCTATGAGATTCTTATCGGCAATTAACCACCCAAAAGCCAGCAGTGGAGCTGTGGCTCAAATGGTAAAATGCTCGCCTTGAGAGAAAAAGCCATGTGAGAATGCAAGTCCTTCAGTTCAAGCCCCAGTACCGGCACACACACACACACACACACACACACACATCCTCAAGCATGGATCACTTTTAAAATGCCATTTTTTTTGAATGAGTGTTTTAAAAGAAATAAAAAATATGTCCACAAAATACTTATACACAAATATTTGTTGCAATCTTATTTTAATAGCTCTGAACTGGAAATGGTCCAAATTTCCATCAACAAAATAAGTGGAAACATATTGTGGTGGAATATTAATCAGTGTAAAATACAACTAATTATTGATACAGAGTGCTCAGAAACATTTGGTCATATGTGGTAGATCCATATCCATCTTTATCAGATTGTGCAAGCAAGGAATCGAGGGGTGTGCGGTGGGGAAGAGGTGGCTGTGTGGAAACTGTCAGCTGGGTGCTGGGGGCTCGTGTCCATATTCTAGCACTCAGGAAGCTGAGATTTGAGGAGTTTGGGTCAAAGCAGGAAGGTCCATAAGACACTTTTTTTCCCCTTTAGATGTGGGGCTTGAACTCAAGGCCTGAGAGCTATCCCTGAGCTCTTTTCACTCAAGTTAATGCTCCACCACTTGAGCCACAACACCACTTCCGGTTTTCTGGTGGTCAATTGGAGATAAGAATCTCATGGACCTTCCTGACTGGGCTGGCTTTGAACTGTGATCCTCAGCTCTCAGCCTCCTGAGTAGCTAGGATCACAGGCGTGAGACACTGGTTTCTGGCTTCCACGAGACTCTTATCTCAAATTAATCCTCAAAAAAGCCAGAAGTGGAGCTGTGGATTAAATGGTGGAGTGCTTGCCTTGAGTAAATAAGCCCAAGGACAGTGCCCAGGACCTGAGTTTAAGCCCCAGGACTACATGCGCATGTGCGTGCGTGCACACACACACACACACACCATATATATATATATATATATATACATATATAATATTATATTTCCCCTCTCTCTCTTCCTCCTCCTCCCCTCTTCCTTCTTCTTTCTTTATGTCAGAACTGGGGCATCATGCTTTTGCTCACTCTAGGCTGGTGCTCTGCCACTCAAGTAACACCTTCACTTCTAGCTTTTTGCTGGTTAATTGGCATTAAGAGTCTCGCGGAACTTTCTGCTCTAGCTGGCTGTGAACTAGATGCATGCGCACTCTCCAGCAAGCTTCCTCAAGGCACCCTTGACCTCCTTGTTCCTCAGGCTGTAGATGACGGGGTTCAACATGGGGGTCACCACGCAGAAGAGCACAGAGACCAGGATGTCCATGTCCAGGGAGTAGCCCTCTTTGGGCCTGTCATAATTGAAGTTGGCCATTCCATAGAAGACCACCACCACGGTGAGGTGGGAGGCGCAGGTGGAGAAGGCCTTGCTCCTGCCCTGAGCAGAGGGGATCTTGAGGATGGCCGACAGGATGAGCACGTAGGAGCCCGCGGTGAAGAGACAGGGGCTCAGGCCGATGGTGGCGCTGGCCACATGCAGCACAGACTCGTTGAGCGTGGGGTCGGAGCAGGACAGCTTCAGGAGCAGCGGGATGTCACAGAGGAAGTGGCTGATGTGGTTGGGGCCGCACAGCGTGAGCGTGGTGGTCAGTGCTGTGTGTGTCGCCGAGTTCACCAACCCACACAGCCAGGACCCAGCCACCAGGCACAGGCAGACGCGCATGCTCATGAGCACTGGGTACCGGAGGGGCCGGCAGATGGCCACCCAGCGGTCATAGGCCATGGCAGCCAGCAAGACACTTTCTGTGCCTGCGCAGGCCACGAAGAAGAAGATCTGGGCCAGGCAGCCGTCGTAGGAGATGGTTTTCTCCCGTCGGAAGAAGTTCACCAGCGTGACGGGCATGGTGGTGGACGTGTAGCAGAGGTCCAGGAAGCTCAGGTTGCCGAGGAAGAAGTACATGGGGGTGTGGAGCGCGGGGCTGGCCCGGAGCGCCAGGATGATGGCCGCGTTCCCCAGGACCGCCGTCAGGTAAAGGGCCAGGAAGACCAGGAAGAACAAGCCCTGGAGCTCGGGGTGGTTGGAAAATGCCAGGAAGATGAACTCCGTGACGTGTGTTTGATTGCTGGTGTCAGGAGGCATTGCAGCTGCAAAACAGAGGACAAAGAAGCCGCACAGTGAGGCTGGTAGATCTGCAACAGGGGGCAGCACTGCTAACCTGTGGGGCCAATCTCAGGCTGGTCAATAAAGGCAGTTAGCTCAGTGGAGGGACTTCCCACTCCTCATTTGTATGGCTGATGATGGGTCAGAACGAATGGATCTGCTTAAAGCCAACAAGCCAGTTCCCTTACACTGGCGAAAACTTGTTTCTCCAGCTGGATTCAGGAATATCCCCACACTCCACCCCCACCACCCCAATTGTTCTTCTCTGAAACATTTCCTTCATATATAGGAGGCAAGCACTCTACCACTAGGCCATATTCCCAGCCCTCATTGTTTCCTTGCTCAGAGCCTTGCTTCTTCATGTGTTTGCAGCCATGTCACATTCTCCTTGCAATGACTCAGGTAGAGAACTCAACTGTATTGGTGGTTGATGGGCCCAGAACACAGATTTTTAACACCCTCCACTCACAATGTGTGTGCGGTGACTGTTTGGACAGGTAATGCTGTCTCATAGACAGGAAGATGAGAAGTTCAAGCAGAGGCACTATTGGTGGCGGGAATCAAATCTCAGGTAAAATAGGAAACTTGAGTCTGTCCAATCTGAAGCAAGCAAATCAAGGCACTGATGTGGTCGGCAAGTTTCTAGGCGCCTCCAAGGAACATCTCTGTGGTTGTGTGGCTGTGAGAGGAGGGGATGGCCCAAGTTCTGAGCTTTGCTGGAAGCCACACCAGCACACCCCGGGGCCAGCACCTCAGAACCCACAGATCCCTGTGCCATGCTGACAGCCGGGAGACCCCCTCTGGCTAGACTCCAGGACTAATTGGTAAAATGATGGTTTTCACCTGAAGCACAACCTCGTTAGTGACCTCAGAGGATATGGCAGTGAACCAGCAGCCTTTAGGGAACAGGCTGGATGGAGGCCTGTGTCTGACCCACCCTTTGCACTTGGAGTGATCAATAGAAACAAACCCCTGAGGAAGCTCGGACAACATTCCTCCGCTCCTTCTTGGGCAACAGGCTGTGGTGTGCGGACAGGCAGGGGTGGCTGAGAAGAAGGGAACAGTAATGACCCCTAGAGCACTTTTTAGGTGAGGCGACCTGGAAGAAGGTGACCTCAGGAGAGAAATGACCTGGCTTGTGGGAACCCAGTTTTGAGAAATGGATAGAAATCTATACATTGAAAAAGTTCCCAATGCACAAAATCTTCCATGTGCTATAGTTCCAGAGGCCAAATCATTCTGGGAGCCATCCCTCAATACTCAAGGCTAGCGCTCTACCACTTGAGCCACTGCGCCACTTGTGGTTTTCTGGTGGTTAATTAGAGATAAGAGTCTCACAGACTTTCCTGCCCAGGCTGGCTTTGAACCACCAACACCTGGCTATGGCACTAAATTTTAAAAGTGAATTTGAAATGTCTTAAGGATTTAAAATTTTATGGTTTCTAGCTGGGCACTAGTCACTCACACCTGTAATCCCAGCTACTCAGAAGGCTGAGATATGAGGATCATGGTTAGAAGCCAGCCTGGGCAGAAAAATCCCCATGAGACTCTTATTTCCAATTAGCCACCAGAAAAACAGAAGTTGAACTGTAGCTCAAAGTGGTAGAGCACTAATTTTGAGCAAAAAGAGCTCAGGGACAGCACCCCTACCCTGAGTTCAAACCCCACAAATGACAAAAAAATTAATGGTTTCTGAATTGGCACACATTGTTTACTTCAAATACCTTAAAGTATGACTTGAATCATAGTTCATGCCATATTTCAAGTCTATTTTATTGACTTGAGTGTCAGTCCATAGGAAATACATAGGGTATTGTATTTATCTGTCTAGATTATCTATCACCTTTGGGTATATGTGTATTTATATATGTGTGTGTGTGTGTGTGTGTGTGTGTGTGTGTGTGTGTTTGGATGTGCACCGTAGTATGAGAAGTATGTTTTTTGTTAGTCTGGCTTTGTGGTCGCTGAGGAAGTGAGGCGTGAGATCCATTTCTTTTTGCATCTTCATCATGCTAACCGTGTTTGTGTAGAGCAACGATTGGGACTCTTGCAATCCATCCTCCACAAGCTCCACTTATGCACAGCTGTTTATGGGTTCTGACTTATATTTATTGCATATGGCCTTAACCCCTCTGCCTATAGAAATGGCTCCTTTCCCTGGTGTCTAAGGATATATTTCAAAGGAAGCACAAACTGAGACTGAGTTGTCTTCAGCATAGTTATGTTATTCTTTAAATATTAAAATAAGTTTACTACAAATCATGCAGTCCAGAACACAAGACAAAACTCAATGAATGCCTTTAAAAAACAACACACATCTTTACATATAAGATTTGTCTAAGCCAGGCAGCAGTGGTTCAAGCCTGTAATCCTAGCTACTCAGGAGGCTGAGCTCTAAGGATCACAGTTAGATGCCAGCTTGGGCAGGAAAATTCATGAGACTTTGATCTCTAATTAACCACCAAAGAACCAGAAGTGGTGCTGTGGCTCAAAGTGATAGAGCACTAGCCTAGGATGACAAAGCTCAGGGATAGCACCCAGACTCTGAGTTCAAGCCTTATGATGGACCAAAAAAGAAAAAATTCACCTTTCAAACTAAGTAATGAATTGAGATACAAATGATAGCTAACATCTATGACATATTTTGTTAATTAGCCTTTAGGGTTCTTTTCCATAATGGAAACAAAAAGGACATGAGATAAATCCAGGTAATTGGTAGAACTGTGAAAAAAATCCTTGAATAGATGAAGAAAATAGCACAGGTACTTTATTTAATGCCAACAATACAAAGCAATAACTCAATAATTAACATTTAATTTTCATGTTACCTGCTCACTTAAAACAGAAACATGCACTCCCATACAAGTACACACACACACACACACACACACACACGCATACACACCCATAGACATATACAGATTAATAACCCAATTCAGGAGCTCTTCTAAAAGAAAGTCAGGCTGGGCAATAGTGGCTCATGCCTGTCATCCTAGCTAGTCACGAGGCTGAAATCTGAGAATCGTGCTTCAGAGCTAGCCTGGGCATTAAGCATTCTTTTACAAATAAACTACTTACCTCTGGCTCTTACGGACAGTCTTGGACCTCTGGTTTTGGTGCAGGCCTTGTTGACCTCCACAATAGCCACACAACTGAGCTTCGCTAAAACAGAGCACAACTGAAACACGGTGCATCATGAAGGGGGCCTGCCGTCCCAGGAGCTGCCTAGAGCATATTCATTGCATGATGTAGGAGTCAAAAATCCTCTTTGACTTCTCTACAATTTTCTTTTGTAGGATGGCTGTTTGTGAGGGCTGTGGGCTGAGCTTTGGGGAGAATCCTTCTCACCTCTGAGCAGCTGTTCTCCTCAGAGAACAAACACCACTCATGGACAACAGCCTGAACTATAGCAATGAAGAACAATGAATCCTCTCTTGGATTCATTAAAGTTGTGGCAGTATGCAACGAGGAGCTCAACCTCTTGTCTCTTCAGGGACTCTATGGGTGCATTTCATATTAGAGAATTGAGTTAGGAATTGTGGTGGCTCCTGCCTGACAGCTGTCAGACCCTCCACAGTGAGGGAGCAATAGGTACCAAAGGATAAGGAATGGATCATGTGGTTGGACTTTCCCAATACATAAAGGATTTTTCTCCTTTGGCTCTGGTGGCCATTGCTAAAGGCCATGAACCTAGAGTCACATCATTCCACAAGTCCTGCCACTGGCTGTGTGTCTGTGCCCCAGCAGTTTAGCATATTTGTCCTCTTAGCTTTTCTGGATCCTTCCTTTCTTGCCCTCCGTCATTCCTTCGTGCCTCTGCATGTCCGTCCTTCCACCGCTAGTGGCCTGGCGCTGACACTGCTTATTGTGGAGTTGAGAGAAGACAAAGGCAGAGCCATCAAACACTTGGGTGCAAAGTTGTGACTTTGAAAATATTAAAGCAATTTATTGCACCATAATTTAGATGAAGACATTAGACAATGCTAAACCTCAACAATTCAAAGATCTGCTTTACCACATGGGTTTTTGTTGTTGTTTTTTTTCCTGTATGGGAAGAAGTATAGAAATGGCCTTTCAAGAAATATTCAAAACAATCAGTCACCACTGCCCAATAGAATGGTTACCTTCAAAAAAGACAGCAAACAAACTGTTGCTGGTAGCTCATGCCTGTCATCCTAGTTACTCAGGAGGCTGAGATCTGAGGATCACAGTTTGAAGCTAGCCTGGGCAGGAAAGTCTGTGAGACTTTTTATCTCTTATTAACTAGCAAAACAAAACAAAACCCAGAAGCATAGGTGTTGTTCAGTCTCCTGAGTAGCTAGGATGACAGGCCATTAGCACCCCATTAGTAGACCACATGACTTTAAAATACAGAAATCAGCTCTATTTTTTGAGTGCACCTCATCATATTAGAGATCAGTGTCTGGTTAAGATTCAGACCATAATCAGGGTTCAATTTGTCACTGTTTTGGCTTGAACACAATAGACACCTATGAGAGAAATGGTACCTTTGACCCAATAATCACAACAAATGGAACTTGGTCAACAACTTGAATAGACTTGACCATGGGTTCACCATCAACGTCTCTCAATGAGAAGCCGCATTACCTGAGGACTCAACTGAGCCACACTTCCATTTCTGACTCACGGAACAGAGAGTTATGAGAAGTAAGAAATGGCCATCAAAATGACTAAGTTTGTGGTAGTGTGTTGGGAACTGATAGGAAACAAAGACGCCTTGCATCCTGTCTGGAACATTCAGGGTGAGTAATGAGAGATCATCAGGCTTGATTTCATCTCACAGCCTGTCAAATCTGTGGCCGTCTCTCTCTCCATCTTCGTTTCTTTTACCTTTCTGCTACCCTAGGCCAGTTGTACCTCTCAGAAACAAGATAAAAAGAATAGCAGAGAAAAAAATAACTCATGCTGTTCTGCTTCCTAACCAGCAGTTATAGCCAAGGCCTTGACAAAGATAAGTTTGGACTGTTGGGAGCGTGAAATTGCTAGATTACTAATTTTTTAAATGAGTCTCTTTCCATCCTGCATGAACCCCAAGTTGTATGCAAAGCTGTGACAAATCAATAGTAAATTCTAGAACTGGTGCAAATATATTAAGTAGCATCTGAAATTATCCTCATGGAAAATTGTTCTTCATGGAGGATATGTGTGTCTTGCATTTCCTTCATTTTCTGAAGAACCTGTTAAGATATTCCATAGTATGAATTTAGCCAACAAGCTAACAGCTGGTGGCTCATGCCTGTCATCCTAGTTACTCAGGAGGCTGAGATCTGAGTATCACCGTTCAAAGCCACAACAGGAAGAAAAGTCTGTAAGACTGTTATCTTCAGTTAACCAGTAAATCATGGAAGTAGAATTGTTTTGTTTTTATAAATACTTTTATTGTCAGTATAAAGGTGATGTGCAGAGGGGTTACAGTTACATAGTCATGTAAAGAGTACATTTCTTTTTGGAAAATGTCAGCCCTTCCCTTGCTTAGAAGTAGAATTGTAGTTTATATGGTTCAGCACCAGCCTTTTAGTGAAAAAGCCACATGAGAGCTTGAGGCCCTGGGTTTAAGTCTCAGTACTGCCACAAAGAAATCACTCAGTCAATAAATCTGGCCAACAAAATATAGCACATAGACTGGTTTTTGGATAAAGTTTTACTTGGAACATAGTTTTATTTGAAATACATGCGTTTGTGTTATAATAGCAATTCTGAATCATTGAGAAATAGCTCACAAAGCCTAAATAAAGTACTTACTTGCTGTTTCCTTTTTGGGTGTGTGTGGGAGGGAGGTGTCAACGATGGGGCTTGAACTCAGGGCCTGGGCTGTCCCTGAGCTTTTTCACTGAAGGCTAGAACTCTACCACTTTGAGCCACAGCACCACTTCCAGCTTTCTGGTGGTTAACTGGAGATAAGAGTCTCATGGGGACTTTCCTGCTGGAACTGGCTTGGAATGGTGATCCTTAGATAGCAGCCTAAGTAACTACGATTCAGGTGTGAGCCACCAGCACCCAGCTAGGATTGCAGGTATGAGCTACCTGCATCCAGATTACTTTTGGTTCTTTACAGATTTTTTTTTTATAAAAGGTAAGTCCTGGAGTAAGTAACTGGGCACAGATAATTGGGTTTCATAATGGCTTTATCACCTGTCAACATTAATTTTGAGCAATTTACTTAGCTTTTATGAACATCATGGTTTCTCATGTTTGAGATGGGATAATGATTGGATTGTAGAGATTATATAAAGATTAAATTAAGCAATAACAAACAGATCAATGCATATTATATACTGCCATTGTGCCAACACCACCATTTCAAGTTCACCTTCAAAGGAAAAAATGATAATTTCTCTAGCTATGATCAAATAAAATTTTAATATCACCATCTTAACCAGTTATGCTTTTAAGCAACTGGTGTACTTTAAATCTACATATTTCTGTTTCATAAAACAAGTACTACGATCTACCATCACAGTTGTATCTGACTTTCTATTTTATGTTTCCATTTTCTGAACCTGTTTTTTACAAGAATCCAGGGACAATGGTAAACAGATCTCATTACCAACACTTTGGGATAATAAAATTTCCCATGAAACTGGAAATTAAAATAGCCATATATATGAGGCTCAAAATAACCACAGAGTCATTGATAAACTTAGGAGTACAATGCATCTTGATCAGTGTCTGCCCTTCCAGCGTTCCCTGCCCCCTATCTCTTCCAAACCCAGCCATCTCCTCAAGTTACCTGGTTCCATTTTCACATGTGCACATTGATTATTATATCCATATTCACCCATCCTTTCCTGTCTATTTGTCTGTCTGTCCATTTCTCTTGTCATCCTCTCCAGAAACATGTTTCCACTTCCAGGTATTTATTCTGTCATGCTGTAAGTTAGTTGCTCAAAGAAGTTATACCACTGGACTCCTCCCCTGCTTACACCATACTTTAGTCAATTTGTTTGTGCACATATGCATATGAGCCTGTATCTAAACGTCCTTCTCATGATATTCCCTAAATCCCAGTCAGAAGCCTGGTAGTTTTCCCTTCACCCCTGACTACACGTAATTCTTCACCAGATCCTGTTGGCTGTTTCTCAAGTATACATAAGCTTACATATTTACTTTTAACTCCATGACCAAACACATGATCATGACTTAGTGGCAAAGGCCTTCTTTTTGGGCCTCAGCTTGAATAATATTTCTCAGAGAAGCATCTAAATACCACTCTAGCATAGATTTCTTTTTCCTGAATTGAGTTTTTTTTTTTTCACTCTTTATGTGGCTATATAAAGGCATTTCATTCAATATGTCGATTTCTGGGTATAATGCATCTTGATCAATGATGGCTACTCCATCATTCTTCCTCCAGCACCCTATAATGGTAGTACTCTATAATTTTCCTTCAAAGAAGTTGTAAGGCTGTTTAAATATTTGTTTATTCATTGTTTCTTTCCAATGAATAATTTCTAAGTGAGCAAGAATCTTATCACTAACTCTAATTAGTTAAAGAAATATATGAAAATCATATCACACCAAATAAAAAATATCTAGAAATGGATACAAAGGATTTGAAGCACCAAATAGGATTTTTGAGCTGAAAAGTATACTAACCGAATTGAGAAATAGTCTATGTACATTAGAGTTTTAACAGAGGAGAGAATCGGGAAATCTAAAGAGCAGAAAGAATAAAGAATGAGGGAGAACAAACAGCTTCAGAGACACATAGAACACTGTTAAAACACAAATATTTGCATAATGGGAGTTCTAAAAGAAGAGGAAAGTATCTGTAAAATATGTAAGAAAGAAAAGGATGTGAAAATATTTGAAGAACTAATTTTAAGGCTTCTCATATTTGAGGGAAAACATTATTATTTTGTATTGCAGTCAAAAGACCAATGTCCCCTCAAATATGTCCATATAGTAATTACCAAAACCTGTCACTATGCCACAGTTACCCAGGTTCATCTGTGTATCCAAGGCCCTTTATGAGATGGAGGAAGGAAGGTCAAAGTGACATAGTGTGAGAAGAGTTGGGGAACCCTTGATAGAATTTTGATGCAAGAAGAGGCCACAAGCTAAGAGATGCAGTCAATCTCTTAAAGCATGAATAGGCAAAGGAATGACTTCCCCAAGTGCCTGTAGAAAGAATGCAGCCCTGCTAATGACTGGATTTTAGCCTAGGGAACACAGTTTAGAATTCTGACCTCCAGAACTATTTTAAGCCACTATATCAGTGACAATTTGCTACAATGAGATAAACTGTTACTTATACCTTCAAGAAGTTCAGTGAGCTCCAATTAAAAATGTAAAAAGCCATGTCTAGACATATTGTTCAAGCTCTTTAAAGGCAAAAACAAAGTAAATTCTAAAGGCAGTAAGAAAAATATCTTATCATATATCAGGTATCTTCAATAAGGTTTACAGCTGACTTTTTATCAGGAACTATGGAGCCCAGAGGTAGTGAGACAACATATTCAAAGTTCTACAAGCAAAAGATTCATGAAATCTTTATTCATTAAAAAAAATCCCGTTTCCTTCAAAATGACTATTTCTTTCTCTGAAAGATGGAGAAATACTTTCCCCAAATTTTGAAAATGAAACATCTGTAGTTCATACTGAATAAAGTCAAAGCACGATAAAAAACCAAGAGAAGTAATAGATTTCTAAAACCAAAAAATGTCAGAGAAAAACATTGAAGCTGGGCTGGGGATATGACCTAGTGGCAAGAGTGCTTGCCTTGTATACATGAGGCCCTGGGCTCAATTCCCCAGCACCACATATGCAGAGAATGGCCAGAAGTGGCACTGTGGCTGAAGTGGCAGAGTGCTAGCCTTGAGCAAAAAGAAGCCAGGGACAGTGCTCAGGCCCTGAGTCCAAGCCCCAGGACTGGCAAAAAAAAACAAAAAAAAAAACACTTTGGGCTGGGAATATGGCCTAGTGGCAAGAGTGCTTGACTCGTATACATGAAGCCCTGGGTTCGATTCTCCAGCACCACATATACAGGAAACGGCCAGAAGTGGCGCTGCGGCTCGAGTGGCAGAGTGCTAGCCTTGAGCAAAAAGAAGCCAGGGACAGTGCTCAGGCCCTGAGTTCAAGGACCAGGACTGGCAAAAAAAAAAAATTTAAGCAGTGAAAGAATGTAACAGGGGCTGGGGATATGGCCTAGTGGCAAGAGAGCTTGCCTCATATACATGAGGCCCTGGGTTCGATTCCCCAGCACCACATATACAGAAAACGGCCAGAAGTGGCGCTGTGGCTCAAGTGGCAGAGTGCTAGCCTTGAGCAAAAGGAAGCCAGGGACAGTGCTCAGGCCCTGAGTCCAAGGCCCAGGACTGGCCAAAAAAAAAAAAAAAAAAAAAAAGAAAGAATGTAACATTCCAGCAGCAAGAGAAAAACAATTTCAAATGATAGTAGATTTCAGATCCAAATCCCCCTGGAGTTGTGCTTGAGAAAGTGGCTCCAGGAGGTTTGGGGAGGTTTGGCTGTCCTAGCTCCTTCCTCTCCTGACATGGGGGCTGCTGCGAGGAGAGCACACACAGACTGTGAACCGCACCACATGCTTCTGCCTTGCCACAGGTCTAAAAGCTTCAGCAGCCTTACTCATGTATTACTTTCAAAGTAAGGAAGGTGGAAAAAAGATAACAGAAACCTAGGATTCAGCCAGTCATCTAAGAATTTGGAAATCATAACAGTGAGAAGCACCCCAATTCTAAAAAAAAAAAAAAATCTGAGTATGGCTGTTGTGTTACAGATTTTTTTTTAAAAAAAAAAACCTCAATGACTTTGGAACTGTTGGCACCTTGACACTGGAAGGTATATGTAAATGGATGGATACTTCTCAGAGCAGAAAAGGGACAACCAAGGTTATGCCAAAGACTGTGCTTTGGTGCATCTCATTGAATAACTTTAAATTTATTCTACAATGTAACAAGTGCAGCACAACTCAGACTCTCTGTCTGAGCTTTGCATGAATCTCTATCAGGAAGTGAAGAAATAATCAAGGTGGTGACAAAGACCCCAGGACTAGTCACAGATTCTTCCTAGTTGTATACAGGAGTCATTAGCTTAATAGTCACTCTGAAGTGGTTTCTAAACTTCGACATGGTACAAGAAATGTTTCTAAGAGCACTTAGGAGTTATTTGTGCAAAAGATTCATTTCCTGTTCTGCTTGATTTTTCTATGAAACAAACAAAATGTTGTCACTAGCAAAAGGAAACAGGAAGTAAAGAATTGTGACTTTATATAGAGTGAGGCTCCTGGAACCGGATGTGGTGTTCTTTTTTTCTTTTTTTTTTTTTACCTGCTTTTTTTTAAAAAAAAAATTTTTATTATTAATTTGAACATAAATTTTTTTTACAAGGTGTTGTGCAAAGAGGGTGCAGTTACATAGTAGGGCAGTGTGTACATTTCTTGTGATATCTTACAACCTGTTTTTCCATCCCTTGTCTAGGTCAGGTAGACCCATATGCAATATACAATGTATCAAGCACATATACAGTGTTCACAGACTTGGTCTCTACTGTCTCTCCCTCTCCCTTTGTTAACAGTCATATATCAGGGAGATCATGCCCCTTTGTTTTCTGTGTTCTAGGCTTGTCTCCCTCAACATTATTTGTTCGAGTTCTGACCATTTCCCTGTGAATAACAATATTTCACCATTCCTAATCGCTATGTAGTATTCCATTGTGTATAAGTACCATATTTTTTGGATCCATTCGTCTGTGGAGGGGCATCTGGGTTGTTTCCAAATTTTGGCTATTGTGAATTGTGCCGCGATAAACATGGAAGTACAAATGTCCTTTTGATATCTTGGGTTTTGCTGTTTAGGATAGATGCCTAGGAGTGGTATGGCTGGGTCATAGGGTAGGTCTATATTGAGCTTTTTGAGAAACCTCCATACTGTTCTCCAAAGTGGTTGTACTAATTTACACTCCCACCAACAATGGAGAAGGGTTCCTCTTTCCCCACAGCCCCTCCAGCATTTGTTGTTTCCTGAGTTCAGAGTATAGGCCATTCTAACTGGGGTGAGGTGGTATCTCAGGGTTGTTTTTATTTGCATTTGCTTTACTAGCAGGGATGTTGAGCATTTCCTCATGTGTTTCTTTGCCATTTTTATATCTTCTCTTGTGAAGGCTCTCTTTAGCTCTTTTGCCCATTTCCTAATAGGTTTATTGGGCTTGGAGGGGCTTAGTTTTTTGAGTTCTCTGTAGATGACAGATATCAGGCCTTTGTCTGTTGCTGTGCTGGTAAATATCCTTTCCCATATCGTTGGCTGTCTTTCTATTTTGGTGGATATGACCTTAGCTGTGCAGAAACTTTTTAATTTGTAGTAGTCCCATTTGTTGAGTCGTTCCCCTATTTGTTGTGCTCCTGGGACTCTATTCAGGAAGTTCCTTCCTGTGCCTATAAGTTCTAGTGTCTTTCCTACTCTGTCCTTCAGTAGATTCAAGGATTCAGGTCTGATATTGAGGTCCTTGATCCATTTTGAGTTGATCTTGGTGCATGGTGATAGGCTTGGGTCTACTTTGAGTTTTCTGCATATGGCTGCCCAGTTCTCCCAGCACCAGTAGTTGAAGAGGCTATGTTTATTCCATTGTATGTCTTTAGCTCCTTTGTCGAATATCAGTTGGCTGTAAGAGTGCGGTTTTATTTCTGGGTCTTCAATTCTAATCCACTGGTCTTCCGATCTGTTTTTATACCAATACCATGCTGTTTTTGTTATGATGGCCTTGTAGTAGAACTTGAAGTATGGTATGGTGATACCTCCTGCACTATCTTTTTTGCCTAGAATTGCTTTGGCTATTCTAGGTTTTTTGCTGTTCCATATGAATTTATGGATTGGTTTCTCTATTTCAGTGAAGAATGTGGCTGGGATTTTGATAGGTATTGCATTGAATTTGTATAACAATTTGGGCAATATGGCCGTTTTCACTATATTGATTCTGCCTACCCATGAGCATGGGAGGTCTTTCCATCTCCTTGTGTCTTCTTTGATTTCCCTTATTAGATTTTTGTAGTTTTCATTGAATAGGACCCTCACGTCCTTGGTTAAGTTGATTCCTAGGTACTTTATTCTTTTTTTGGCTACTGTAAATGGAATTGTTTCCATAATTTCCTTTTCTGTTTGTCTATTGCTGGTGTACAGAAAAGCTGCTGACTTTTGTGGATTGATTTTGTATCCTGCTACTTTGCCAAATTGGTTTATTAGGTGTAGGAGTTTGGGTACTGAGTTTTTTGGGTCCTTCAGATATAAGATCATGTCGTCTGCGAATAGGGATAACTTGATTTCTTCCTTGCCGACGTGGATCCCTTTGATGTCCTCCTCTTGCCTTATTGCTATGGCTAGGGATTCCAGCACTATGTTGAACAGAAGTGGGGAGAGTGGGCATCCTTGTCTTGTTCCTGAGTTTAGGGGGAATGATTTAAGTTTCTCTCCATTTAATATGATATTAGCAGTTGGTCTGTTGTATATGGCTTTTATTGTTTTGAGGAATGTTCCATCTATTCCTGTTCTCTCCAAAGCTTTTAATAGGTATGGATGTTGTATTTTGTCAAAGGCTTTTTGGGCATCAACTGAGATAACAATGTGATTCTTGATTTTAGTTCTGTTTATGTGGTGAATTACGTTGATTGATTTACGGATGTTGAACCATCCTTGTGACTGAGGGATGAAGCCTACTTGGTCATGATGTATGATATTCTTGATCAGTTTCTGGATCCTGTTAGCTAATATTTTATTGAGGAGCTTTGCATCTGTGTTCATTAGTGATATTGGTCTGTAGTTCTCTTTTTTTGTTGGATCTTTGCCTGGTTTGGGAATGAGTATGATATTAGCTTCGTAGAATGAGTTTGGGATTTCTCACTCCGTTTCTATTTCGCGGAAGAGTTTGAGGAGTATTGGAATTAGCTCATCACTAAAGGTTTTGTAGAATTCGTTGGTGAATCCATCTGGGCCTGGGCTTTTCTTAGTAGGGAGGTTCTTTTTTTTTTTTTTTTTTTTTTTTTTTTTGGCCAGTCCTGGGCCTTGGACTCAGGGCCTGAGCACTGTCCCTGGCTTCTTCCTGCTCAAGGCTAGCACTCTGCCACTTGAGCCACAGCGCCGCTTCTGGCCGTTTTCTGTATATGCGGTGCTGGGGAATCGAACCTAGGGCCTCGTGTATTCGAGGCAGGCACTCTTGCCACTAGGCTATATCCCCAGCCCAGTAGGGAGGTTCTTGATTACCTCCTGTATCTCACCGTAAGTTATTGGTATATTTAGTTGATTTATTTCTTCTTGGTTCAGTTTGGGCAGTTTGTACTTCTCTAAGAATTGATCCATTTCTGTAAAATTATTGTTTTTTGCTGAGTAGAGGTTTTGGAAATAGCTCCTTATGATTGTTTGAATATCGTGTGTACTTGTAATTTTTCCAGTGGAGTCCCTGATTTTACGTATATGAGTCTCTTCTCTTCTTTTTTTTGTGAGTCTTGCAAGGGGTCTGTCAATTTTGTTTATTTTCTCAAAGAACCAGCTTTTAGTCTTATTTATTTGTTGAATGGTCTTTCTATTTTCAATCAGATTTATCTCTTCTTTAATCTTTGTGATCTCTCCCCTCCTAGTCGTTTTAGATTCTGTCATTTCTTGTTTCTCCAGTTGTTTTAGTTTCATCGTGAGGTTATTCACCTGCTCTGCTTCCATTCTTTTAATGTGAGTGCTGAGTGCAATGATCTTGCCCCTCAGTACTGCCTTAGCTGTGTCCCATAGGTTTCTTTGTGATGTGTTTTCTTTGTCATTGTGGCTTATGAATTCGTTGATTTCATCTTTAATTTGATCTGTGGCCCAAGTGTTGGATAGCAGCGTGGGGTTTAGCCTCCAAGAGTGTGTATAGCCTCTGTGGTATCCTTTGTTGTTGAGGGTTACCTTTAATCCACTGTGATCAGATATAAAACATGGGATGATGTCAATACTTTTGTATTTGCTGAGGTTCTTTGTGTGGGCTATGACGTGGTCTATTTTGGAATATGATCCATGGGCTGCTGAAAAGAAGGTGTATTGGGTCTCTGTAGGGTGAAAGGTTCTATATAGGTCTGTTAGATCCATTTGGGAAATGGTGTTATTTAGGTCCTCAGCTCCCTTACTAATCCTCTGGTTGTTGGATCTGTCTCTTGGAGAGAGAGGAGTATTAAAGTCACCCACTATGATTGTGTTTGCGTCTATCTTGTTCTGTAATTCTGTGAGAATTTGCTTGACATATGTCGGGCCTCTTTTGTTCGGTGAGTATACATTTATCACCGTGATGTCTTGATTCTGGATTTTTCCTTGTATTAATATGTAGTGTCCTTCTTTGTCTTTTTGAGTGGACTTTAAAGAGAAGTCCAGCTTGTCTGAGATCAGAATGGCTACACCTGCCGTTTTGGTGGGGGCATTTGCTTGGTAGATCTTGCTCCATCCTTTCATTCGAAGCCTGTTTTTGTCGCTTGCTGTAAGGTGGGTCTCTTGTAGAAAGCAGATGTCAACTTTTTGTTTGCGGATCCATTCTGCCAGTCTGCTCCTCTTAATCGGGGAGTTTAAGCCATTTATATTTAAAGAGATCAAGGATAAGGGTGTTTTTTCTCCTTCCATTTTCTTGTTTGGCTGTTTTTTCCTGTTTTTTTTTTTTTTTTTTTTTTTTTCTTCTTGTCTTTAGTGAGCTGGTCTTTCTGCTGGACTTTGGCTATTGAAGTTTCTTTCTGATTCTGTCTGTGTGTCTTTTACGATCTCTGTTGGGTGGGCTTCCCCTCTTAATATTCTCTGTAGGGCTGGTTTTTTATTCACATACTCCTTTAGCTCCTCTTTGGTGTGGAAAGATCTGGTTCTCCCTTTGAATGTGAACTCCAATTTCGCTGGATATTTGATCCGAGGTTGTAAATTGTTATTCTGGAGTACTTGGATGGTGTTCTTCCACTCACTTGGAGCTTGGTAAGTTTGTGTGGATAAGTCGGATGTTATTCGAATCCTCTTCCCATTGAAAAAAGTTTCCTTCTTCGCCTTGGCTGAATTCAGAATTTGCTCTTTAATCTTGAGGTCTGTAGTCTTGAATATTATGTGCCTTGGGGTGGTTTTCCTGGGGTCTGGCCTGCCAGGTGTCCTATAGGCTTCAGTTACCTGGATGGGGTCCCCTGTGAGATTGGGGAAGTTTTCTGCAATAACTTTATTGAGAACATGGTTAAGCCCTCTGTTCTGATATTCGGCTCCTTCTTCTATTCCAATTATGTGCAGATTATATCTCTTGTCTTTGTCCATTAGTTCCTGGATTAATCCTTCCTGAAGCTTCACCTTTTCTTGGAGTGTGGTCATTTTCTGGTTGTTGTCAGCTGCTTCATCGTCCAGGCGAGAGATTCTGGATGCTATATGGTCCACTCTTTGTGTTATAGTTTCAATTGCGGAGTTTATGGATGTCAGAGAGCTATTCATGGTTGTCATATCAGCTCTGATCGTGGAAATTTCTTCCTTTAAAGAGTTGTATTTTAAATCTATTTTTTCATGCATTTCAATTCTCAGGATGTGGAGATTTTCTTTAAAGGCGGCTTGCATTGTATCCATTTTTGCTTCCATTTCTTTAAACGAGGCTTGCATTGTATCCATTTTTGCTTCCATTTCTTTCTTGGCATCCTGGGTGTCCTTCCAGATTTCCGCTCTAAACTCCTGGAATTGTTTTCTGATTTCATTTCTGACGCTTTCGATCATTCCTGTTAACATGGCCTCATTTGCTTTTTTAGTCTCCATCTCCTCTTCAGTCGTGCTGCTTTTTGGAGCTGGCGAGTTGGCTTGTCCTTTGATGAACTGGGTTATGTTTCTTTGTGATTTGCGCATCTGGAGGTCTGTGCAGGTCTTCCCTCCCTTCTGTATAGGTGTGTCTACGGCAGCAGGTGCTGTGGCTGTGGCCCCGCCCACCAGTGCAGGGCACGCCTACCAGAGCGGGCGTTTTCTCCGGGGGCCCCGCCCTCCTGTGCACTGTGAGTCCCCTACAACAGGCACTTTAGCGGGATATGCCTCCCAGAGCGAGCCCTGGGTTGTTGGGTTGTGCTTGTGCCCTCCGCGAGTCCGTTGCGGGAGGCAGGATGTGTGGGGCCCAGTGGGATCGACTGTCCGGGTGTGGCTTGGCACCCTCAGACCTCGCCTCCGTTGCGAGGAGGGGGGACGTGATCAGGCTCAGGTGACCCTGCTGGGCTGGTATTGCCCACCAGCGCCTGTGATTTTAGTTGTAAGAGTCCGCAAGGTCCAGGCGCCTCGGGTTGGGCTTGCCCTGCCGGCCGTCCCCCGGCCCCTGTTGGGAAGGGGACGGGGCCGGTTCTGCCAGTTCAGGAACCTTTGGGGGTTTGGGGCTGTTCCGCCCTTCCCCTGCTAAACTGGCTTTCCAGCGCCTGATGGGAGCTTCCCGCCTGATTTGGGGATTCTTTGTTCCCTCGGGAGTGGGGAGGGGGAGGGGGAGGGAGGAAGATCTAGCTTCTTTTCGGGCTTGGGTCTCCCGTTGGGGGAAGGGATAATGGGGCACTCACTTTTGCTGCTTTGTGTGTGTGTCCCGCGCAGCCTTTGGCCCTTCAGGGGTTGGTGAAGTGTCGTGGTGGCTTCCCCCGTTCCCTCTTTCTGCCGCGCTGGGTTCCCTTGTCCGAACCCGGTGTGGACCCGACCTTCTCGTCGCTGCCGGTGTGTGTCTTGGTCCGCACCCTGCCTTGTGTCCGTGGGGTCTCCCGCTATATGAATTCTGCGCTCCTGGCAGCCTGTCTGCCGATCGCCGGGTTCCCCTTTCCCAGCCTGGCCCTGTTTGGGCCAGGGTCGGCTGGTGGGGGGAGGGTGCCCCGGTGAATCTCCGGCTCCGTGTAGGTTTTTGGTTCTTCTTTTTTGCTCCTTTTTGTTTTCCTGCGTTTCTCCACTGCTTCTGGATGTTGGTTTTGCTGGGTTCTTGATGGGGTGTTGGGTGTTGGAGTTCCCAGCTCGCTATTCAGTTGGTGCGAGTCGGGGTGCCTCCCTATTCTTTTGGCGCCATCTTTCTCTCTGGATGTGGTGTTCTGATGGCTGTCCATCAATAATGATAAAAACACTTAAGCCAAGGACAAGAAAAAATGTGCAAGTGGTAAGTAAATGAACTGAAAGAATGAGGAGAAAAAGAGATTGGACTGAAAGGTATCAAACCATGAAGGTATTGTATGGATAAAGAAACTGTAGACTTACTTGATACTCATGACCTGCAGAAATCCAGTAGAGAGAACAGAATGACCACATTAATACCAGTTACAAATAAGAAATCTAGGGATTAGAGAAGTTAAATCAACAGGGCAATACAAGCATCAAACAATAGACTATTTCTTCTGCTTGAGGTTGATTTTTCACTCTACTACTTAACCTCTGGAACTCAGTACAGAGAATTCATTACCCTCAACACAGAAATACTTAAAAGAAGTCAAGGTACACAGAATGAAATAAGGTTAGAGAATCAGATGAAAACTTTAACCAGAAATACTTCCTTGCAAACAAAAAAAAAACAAACCCAAGATGTACTATTTGAACCAAGTAGAAATGACACAGAACAGAAAGGAAATCTAGTGTCATGGGACTTCTGGTTGAGTACCAAAGAATAAAAGAAAGGTACAATCAGTATCACAAAGTCCAAGAAGGAAAATTGGGCACACTGTTGCAATTTTACACAGAGCTGGTCACTCAAACCTAAGAGCTATGGCAGATTCCTTAGGGAGCTGGCCATCATTGCAACAGTGCTCGAAACCAATCTAAATTTTCTCTTTTCCAAGGTTTTCAGAGAGGACAGTGCTCCCTTTAAAATACTGGGAAAATACGACTCTCTGTCAGTAGGTAGATTGTTGGAACTCTGAAGTTATTTGAAATAAGTTCGTTTAAAACAAATTCAGTACATCCCATGAGTGGTAACGTCGGGTGGCTCTGCATGGGCACATAGGGTTCCATGGCATGTCTATGGGCTTGAAAGAGGTCAAAGCAAGGCTTTGGGCGAAGACCCCTTGATTAGGATTGTGGCCCCACTTCTTCCCACGGCGACCAATTGCTGGGTGAATGTTCTTGAAGTGGGTGGAGGTTTCATGATCCCCTTCATTGGAGTGAATAATTGAAAGGAGAGAATGATGTGTTAGTGCTTCTTTGAAGGATGTAATTAGGTAATATCATGCAAGAAGAAAACTGTCATAAAGTTAATAAAATGCAAATGAGAAAGTACTGCAGCACTGCTCATCTGCATCATCTCATTTACAGAATTCAAGATGAAACAATAAGAGATAAACCGAACAGTTTCAAATATCCATCAGAACTATGCAGAGACCTGACCTCTGGCCATCAATCAAAGGGGAGCTTCTCTGACTGAAAGATTGTATTCACTGTACTTATGTCTGAAATGGGAGGAAGGATAAAAGGTGGCATGCAGAATGGATTCAAGAAATGGTTTGATTATATCGATAGTTCTCAAGTTTGTCTAACTAAAGCACTATTTGAGAATGTTTAAAGGCAGAGCCCATCCACTCTGGAATTCTCCTGTCAAGAAAAGGTATTTCTAGCTGGGTGCGAGTGGCTCATATCCACAATCCTAACTACTTAGGAGGCTCAGATCTGAGGATTGTGGTTCAATGTCAGCCTGTGCAGGAAAGTCTATGAGACTCAATTGACCACCAACAAACTGAAAGTGGAGCTGTGGCTCAAGTGGTAGAGTGCTAGCAAAAAAAGCTCAGGGACAGTGCTTAGACCCGGAGGTCAAGCCCCAGGATTGGCACAAAAAAGGAAGAAAAGAAGGGAGGGAGGGAGGAAAGCAGGAAGGGAGGGAGGGAATATGAAATATTTCTGAGATCCAAGATGGTGGATCACTGACAATTGCCTTTCGTTCCCCCACCCCCATAGATTTGCAGCATGGATGTGGTTCAAAAGAATGGCTAGCTTAGAGGAGACATCAGAAGAGAATGCAAACAGACAGATATAGAGACCAGTGGAAAGAAGAAAAACCTCATTAAATCTCAAATCTCTGAAAGAAACATGCAATTAATAAATGGGCACATGAATTAAAACAGTTGGCTAGTTGGCTAACAACCACATGAAGAAATACTCACAACCTTAGACACAAAGGAAATGCAAATCCAAACTGCACTGAAATTCCTTCTCATCCCAGTCAGAATCACGAAAACAAACATCACTAAGTACTGGCAAGGATGCAGTGAGGGAATGGGAGAGATGCCCTTCTACACGACTGGTGGTGATGTGATTTGTGCAACCACTACAGAAACAAGTATGGCCATTTCTGAAAAGAAACAAATATAATTACCATATGGCCTTATCATAGCACTTCCGGGCTTATGTCCAAAGGAATGTAATGGAGGGTGCAAAAGAGATATCTACACACCCGTGTTTATTTATAGCAGTACTAGTCATAATAGCCAAAATCTGGAATTAGCCTAGGTGTCTATCAATCAATGAATAAAAAACAAAGCTGGGTGCTGGGGGCTCATGTCTGTAATCCTAGCTACTCAGGAGGCTGAGGGCTGAAGATTGTGGTTCGAAGCCAGCCTGGGCAGGAAAGGCTGTGAGACTCTTATCTCCAATAAACCACCAGAAAACTGGAAGCAGGGCTGTGGCTCAAGTGGTAGAACACTAGCCTTGAGTAAAAGTAGGGCTAGCACCCAGGCCCCATGACTGACAAGAAAAGAAAGAAAGACAGACAGACAGACAACATAGTATATGTACACAATGCAGTATTATCCAGCCATGAAATGAAGAAAGTGAAATGGTTGTTAGCAGGAAAATGGATGGAACTGAGAAAGCATTATGTTAAACATAATAAACCAGACTGAGAAAGACAAATATCACATGCTCCGTGCCATATGTGGAAGCTAGACCTAACAAAGAGAAGAATATCATGAGTCCACAATGGGGAACTGTGTAGGAGCAGAACCCTTGGGAGGAGGGAATGAGAGGAGAAAGCTTAGAGGGATGAAGATGATCAAAACTTCATATACTTGTATGGTAATATACATATATGGAAACACCCCCAATGAAATCCCTTTGTATAATTAATCTATGCCAATTTAAAAAGTGGAAGAGGGGAACAGGGAGATCCTCCAAAGAGAAATAAGCTTATTCAGAAGGAGCATCGCAATGGGAATACTCAGCCATAATGAGCTGTGGGTGGACTCAAGGAGAGAGAGCTCAGGGAAAGGTTTTGATGGCCAAGCTCAGGCAGATCGCATAGTTGTTTGAGCCCAGACCAAGCTTGAACATGAACTTACAGGCAGACATCCTGGCAGGCAGAGCTTGTGTGTAGAGATGCCTCACCGAGTGGCTGGTGGGGACTGGCAGCACCCTGTGGGGTTCTTCTTGTTCCCAGGCATGAGATTCCCCTCCTCAACAGTTTCCTGACTTTTATTGTAGCTTTAAAATAAGGTTTGTCACATGTGACTCCATTGTGATTCTATTTCCCCCCAGGGAACAATGAGCAAGATGGTTGCAATTTATACTGCTCTAAATTCATATTACTGATTACCAACTACTTGTTGGTAAAAAGACAAATTCTGAGATGTCCTAAATTTAATTGCAAAAGCCATAGGATATGGAGAAGGGGGAGAGATAAGGGAAGGTAATCACTTAATTGTTTGGAAGAAATCCTTTTAAAAAAAGACTTTCATATTCCTGAATATATGTTGAACAGTTATTAAACTCCCATCTCTCCTCCCTTTGTAAATTTAGGCCATATATTTAAATATAAATATATGTTATATAGTTATATATTATAGTTACAGATTATATCTAAGATCACATATATACTGCATATTAAACATTTGTACACACATAAACACCTAATATGTATAAGATACAGGTACAGGATATATAATGTGCACAACTACACAATATATAAAAATATTATGCATAGCTGGGTTACTTTCATCACTTTTCTTGGCATCAAAAAGAACATAAATATCACGGAATCTCAGTTACATATTTCTCTGAGGGAGAGATCCCCAACAATCACAGACATCCACAGCAGAATTGAAAAACGGCAGTATTCCAAAAAAGGCCAGAAAAACACCCCTCTAGCAACCACCACCCTCCCGCCCGGCCAAAGAAAGATGCCCAAAGCTGACAGGAAATGGAGAGCTCTGCTGGCAGCAAGCACACGCCAGACACAGTGACAGCTGGCAGCATAGTGACAAACCAGGAGCCAAAATGTGCAAGCAGGGCACAATTATGACAGCAAGGAGAGCAATGTAGACACCAGCAAAGGGCCACTCCTCCTCACAGACTTCAAAAGTGGCCGTTGGAAGCCAGGCACTGCAGTCTTACCTACTCACACCTGCAGTCTTACCTACTCTGGAGGCTGGGGCCTGAAGATCACAGTTTGAAGTCAGACATGAGACTCTTAATTCCAGTTAACCAGCAAAAAGCCAGAAATGTAGGTGTGGCTCAAGCAGTAGAGCATCCACCTTGAGCAAAAAAGTCAAGTGAGAGTACAAGACCATGAGTGCAAGCTCCAGTACCAACACAAACACTGTAATAAAAAGACTGTACTACTAGAATTAGCTCCTGAGGAACTGCTTTGTAGTAACAGTTTCCCATCTGTATTTCCACTGCCCTGCGGGCTGGGCCTGGCCATGGCTTCCAGCACCAACCACGGCAGCCTCCCTGAGAGGGGGGACGGTTGGGGAATGAGAACTCACTGCCTCACTGGAAATGAGAGCTTCGGGTCACAGGCTTTGAGTAGATCTCTGCTGGAGGGGCCAGCAAGTTCCCTTCACATGGGACTCCAGATCTCTCAGAATCTCCGTGGTTTTATACCCTTCCGCCTATTCCAGGCTGCCAGGCCAGGAAGAGAAGTGGCCAGCTCAGCTCCTTCTAACTCTGCCCTCCTGAAAACACTGTCCTCTCAGAGTGCTCTGTGAAGGTCACGCAGAGGACACTGGAAAACGATTTCACTGTGGCAAAATACACATCACATAAACAACATTTATGTTCTTTTTGTGGTACTGGGGTTTGAACTCAGGACTTTGTGCTAGTTAGGTAGGCACTGTACCTCTTGAGCCATACTTCTGGGCTGTTCTCCCTTAGTTATCTTTTGGACAGGGTCTCTGTCTCTTTTTTTCATGGTGTTTCATTGTGATAATTCCCAGCCTCTCCTTTTGCGCTCTCTCTCTCTCTCTCTCTCTCTCTCTCTCTCTCTCTCTCTCTCTCTCTCTCTCTCTCTCTCTCTGTGTACTGGAATTTGAACTCAGAGGCAATGTTAACACTGAATATGAATGGTCTCAATTCTCCCATCAAAAGACATCAAAGAGTATGTCTGATTAAAAAGTAAGACCCAAACATTTTTGCCTATAAGAGGGGCATCTCACGGGCAAAATGTTAACATTGGAAGATATCTATAGGTTCCTGTCATTTTGTTGTTTGGTGATGTTTGCTTCTTTTCTAACTATCATTTGCTAATATATTTATATGGTGGAATCTATGCACTCCTGTCTTCCTCTTTAAGTGTGTTTGGCAGTGCAGGTTTAGAGTTCATGAACACCTGCAGCTTTTGTTTATTGTGGAAGGTTTTTATTTCTCCTTTAATTATAAGGGATATATTAATGGAAGTTGACAATTATGTTCTTCACTCCATGCCTTCCTTGCTTGTAGAGTTTCTGTTGAATATCTACTGTGGTACTGATATTTTCCTTTTATTTTTTGCTGGTCCTTGGGCTTGAACTCTGGGTCTGTGCTCAAGGGCTAGTGCTCTACCCGTTGAGCCACAGCACCACTTTTGGCTTTTTCTGAAGTTTGTTGGAGACAATTATCTCATGGACTTTCCTGCCTGGGCTGGCTTTGAACCATGATCCTCTCAGATCATGAAGGCTATTCAGCCTCCTGAGAAACTGGGATTACAGGCGTGAGCCACTGGTGCCCGGAGATATTTTTACTTTTATATGCAACTTGTCTCTTGTAGCTTTCAATATTTTTTCTCTGTTCTGTATGTTTAAACTATAGTATGTCCAGAGGTATTTCTTTTCTGATTTTGTGTGTTTGGTGGTCTCCAAGCCTCATGTACCAGGATGACACTCTCTCAAGTCTGGGAAACTTTTCTGCTATTATTTGTTCAGTATGCTTTCTACATCTTTAGGTTATATTTCTTCTTCCTTCCTTCCCTCCTTCTTCTCCTCCTTCTTCCTCTTCTTTTTCCTCCTCCTCCTCCTCTTCTTCTTCCTCCTCCTCCTTCTCCTGCTCCTCCTCACATAATTCATAGGTTTGATCTTTTCCATGGTGTCTCAGAGGCCTTACAGGATCCATTTGTATTTTCTTAGTTGTTGTTTTGTCTTGGCCTGATTTACTTCCTCTCCTTTACCTTCAATCACTGATCCTCTATTTTCCACTTGTTCCAACTGAGTTTCAATTGAGTTTTTTATTGGAATTATTGAGTGTTTTTTTTTTATTTCCAGGGTTTCTATTTGATTGTTTTTTGTTTTTTTTCAAGATTTCTATACCCGTATCTCATTCCTCTTCCATATCCTGCGTTGTCTTCCTGGTTTCGTTCAGCTGCCTGCTTGAATTTGATTAGCGTTTATTCGGTGTTTTATTTGCATCTTTGAATTTTGTGTGTGTATGTCCTTTTTGACTTCAGCCACTGATCATCTTATTGTTCCTTTCAGTTGACTGAACCGGCTCGGCGCCCTTTGTTGTGGCCTTGTTGACTTCGGAAGGGCAGTGTTGCCCGGTTTTCTCCTGTTCCTGGTGCTTCCCCCTTGGGCTTTGGTCTGAGGTCAAGGCATGGCGAAGAGTTTTAATCGTGCGGACTCTGATTTGGTTCACGCAGGGCAGTGTGGCCGCAGGGCTGCCCAGGCCCGTTGTCTCCATGGGCCCGGGGGAGAGCACAGAGGGCAGCCATCTGCCCGCTGCTCAGGGCCTTGGTTCTGACCTTGCACGTGGCTCGGATCAAGACAAAGCAGCTAGAGCCCCTGGCCCCCTTCCAGCGTCGTGAGGCGTGGAGGAACCCCTTCTTTGTGTTCTGGGGGCGCGGTGGCTGGCAGGAAGCATGTGTTCCTTGTGGGCTGGTGGTGTGCCCGCGCGTCCCCCGTGCCCTTGGCTTGAGGCCCAGGATGACCCCCGTGGGGAGAGCTGGGGAGAACAGAGCGGGCTCTGCACCCCCGACGGAGGACGGAGGAGCCCATGCTCTGCGCAGGCGGGTGCCTGCAGACCCCACCTGGCCTCGGTGCGGAGGGAGTGGGAGCGGCCGGGACGGACCGTGGCTCAGAGGGGGAAGGCAAGGCCCTCGGCGGGTCCGCACACGCGCCCCAGGCTTTCCGTCCACACTGGACGCTCCACTGCCCAGGTGAGGGAAAGGGGCCGTGGGATGGTGTGACCCAGAGCCTGGGCACGGGCGGCTCGGTGGTGGCTGCAGCCTGGATCCCATCCAGCCATCGCTTCGGCATCTTCTTCTGCTCCAGCCTCCAGCAAGAGGACTCCCTCCAGGCCAGGCCGGGTATGGCCTCCAACCCTGTGGCACCCCACGCACCATTCACCACGTCTTGAACTCCTCTTTAGGGCCATTTCTTTATCATTGTTGTTATCATCGACATGGTCATCATCATCATCATTATATTAAGTAGCTGTACAAAGGGGTTATGATCCAATGAGTCAGGTTATGAGTGCAGTGCTTTTTGGGCAGTGTCACTTTTTTTTTTTGGCCAGTCCTGGGCCTTGGACTCAGGGCCTGAGCACTGTCCCTGGCTTCTTCCCGCTCAAGGCTAGCACTCTGCCACTTGAGCCACAGCGCCGCTTCTGGCCGTTTTCTGTATATGTGGTGCTGGGGAATCGAACCTAGGGCCTCGTGTATCCGAGGCAGGCACTCTTGCCACTAGGCTATATCCCCAGCCCCAGTGTCACTCTTTTTCTCCTTCCTGTCCCTGCCTTCAAGTTCCATATAAAGCCATTTCTTATTCTCTCCATCTCTTTAACCATCTCTTGTGGCTGTGTCCCCATCAGACTCCATGATGGAGGGTCCCAAGCACCCCTGAGCCCAGAGTGTTTTCAGGCTCCCAGAGTCTCTGTCTCAGGGCTGGGAATATGGCCTAGTGGCAAAAGTGCTTGCCTCTTATACATGAAGCCCTGGATTCGATTCCCCAGTACCACACATATAGAAAATGGCCAGAAGTGGCACTATGGCTCAAGTGTGCTAGCCTTGAACAAAAAGAAGCCAGGGACAGTGCTCAGGTCCTGAGTCCAAGGCCCAGGACTGGGAAAAAAAAAAAGGAAAAAAGAAAAAGAAAACCCAGAGTCTCTATCTCAAACAGCCTGTCTTTTCTAATGGTGGTGCCCTGCTGTTGCAATGGAGGGACTGACAAGAAGTCTGTCTTCAATGAGTCCAGCTTTCCACACCAGAGCAGTCGCTGCCTCCCATGACCTTATACCGGCTTGAGGTTTACAGGAGGTATAGGCTTATCCTGTAGCTACAAATGGCTGTCACCAGAGCCGACGGTATTACCTTGTGATGATGTTGTTAGCTTCTCCTCTCCACCTAGGAATCCAAAACAACTTAGAATGCTACTGCTTTTCTCGGTTGCCTCAGTTTCTCTTTTTCTGAAAGACTGTTACCTCTTCTATGATCATCAATGCTCTATCTTCAGAACATCCTGTGTTACCCTACTCTGCTCATAGTAGATGCCTCTAATCCTCTATCTGCCCTGCCACAAAAATCAGCTTTCATCTATCTGCATGCTGTGTGGGAGGGAAGGGGATATGTGTGTGCATGCACGCATATGTGTATGCTAATACTGGAGCTTAAAGTCAAGAGCCAGGGCACTCTCCTTGTGCTTTTTCAGTCAAAACTGGTGCTTTACCACTTGACCTCTACTTCTGACGTTTTTGCTGGTTAATTGGAGGTAAGTTTTTTACATTTGTCTACCACCTGGCATTGAAGCAAGATCCTCAGATCCCAGCCTCTTGGGTAGCTAGGATCACAGGCATGAGCTACTAGCACCTGGCTAAGACTTTGAAGTTTTTCTTTTTCTTTTTTGCCTATCCTGGGGCTTGAACTCTGAAACTGAGCAATGTTCCTGGGCTCCTTTTGCTCAAGGCTAGTGCTCTACCACTTGAGCCACAGTGCCACTTCCAGCTTTTTCTGTGATTAATTGGAGATAAGACTTTCCTGCTCAGATTGGCTTTGAGCTGCGAACCTCAGACCTCAGCTTCCTGAGCAGCTAGGATCACAGGATTGAGCCACCAGTGCCTGGCTGAAGTTTTTAAACCATGTATTAGATCTTCAAGATTTAGGATGAAATTATTCTGACTTTTGCATTTCCTCTGTGGCTCGTGGATGGGATCTAGGATGGGATAAAAATAAAAAAATAAACTATGCAGGTCTTCATCATTCTGAAGGAAAAATGAAGTAGAAGAAAGACTGAGGTGTGGAAAGTTGGCTCCCCCTATGATCTTTGCCTAAGACCTCCGCCGGCATGTCTTTGCAGAATCAGGCTGTGTCCCTTAACTGCCTGTCTCAGGAAGCCTAAACACTAATCAGTGGCAATTAAAAGTTTCAGTGGGCACTATTAAAAGTTTCAAAGTCAATGAGTTGGAGTCACAGTAGCAAATGAGTGGCAGTGGGGGTTGTTAAATTGTTAAATAGTCACTGTTTGCAAGACACATCAGCCGTAGGAGTGTGCAAATTAAAAGATTTCTCCTGCGACACCGAGTCACTATGAAACTCATTTAATCACATCCCTAAATAATTAGAAGCTCAGTGCATTCATTAAGAACCAAAAATAAGAGCTTGCTCCATGTACAGGTAAATGACAATGGGGACATGCAAAAGTTGTTTTCTAGTTTAGGCTTAGGCCAAAAAAAAGTGTCATTTTTATGGGTGGGAGAAAAAATTCCATATAATAATTTTGTGATTATACACTCGTTAGGAATCACAAGAGAACCCAAGAAGCCCAGAGCTCTCATAAAGTATCCCGCTATTTCCATCTTTCCTGCGATAATAGTTTTATGGCAAAACTAACATAATGAGACTCGGTACTCTCTAGGCCTGTTGCCTGGGGTTTGCAGTGACACTGTACATATGAAGGTGAAGATGAAGCTCACACCAAAATATAAGGTGACTGGAGATGTGTACACCTGACACTGGCCAGATTTTCAAAGAAGTGGAGACTAATAAGGAGTGCAGAAGAAAGGAAATGTGTCTGTCCTCTTATAGCCAGTCTTGAATGAGAGGGGACACTGTTAGCAACAGGAAGTGTTGCTCAGTTGGGAGGCTGAATTCCAAGCTGCCTCCACCACAGCTTCAAAGCAGGAACAGGAAACTCATTCTTGTTACAGATGCAGAGCAGGCACTGGTGGCTCACTCCTGTCATCCTAGCCACTCAGGAGGCTGAGATCTGAAGATCATGGGTTATATATAGGTCAAAGCCAGCCCAGGCCAGAAAGACAGTCTCCAAAATGCCAGAAGTGGAGCTATCGCTCAAATAGCAGAGTGCTACTCTTGAGCACACACACACACACACACACACACACACACACACACACACACACACACAGCTCAGGAACAGTGAGCCTTGTTTTCAAGCCTAGGACCTATATAGGGGAAAAAAAGACTTTCAGAGCTTTGTGTGCAGACTATTCCTGTATTTTATTGCTGTATCTCTTCTTTTCCTTTATTGTCTTCCTTTCTTTCCTCTCTCTTTCTTTTCTTTATTTCTTCCTCCCTTCCCTCCTCCTTCCTTCCTCCCTCCCTCCCTCCCTCCCTCCCTCCCTCCCTCCCTTCCTCCCTTCCTTCCTTCCTTCCTTCTTCTCTCCCTCCCTCCCTCCCTTCCTCTCCCAGAGCCTAGGCACTGTCCCTGGGCTTTTTTTGCTCAAGCTGGTGTTCTACCAATTGAATCACAGCTCTACTTCTAGCTTTTTGGTGGTTAATTGGATAGGAGAGTCTCAAGGATTTTTCTGCCCAGGCTGGCTTTCAAAAGGCCTCCTGAGTAGTAAGGAATATAGGCATAGTTTGGCCAATTTAAGTCTGACTTCTCTTGGAAAGCGGCTCCTGCTCAAGTTTGTGAGATAGCGAGACTGGGGGAAGGCTTAGTGGAGTGAGGGAGGCTTTGACTTCTTTGAGAGGCCAACCCTGTGTCACACCTGAAACCCGCATAGCCCACCCAACCAGTCCATTTGCTGCACTGGCACTCTGAGCTCCTCTGGGGAATATGGTAGCTGTGTTTTAGTTTAAGACTGAACATTACTTGCTTTCAAGACAATAATTGACTGAGCACAAACAACGGAACAGGCGTGACTGTGCCTACTAATGAATTTTTCCAACTTCCTCTCATGCTACATTTCTGATTTAGGGATTCTTATAGAATATTAAAAATGTTTCACTTTAATAAATTTAAAAAATTTTAAAAAGCCAAAAAAATGTTTCACTTTGCATCATATATCAGTTTCACCCAGAAGTACATTTTTGTGTTGGTACAAGAAACTTGAACTCAGGACCTCATTCCCTCTCCTAGCCTTTTCTCTCAAGGCTAGCACTCTATCACTTCAGCCACACCTCCACTTCCAGCTTTTTGTTGGTCCATTAGAGATGAGTCTATCACACTTGTCTGTCTGGGACTGGCTTTGAACTTCCATTCTCAGAACTCAGCCTCCTGGGAAGCTAGGATGACAGGCCTGGACCACCTTAGTAGCCTGGCTCATAAGGACTCCTGTGTAAGCTGTGGCACACTCTTGGTGCAAGGAGTGTTTATGCTTCCCCCGGTGAGGCTACTGAGAGCTTCTGAGAGTTAACCCAAGGCCCCCTCCCAGGGTCCATTCTGTGCATGCTGTCCCTCCTTTGCTGGATTCTCACTGCTGCCCAGCTCCGTTACCTCCCTCTCACGGAGTGGCTGATACATCCTTTATTCTGATTTTTTCCCCACATGACTTAAAAGGCTCTTTCCCCTCCATTCCTCCTTCTCCAGGGCCACGCCCTCCTTAGCAGAGGGTGGGTCTACTAGAATATTGATCCTTCCCTTCAAGGGATGCTCTCCTTGGTTCCCGCCAGAGAGACCAGGTCACTATGGCAACCACTGCCATGCTTCAGTTCATTTCCTCAGAAACCCGAACTAAGAGATGGCTGAATCAGGGTTTTTTTTGTTTGTAGGGAAATTTCTGGAAGCTTTGGGTACTGGGAGCTGAGATCTTTAAAATTTTTTTATTGTTATTATAAAGATGATGTACAGAGGGGTTACAGTTACATAAGTTAGGTAAAGAGTACATTTCTTTTTGGACAATGTCACCCCTTCCTTTTCTCTCTTCCCCTTTTCCCCTCCCATCCCTACCCACAAGTTGTAGAGTTCGTTTTCCACATACTGTCTAGTGGGGACCACTGCTGTATTTGTTCCCCCTTTGAAATCTTAAAGACTGCTCTAAGTTTAAATGACCAGAAAAAAGATGATCTGTAAACACAAAGAAGAAAAATCTAGAAACTGCAACCTTTTGTCAGGTTACCTGCTTGTGGGGCTCATAGATAGATCCCATGAAAACAGGCAGGGGGGCTGAGATCATGGTATCTTGGTTAGGGTTATTTCTGGGCACTGGTAACTCATGCTCACAGCCCTACTTACTGAGAAGGCTGACATCTATAGATTGTGGTTCAAAGTCAGCCCAGGAAGGAAAGTCTGTGACACTCATCCCCAATTAACGCCCCCCCTCCCTGCAAATAAAAAGCTAGAAGTGGAGCTGTGGCTCAAGTGGTAGAATGCCAGCCAAGTGAGAGCCCAAGGCCTGAGTTCAAGTTCCAGTACTGGAACAACAATATCAACAACAAAAATCACTAAAGGCAACAGTACATAAAAACGGGAAAACTGGAGAGGAGGGAAACTATGCTGGAAGCGAAATTCCTTTCTTATGCTTCCTAACCTCTGTTGAGGCTTCCCAGATCTGTGCAAGGTTATGGGTTAAGGAAATGTGTTTTTCCCCCCATTAAGGACGGTCTGAGATAGCACTCTGTTCTTCCTTTATCCCAGAAGGCAGCAGCAGTCACCCGTTCCCTCTCCTCATCCCTTAAGCATACATGACTTAATTTCTTTTTTCCCCCATTAAATTAGAATAAAAAATCTCTTATTAGTTTCCTCAAAGGAGTTTTGGGAAGATAAAGGAAACCATTAAGTCTTAAGAGTGTCATAAACCTTGGGGACACACATGGCCCTCACATACTAGAGATGATAGCTAATGATATCACTTTTTAAAATGTCTTTCATTATTTTGTCTTGTCTTGAAATCCCATAAAAGCATGAACAGAAATGAGTTTGGGAATTTTACTAAATTAAAAATGTGTAAAGAAGAAGGAAAAGGGATGATGGTTTCCTTGATCTTCATTATTGTTCATTCCAAATGCCAGAAAAATTAAAATATTCATCCACTGGCACACTTAAACGAGTCTATATAATAGAAGTCATGGCTGAGAAAACCAGACCAAAAAAAATAGTAATCAACATCTCAAGTTTCTCATTGCCAATACTGCTCAAAATATCTTTCTAGGACTCTACCTTTTATAGTTGGGTCATCAACACTGCTAGAAGCAGTGGGCATGGTGGCTCATGGCTATAATCTTAGATGCTCAGGAGGCTGAGATCTGAGGCTTTCAGGATAAAAAAGCCAGCCTAGACAAATCCAAGAGTTTTTATACCAATTAAAAAGCCAGAAGTGGAGGTGTGGCTCAAGTGCTAGAGTGATAACCTTGCATAGAAAAGGTCAAAGTAAGAGCACGAGGCTGTGATTTCAAGCCTCAGTACCTGCACAAGGAAAAAAAAATGCTAGAAGCTCATTAAAAATCTGACATAAATCTGGGTGCTGGTAGCTCATGTCTGTAATCCTAGCTACTCAGGAGGCTGAGATTTGGGGATTGTTGTTTGAAGCCAGCCCAGGTAAGTCTGTAAAAGTCTTATCTCTAATTAACCACCCAAAAACTGGGTATAGAGCTGTGGCTCAAGGTGTTAGAGTACGAGCCTTGTGCACAAAAGCTCAGGGACAGCACCCATGCCCTGAGTTCAAGCCCCATGACTGAGAAAAAAAGGTTGACCAGTTACTGTCTTATTAGCTATCAGAAGTACCAGGGGCTGGGTAACAGTTCCTTTGATGACAAGAAACCAAGAGATCAAAGAAAGGTGATTTGTCTTAAGATATTTAAAAGGCAGATTGCAGTGACAGCTAGGCTCAAGTATGGTTCAGCCCAGAGAATACTGTCATTTCATCCGTTGACACCAAAATATTCGCCTGCATCTACAACAATCATTTCCCCCCTTTAGTTCAGCCTCAGAGATAACACTAACAGTTAGTGGTGATGGAAGTGAGAGCCAAGCTTAATCACCATAATTGACAATTAAGTTGGGTAACAACACAGAGACAGGTGATTTCACACAAGGCTAATGAAAATGGGCTATTAAAATCCACACACGTTTGGCAGTTATGAGCTCCTGGAGCCATTTGCTTTGAAATGTGCACATTTCACAGGCGGCTGCCTGCCAACAAGACAACTCTAAGCAGGACCAAGAAAGAAAGAGGAAGAGAGAGTTGCCTGAAAATGTCATTTTTTTTTCAGGAGCTTGCTGGATCCTTATCTGCATGACTGATAGCTTAAAGTTCACAGTTCTGGAGAATAACACCCCGTTTTCCTCCAGAACCATGATGGGATGGCTGAGGTCGAGGAAACAGGTGCAAATACACAAATGCAAAACAGAGGGAGCGCAGGAAGCAGCATGGGCCCGCACGACAGAGGGCTGGATTTCCTGTACACTTGAAACCACTTGGCATGCTGCACAACACATGAAATGAAAGTGGCAATTAGTCTCTGCTTTCTAAGGAAGACAGACTAGTTAAATGAGTCCAGGACTTTAAAGCACTGGCCCTAAAGTGCTGGTGACTCATGCCCATGCCCATAATCCCAGCCACTAGGAGGCTGAGATCTGAGATTCATGGATCATGGTTGGAAGCCAGCCTGAGTAGGAAAGTCTGTGAGACTCTTATCTCCTATTAACTACAAAAAAAAAAAAAAAAAAATCCTGAAGTGGAGCTGTGACTCACATGGTAGAGTGCTAACCTTGAGCAAAAAAGCTCAAGGACAGCATGCAGCGCCCCTCCCTGCTCCCTTCTCCCCTCAGCGTGGATGCTAACTTGCTGAAAGGTGGGGTATGGAGGGAGTCCAGTGGAACCATAAAAACCAAGGGCTAAGGGACCACCTTCTTGATCATCAAGTGCTAGCCTTGGCTCCCAGCTGAGGCTGCTGAGGAGGCTCAGACACACTGGGAATACCAACGACCTCCCAGAGAAGTCAGGCGAGCAGAGGGGAGGTTTTCAACATTTGAGATTACACATACCAAAGTGTGCACAGCCACCACTTAGCTGATTTTCCATGAAGGCACCAGTGGTTCATGGCCCCTGGCCTTCTCTTGTCACAAGGTCCTCATGTGCAAGACACTGACAGTGTCTATGAGGCTAGGCTACTAGGCCCTGATGCTAAGGGTTGGGGAGGCAGATACTCTGCATGTCTGGATCAAGAATTTCACTTTGGCTAGGTGCTGCTGGCTCACACTTGTAATTCTAGCTACTCAGGAGGCTGAGATTTGAGGATCATTATTTGAAGCTAGCCAGGGCAGGAAATTCCATGAGACTCTGATCTCCAAATGACCAGCAAAAAACAAGTGGAGGGGCTGGGGATATGGACTAGTGGCAAGAGTGCCTGCCTCATATACATGAGGCCCTGGGTTCAATTCCCCAGCACCACATATACAGAAAATGGCCAGAAGTGGCGCTGTGGCTCAAGTGGCAGAGTGCTAGCCTTGAGTAAAAAGAAGCCAGGGACAGTGCTCAGGCCCTGAGTCCAAGCCCCAGGACTGGCAAAAAAAAAAAAAAAAAAAAAAAAATGGATCTGTGGCTTAAGGGTTAGAGTACCTGCCTTAGCGAAAAAGTCAAGCAAGAGCACAAGGATCTGAATTCAAATCCAACTACCAGCACAATAAAGAATCTTACTTTGGAAGGCATGAGTCAACTGAAGGGAATCCTTCTTTCCTGTTCTATTGCTTCTCCCATCTCCTTCATCCATGCCACTGCTCTACTGAAATCAATCTTGAACTAGGTGCTGGTTCATGCCTGTTACAACTACTCAGGAGGCTGAGAGCTGAATCATTGTTCAAAGTCAGCCTGCAGGAAAGTCCATGAAATTCATCACCAATTGACCAGAAAAAAGCTGGACGTGGAGATGTGACTCAAGTGGTAGAGTGCCAGCCTTGAGCAAAAAAAAAGCTAAAGGACAACACCCAAGTCCTGAGTTCAAGTTGCTGGCACTTGAGTTCAGTACTGGCACATACACACACAAAATTAGCCTGGTCAAGGGCAAGAAAACCGGATATAGGGGAAAGAAAACACCAAAACTATTTGAGATAGAAATTTTATTATGAAACTGAGGCCAAAGGTGTTCTGCAAAAAAGCGGTGCATTCCTGTATTACAGGTACAGACCAGAGTTGCCCACCTGGGAAGACAACCCAGAAAATGGACAGTCCCAGAGGACAACCCGGTCCCAGCTCCCTCTTGAAGTCCTCCATGACAGTCTCTCTGGGTGTGGGGGGGGGGGGGGGCTCGGTGTGCAGCCCCAGATCCTGTTAGGGCGGCAGCTGGGTGGAGGAGGAGGAGGAAGAGGAGGGCGGAGACTGGATGCCAGCAGCCCTCCTTCTAGGAAAGTAGTATCTGATAAGGGCAGTCAAGGAAACCACTTTAAACCCCCCTTTTTGTTCTCTGAGTGACTACACAAATAGCCCTAAAGCTGTAGAACCTCTGAATTCCTTTTCTGTGTACTGTAAACACTTCTAATGCTCTTAAGACTCATTGCTATTTCTGTTGTCTGCTGTCCCCAAACTCTTCACCTTCTGCCTCCATTGTGTAAGCATACAAACATGACAACATGACTGCTCTAAGTTCTACAGTAATTCAAGGGTTTGTTGGTGTGTGTGTGTGTGTGTGTGTGTGTGTGTGTGTGTGTGTGGTCCTGAGGTTTGACCTCGGTGTCTCACATTTGCTAAATAGGCCCTCTGCCAGTTGAGCCATGCTCTTCTTTTTTTCTCTAATATCAGATGAGATCTCAAGTTTTTCCACTCTTGTGAAGCTTTATTTGCTCCACGCTATTGCTCTACCACTTGAGCCACAGCTCCACTTCTGGCTTTTTGTTGGTTAACTGGAGATGAGTCCTGCCTAGGCTGGCTTTGAATCATAATCTGAGGTCTCAGCTTTCTGAGGAGCTGGGATTACAGGCGTGAAGCACTGGTGCCCAGCTGCTTCTTAGGTTGTGTCTGGCAACACAGTAGGCAGAGACCAAGCCTTGGCTTCAACAGCAGTCTCAGGAGACAGAGCCCACTTTCCCTCCTGGGCTGAGTGAAGAAACGATGAAGATCACTAAAGGATACATGTATGTTGGGATACCTCTGGCAGCCAAATACTTCCGAATAAGGCGCTCGGTCCCATACCAATTGAAACCCTTGGTGGCATGTCCGATGCGTGGAAGATGAACACTTGCTATGAAAAAGAAGAGAAGAGATCATGGTGTCTTCACTCCTCAAAAGAAGATAGATGGAAAAAAATACACACAGGAGTTCAGAGGAGCTCAGAGTTCAAAGCCAGCCCAGGCAGAAAAGTCCATGAGACTTATGGCCAATGAACCACTCAAAGAGCCAGAAGTGCTCAGTTGGTAGAGCATTAAATGAGCAAAAAAAAATCCAAAAACAAAAACCCTGACGATGAGGCCCTGTGTTCAAGCCCAGTATTGGCACCTAAAAAGGAAATCATAAAATACCCAGTGGATGGAGGGACATGGCCCCCAAATGTTGGAAGTACAAAGGACTCCCAAAGGAATCAAGTCGACAGCAACGCACCGTAGCCTGCATCTTCACCCAACAAGTAGTGGGGTGTGGGGGGGTGTGGACTTGCCCCCCACCCACGAGAGCCACGTCACATCTACACTGAAATGCCTCCCTTTCAACACAGACGCAAGAGCTCACCTTTCTTTTTCTTGGCTGCTACATAGATCTTCCTTAGGCCCTCTTCTAACGCTGCCATCCGAATGCCAGAGAGGGTGTTGGTGCGATCTCGGTGCTGAGCTACCACCAAGGCCAACTAAGAAGAACAACCATAAAAGCAGCCATGGGTAGGAAACAGCCAGTCAACCAAGTGACCTGCCTGTGGAGGGGAGACAACTCTGGGGGTGCCCTGCAGCATGGTTCCACCTCACTTCCATGTCCTGCACAGATAGCAACTCCCCACTGAATGTGTGATTTTGCCCCCTTTTATAGCTGGACTGTTTTATTTTGTGGTCACTCTCTGAATAAGCTTTTCTTCTTCACTGAAGATAGGTTATAAACCTAAGTCAAAAATATGTACTTCTAGCCAGGTGCTAGAGACTCATGCCTGTAATTATAGCTACTCAGAAGGCTGATATCTGAACGATGGCAGTTCAGAGCCAGTTGAGGTGGAAAAAAAGCCTGCTGCACTCTACCTCCAATGAATCACCAAAGAGCCAGGATGAAGTCACAGCTCAAGTGATAGAGTCAGCTGTGAGCAAAAAGGCCAAGTGAGAGTGCGAGGCCTTGAGTTCAAGCCCTGGTACTAGCGCGTGCGCACACACACACACCTCTAAATACTCTCAAGGGTAAGAATTCAAATATGAGCCTGGCACTGGTGGCCCACACCTATAATCCTAGCTAGTCAGTGGCTAGTATCTGGAGTATCACAGTTCGAAGCTAGCCCAGGCAGCAAAGTCCTTAAGACTCCATCTCTAATTAATGAACAAAAAAAGCCAGGCTGGAGGTATGGCTGAAGTGGAAGAGTGCCAGACATGAACAAGCAGGATAAATACAAGCTCTAACTTTAAGCCCCAGTATGAGAAAAAAAAAGTAGACATGGAAAATAAAATTTACTACAGATACTCCAAGTGATAAGCAAGCAGGAGATACATGAGGCACAAAGGACTTCTGATATGAGCAGAGAAAGGACAGAAAAATGAATTGGTTCTCTCTCTGCTTACAGCCAGACAGAAACACTCTGTCTGTCTGTCTGAATTCTCTCTCTCTCTCTCTCTGTTTGGGGATGTGTGTGCCAATACTGGGTTTTGGGGGCTGGGAATATGGCCTAGTGGCAAGAGTGCTTGCCTCATATACATGAAGCCCTAGGTTCGATTCCTCAGTACCACATACACAGAAAAAGCCAGAAGTGGCGCTGTGGCTCAAGTTGGCAGAGTGCTAGCCTTGAGCAAACCAAAGCCAGGGACAGTGCTCAGGCCCTGAGTTTAAGCCCCAGGACTGGAAAAACAAACAAACAATATTGGGTCTTGAACTCAGGATATGGTCCTCTTGATCAGTTGTTGTTGTTTTGACACTCTACCACTTAACCCACAGCTTCACTTACACTTTGCTGCTAGTTAACTGGAGATAAGAGTGTCATGGACTTTCCTGCCCAGGCTGGCTTTGAACCGCAATCCTGAGTAGCTGGAATTCCAGGCATGAACGTTCAAGAAGAGTAAATGTGGTCAGGGGAAAAAGCGGTGATGCTCATGTGCAGATACCGTGTGAGCACACTGGAGGGGGCCATTCACAAGCAAGGAGGGGCTGCAGGGAAGCCTTGCCCGTGGGCTCCAGCACTGGGAGAACATATTCACACACCTGCACCACTGCAGCACTATATCATGGTGGCCCTAGTACATGACGGCACTTCTGCAGGTCAGAGGCCAGACAGGTATCTGAGCAAGTTGATACTAGCCCCACTTTAGTTTTTGTGTGTGTGTGTGTGTGTGTGTGTGTGTGTGTGTGTGTGTGTGTGTGTGTGTGTGTATGTTTTACTTACCAAATCCTGCCCCTTGTCTCTTGATTCTTTATCATCAATGGGAAATAAAAGGACACCCCCCAAACTCAAATCTGAGGAGCAAAAAAGAAAAAGAAGCAACAAAAAGAACATTAAATTCACCAAGTTTGATGGAACAGGGTCTATTCTGGATCCTTCTGTGCTTCCCAGTTCCCTTCATTTCTCTTTTTTCCCCACTCCTGGGGCTTGAACTCCAGGCCTGGGCACTGTCCCGGCTTCTTTTGCTCAAGACTAACACTCTTGAGCCACACTGCCACTTCCAGCCTTTTCTGTTTATGTGGTGCTGAGGACTTGAACCCAGGACTTCATGCATACTAGGCAAGCACTCTACCACTAAGTTGCATTCCCAGCCCTCCACTCTCCACTTCCTACAAACCTAAGTCTATACAGCCAGCCTATCACCTCACAGCCAAAAAGTCCCAAAGTAACCCAACTGACCCTGGTTCAAATCCTGTTTTTATCCTCACTTCAGCATCTCACACTATTTTGCTGCAGTCTCTCTGTGTGTGTCCGTGCTCATGTGTATACTTGCCCTGGGGCTTGAACTTAGGGCCTGGTGCTGTCCTTAGTTTTTTTACTCAAGGCTATGCTCTACCACTTGAGCCACAGTGCCACTTCCAGCTTTTTCTGAGTAGTTTACAGGAGATAAGAATCTCACAGATTTTCCTGCTTGGGCTGGCTTTGACCTGCTACTCTCAGATCTCAGCCTGCTGAGAAGCTAGGATTACAGGTATGAGCCACGGCACCCAGTTCATTAGTGACTTTTGCATTTAAACTTGGATCTCATCTCCATACACAGGTCTCGTTATGTATGTGCAAATATCTCAAGAGCCCTCTTGCCTCCAACCTGAAATAATTCTGGTCTCACGCATTTTGTAAAAAGGTTACTCAATCTTTACCTCAAAACACTATGCTTTCAAGTTTTTCTTGCAACTCTTCCTTGCCTTTGATCCTTCGAGGAAGTGCCTTCTACCTTCTTCTCTACCCTCTTGTAGAGGATGCAACTCTAGTTAGATCTCTCTCCTGTCCTCTGCATTTCCAGCTGCCAAGTCAGCATCCAAATCTGGCTGACTGTGTCCACCCTCGCTAAGCCCTGAGCACTGAGGGAGTTTTCCTTTCCATTTAGACAGAAGAATCAGGAAGAAAGAGATGCAAATCAAAACAGCACTAAAAATCCATCAGAAAAATCCAGAGTGCCTCATATAATCATGACGATGTTATCTCTTCTATATTATGATTTCTGCCTGCCAAAGGGGGTGACTTTCCATTCCTCTGTGCCAAGGGATGCTACTTGTTCAGTGTTCCAACTTCCCATGACCCCAACAGCCTGACTCCTGCTCCAGGGAGCAGCAGAGCTGGCTGTGGGTTCCTCGTAACACACCCTTCTTGCTCTTAGCACCAGGCGCCATCTACCAATCTACCCCTAGCATTTCAACCATGCATGTGGTTTCTCTCCATAGGTTTGAAGCCTTCATGAGATTCTAAGAAGATGGGCTGAGCTGGAAGCAATGGGATAATCTTTGTTCTAAGACATTTTTCAGAACACATGCACATTCATGAGCCTCACAACAGTTTCACTGAAGTGGGTGGGACAAATATCACTCACCAATCACAGATGATCAAACAGTCACAGAGAGGGTAAGGGACCATCTCCAAGTTACATCACTAGCTAATTGATGACAGAACTCAGGCCCCAAGCAGCTCTTCTGACTCCTCATCCATCTAGTATTATGTGAAGTGTTCTTTCCCACCTTATTCCATCCTTGACTCATGGACCCACCCACCCTCTTTACCTTGCATTTTCCCAGCCAACTCATATCTTTTTCTTGGCTCAGCTGATCGTGCTTCCAGAGCTGTGAATAAACCACCTTGGCCCCAACGACCAGAGTCATCTGACAGGAGGAAAGAGAATATTTTCATCTACAGATAGTCTAGCCGACAATTCAGAAACCCAAAGGCACACAAAATAGGCTGTAGAAAACGGATCTGATCCAGGAATGTCCTATTTATACTTCCCAAATATGTTGAGGTTTTCTGGGAGATACAACTAGCCACCCCACCAGGACAGCATCTCAAAAATTGGTGAGCAGAATCTCTGATGTCTGTGACTTCCGGGAGGCAAGTGAAGAAGGAAGGGCAAGAGGCAGCTCCTCCTCCCTCAGTGCCTACAATTCCAATGATTCATAGCAGAAGGGTTGTGGAGTGGATTATGTGCCAGGCATTGCTGTATAAACAGGGGTGATAGCAGTGGATAAAACACATCCCATCCCTGCCACATGCAGCTTCTTTTCTAGTACAAGGGCACAGGCAAATAAAGATGCATGTTAATACGTTAGGGAGTGATCCACAATGACAAAGGAAATAGAATAGAATGAAGAGAGAGAACAACACAGAGGTAGAGATGGAGACTGTTTTGTAAAAGTTGATCAGGAAGCTGGGAGCTGGGAGCTCAGAACTAGTAATCCTGGCTATTCAGGAGGCTGAGATCTGAGGATTATGATTTGAAGCCAGCCAGGTAAGTCTATGAGATTTATCTCTAATGAAACAGCAAAAAGCTGGAAGTGGAAGTGTGGCTCAAGAGGTAGAGTACTGGGCTGGGAATATGGCCTAGTGGCAAGAGTGCTTGCCTTGTATACATGAAGGTTCGATTCCTCAGCACCACATATATGGAAAACGGCCAGAAGTGGTGCTGTGGCTCAAGTGGTAGAGTGCTAGCCTTGAGCAAAAAGAAGCCAGGGACAGTGCTCAGGCCCTGAGTTCAAGGCCCAGAACTGGCAAAAAATAAATAAATAAAACTACCTAGTCCTTAAAAAAAAAAAAAAAAAAGAGGTAGAGTACCAGCCTTTGGCAAAAAAATCCAAGGAGAATGCAAGGCCCTGAGTTTAAGCCCCAGCACACAAACACATTGTGCAGAAGAGGGCACCATGCAGGTTCCAGGCCCCGTCACCTATCACCTACCCACGCAGTGCACGATGAGGGCGTCCTCTGCCCCTGCCTGTGGGTGGGTGACGTCTCCACTGACATACTTGATGGAGGTGGAGTCTGGGTCTCCATAATCCAGGTCAGAAGAATCCTCCTCCGCCTCTTCCTCCAGCTCCTCTGGCTCACTGTCCTCCGAGGGCAGGCACACAGACTGATAGCTGCTGGACTCCCACCAGGCCATCCTTCAGGAGGCAGGAGAGCAAAAGAGAATCAGCCAGCCCTCAGCGCATTCTACATTGCTACTTACAAACAGCAACCGTCAACAGGAAAGCCAATTAGAAACTTGCCCCATTTTTGGTTCATTTGTAAATACATAAGTCACTGATAAGCCTTACTGCCTCCTGACTACACTTCAATAATGAGCAGCCACCAAATGTCTGTTTTTAAGAAAATGACTACAAGTGACTGCTTAAATAATTGACTTCTTGTCAGCTACAATAAAATCTTGCAATTTTTTTTTTTTTTTTTTTGCTGGACACTGGTGGCTCACACCTGTAATCCTAGCTACTTAGGAGGCTGAGATCTGAGGATCACAGTTCCAAGTCAGCAAGTCCCCATGAAACTCTTACTTACAGTTAACCACCAGAAAACCAGAAGTGGAGCTGTGGCTCAAAGTGGTAGAGTGCTAGCCTTGAGAGAAAAAGCTCAGGGACAGAGTCCAGGCCCTGAGTTCAAGCCCTATGACTGACAAAAACAAAACAAACAACAAAAAAGTTATTTCAACAGAATACATCAAATCTGTATTCAGGGCATCTTAGTAAAGCAGATGAAATGTTCACCTCTTTGCACCTATTTTGATATGAATAGTCACAGCCAGTTTTGATGAGCACTTTCTGTGGTGTGTGTATGTGTGTGTGTGTGTGTGTGTGTGTGTGTGTGTACTAGGGCTTGAACCCAGAACTTTGCACTCTCACTTGGCTTTTTTACTCAAGGCTGGTGCTCTACCATTTGAACCACACCTCCATTTCTCCCTCCTTGCTGGTTAATTGGAGATAAGAGTCTCATGGACATTTCTGTCCAGGTTGGCTTCAAACCATAATTCTCAGATCTCAGCCTCCTGAGTAGCTAGTATGACACGTGTGAGCCACCAACGAATGCCCTGCATTTTCTAGGTTTTTAATGTGACATTCGGCTATAGAGTCCAACTATACAATAGTGACCCCTTAATAAACTGTGACCCTCAGCTTGGCATAGGATGCAGACATACTTTTTCTTATGCTCAGCTTCTTTCTTTGCCCTCCTTCTCTCCTCTATCTGTCTCTTTCTCTTGGCGGCTGCTTCTTCTCTTTTCTTCCGTCTCTCCTCCAGTTCTTCTGGGCTCAGAACTCGCTTCCTCTTGGTGGTCCCCTCCACAAGACCGGGGATCAGAACCTGAGGAAGAGCAAGGGCCACAGGCAGGAAGGTCAGGCATGGAGCAACATGCTAGCGTTGTCTCTGTGCCAAACCATGTGGCAGGAACTACTGTTCCACCTCACAGGCATGGTGGCCATTAGATGAGAGACAGCCAGAGCAGTGCCATGGCTGTCTCAACCATTTCCACTTATTTCATGGGAGTGAGGTGCTCCTAAAAGTAGTACTGTTTTTATTTTTCCTGGACTGAAAGCATATCTAGCACTATGGTATTTTCAAGTTTAGTCAAGTTTCATTCACATCTTTTCTACAAAAGTACTGCATAATTCCTTTTAAAACAAAGGGTTCTGTTGGGCCCTGGTGGCTCATGCCTATAATCCTGGCTACTCAGGAAGCTCAGAACCTGAGTATCACAGTTCGAAGACAGCCTTGGCATGAAAGTCTGGGACTCTTATCTCCAATTAAGCAGCAAAAGGCCAAAAGTGCAAGTGTGGTACAAGTGGTAGAGCGCCAGCCTTGAGACAAAAAGCCTGAGTAGTCCCCTACACACACACACACACACAAAATGGAATCGTTCATCACCTTGATTATCTTAATAATATCTAGAACTTAGTGAGCACATATTAAACAGCAAACATTGAATACTACATGTTATTTGTGACATAAGGTAACAACAATGGGGTGTCATGAACTTTTAAGGGGTGGCGTAGAGGAAGGAACATGGATGCTTTTATCAGCATTAAAGTATATAATACACTCACTTTATTAATCTTTTTTTTTTTTGGTCAGTTGTAGAACTTGAACTCAGGGCTTAGGTGCTGTCCCGGAGCTCTTTTGCTCAAGGCTAATGCTCTACCTGAGCTACAGCTCTGCTTCCAGTTTCCTAATGGTTAATTGGAGATAAGAGTCTCACAGACTTTCCTGCCTGAGCTGGCTTTGAACTGAAATCCTCAGATCTCAGCCTCCTGAGTAGCTAGGATTAGAGGCGTGAACCACCAGCACCCAGCTTGTTTGTTTTTATGCTGGTTCTGGGCCTTTCATTCAGAGCCTCATGCTTTTCCTTAGCTTTTCTACTCAAGGCTGAGTTCTGTGGAGTCATGATAATACTTCTGGCTTTTTGGTGGTTAATTAGATAACAGTCTCTAATATCTGTCTGTCTGGGCTAGCTTTGAGCCCTAATCCTCAGACCTCAGTCTTCTGAATAGCTAGGAGTACAAGAATGAACCATCACCACCCAGCCTTGTTACTGTTTTATATTTACATAGCTCTAGGACCCGGTTAATTTGTTTCAGTCAACAAATAGTCACTCATTTCTCAACAAATTACCTTAAGAGAATAAAATGACCCTAGCTTCATTTTTTTTTTTTGTTCTCTTAGGATGATAGTTTGGAAGAATTTATACTATCACATTAAATTTCTTACACTGCCTTTCTTTCGAAGTGACCGTCCCTCTTGACTCATTTTCTCCAAGAGAGTTTTCTGAAGAGTTACCAGTTGTTCAAATGACTTTTTGTCTTCTTTACTGGGCTCTTTAGAGTAATCTTTACCTTCAAATAAGTACATATGGTTTTCTAAAAGCATAACACACAAAGAGAGAGAGAAATGTTAAGACAATGAAAAGCAAGCTAGGCACTGGTAGCTAGCCAGGAGCTGGTGGCTCACGCCTGTAATCCTAGCTACACAGGAGGCTGAAAACTGAGGATCATGCCTCAAAGCTGGCATCTACCACCTGAAACATGCCTCCATGACCAGCATGTTTGGTGTATCATTAGAGATGAGTCTCACAGACTTTCCTGCCCAGGCCAGCTTTAAACCACAGTCCTCAGATCTTGGCCTCCTGTGATTACAGGTGTGAGCCACCAGCTCTTGGCTTAAAAGGCACATTCACCTCTATTATCCCGCTTGATTTTTGCAATCAGGTAAGAAGGCAAAGCAAACATCACTAGCACCATTTTCCAGACAAGGACACAGAGGCTCCATGAAGCTGGGTATTCTGCCAAGACTGTGAACCAAGTGACAATCAGCCACCAGATAGGTAAGAGAATGAGTCGAAACTGAAGTGTATTTAATAACACATGTTACCAAATAATATATTTCCCCAGCCTTATGAAATTAGCTGTAAGTATGTTTTCCCTGGAGAAAATGAAAGCAAAACATTTTCATTCTCAAGAGATCAATTGCTCCACACTTGTACCCAAATCTAACCAGCTGTAACTCTAATTGGCATTTGCTAATTAAATCAGCAGGGGGCTTGCAATGAGGCTCTCTATCAACAAGTGAGAAAAAAATAAGGAGCTGAGAAGTGTCAAATATGATCAACGTATGTAGCTACAGACTGCATGAAATTTTCAACTCAAAAATGTGGGTTTTTTTTCAAGATAAAGCAATCTTGCTTTTGATTTAGTTTTGGCAGAGGCTGTTTTAATTTCTAGTCTTTCATATTCATTTATAATATCCTCCTTGTGTTCTCCATCTTAATTTTGTAGAAGTCTGGAGCCCATAGGAGCCATTTTCCACACAGGATGTCAGACTCATCCATCAAAGACAGCATCCCATAATGTCCCATGTCCATGTGTGAAAATGGAAACAGGCGACCTGAGGGGATGGGTTGAGAGAGACTGGGGAGAACAATGGAAGGGGTGACAATGATCAAGATGAATTGTAATCATCAACTGGACAGGTTGATTTGAAACCTCTTTGTACAACCACCTAAAGATTACTTTTAAAAAAATATTTCAAAAAGAAAACATTATAAGATTTAACTCAACTGAGGGTTCTTTTCTAGCAGTTGGGTTGTCTGAAGAAAAACAGAGCCAGGCCTGGGTGGCTCACACCTGTATTTCTAGCTATTCAGGAGGGTGAGATCTGAGCATCATGTTCAGTGGCTCCAAGTGGTAGAGTGATAGCCCTGAGCAAAAGAGACAGCACCCAGGCGCTGAATTCAAGCTCCACAACTGACAAAAAGAACAACCACAAAAAATAGGCACTTGGTTTGACTGGGGAATACAATTATTCTGCTAGAAACACTAATTTTTATTTTTTTCTAGTACATCTTAGAAAAATAGGGTGAAATTAATCTAGGCATGGGTAGAAATGGATGTAAGCTTTGGTACTTAAGGTGATCAAATGTTAATGTAAAAAAATGAGTCTATGTATCTATTTCCTCTCTCACCTGAGACCCCTCAATCACAGTAAAGACATTCTGAAACAGAAGACAGGCATGGGTGGTTCCTGTCTATAACCAATCCTAGCTACTCAGGAGGCTGAGATCTGAAGATTGGGGTTCAATGGCCAGCATGGGCAGAAAAGTCCATGAGACTCTTTTATCTCGACTTAACCACCAAAAAGCTAAAGTGGCTCAAGTGGTAGAGCATCAGCCTTCAGTAGAAAAGCCAAGCTAGAGTGCTAGACTCCTGAGTTCAAGCCCTAGTCTGTGGGCATGCATGTGTGTGTACACACACACACACACACACACACACACACACACACACACACACACACACACACACACACACACTCTTTGCCCAAGATGGCAACAAGAGATTCTAGGAGCAGGCCGTAGGGTGTTTCAGGGGCTTCGTGCCCTAGCTCATGCCTAGGTTGTGCCATTTGCTCTGCCTGGTCCTGACTCACTTCCTTCCTCTTGCTCTTGGTCCTCTCTTCCTTCGGCAGGCAGAGCATCAGGGAGCCACTGGCTATCCTTGGTTTCTCCCAGGATGGACTCCAGGTCAGTGTCATCCATGGTGCTCCCCTCAGAGGACAGCAGTTTATCCAAGCCGAACTTGAGGATCTCACTTAACTTTAATGGAGAAAACACAAGTCCAGTCAGTTCTTAAGAAACAAGTACCAGCATACAAGTGATTTGCTAAGTGGCTGAAAGGCATATGCTCCTTCCCCGGGCAGCCCGCCTTTTTCCTCCCCCATCAAGATGGCACCAATCCACCTGTTTAATCATTGGACCATCAGTAACCAGAGGTGATAAACCAACAGAGCTGTGGCCTTTGACAAATCTCCATAACAACATAACACTCATTTATAAGCCTCCACTTCTTTTTGGTAAGAATAACAGCAATTAAGAATAACAACACTTCTTAATAACAACTCTTTCTCACAGGCCTTCCCAGAAGCCACAGTCAGACACTGTCCTGGCTTTTTCACTGCTAAATTTCATAGAATGAGAAGGTTCTCCAAGTATTCTTCCCTTCGGCATTTACTCTTCCCCTCTCCTCCCTTCCCTTCTTTTCTGTTGATTCTGGGGCTTGAACTCAGGGCCTAGGCACTGTCCCTGCGCTTCTTTTTCTCGAGGCTAGGACTCTACCACTTGAACCACAGCTCTACTTCCAGCTTTTTTGGTGGTTAATTGGAGAAAAGTTTCATGGACTTTCCTGCCTGGACTGGCTTTGAACCATGATCCCCACCCTCAGCCTCTGGAGTAGCTGGGATTACAGCTACATGCACTACTGGTGCATGCTCCTGGTTGCATCCTACCTTGAGATCCGCCTCAGCTGAAGCTTTCTGGGTTCCTAGAGTCAAATGGCCTCCTTCTGTGACCTTGTTGGTTAGCTGCAGCTTGGAGGCTGCCTTCCTGTAGACAATTTCCTCCACAGTGTCTCGGCCAATCAGCCGAATAACTTTAACAGATCTGCACAGAAGTCAATGATAGCACATGAGATGAGCGTCTACATGCTGGCGAACAGAGGAGCTAAGTAAGTGGATGTAAAAGGAAGCAAAACCAAATGCCACACACATACAGGGGGCAATTAAAAGGAGGATTGGTGGGTGCCAGTGGCTCCCACCTGTAATCCTAACTACTCAGGAGGCTGAAATCTGAGTCTCACTTGAAGCCAGCCAATGCAAGAAAAGTCCATGAAACCTTTATCTCCAAATAACCAGCAAAAAGCCCTTAGTGATGGTGGGGTTCAAGTGGAAAAGCACCAGCCTTGAGCCAAAAGCTTCACAGGAGCATGAGGTCCTGAGTTCAAGTCCCAGTAGTGGCACACACAGAAAAAGAATGTTCTGGGCTGGGGGTATAACTCAGTGGCACAACATATGCAAGGCCCTGGGTGCCACTCCTAAATAAATACATAAAGGCCATATTCCATTTGTGCTGAGCATTGTGCAGGGATTTGTCCTCGGTTCTCAAAGTCAGAAGGATGAAGGGGCACTGGGATTCTGCCTCTGTCGCCACAGACAGGTCTAGCAGAGGGGCACACAGTGTCGCACGTCAGATGGCAGTCACACTCATTGTTTTGACAATGTTTCAGGGCCCCTCAGCCCACTCCCCTGCCTTTTTTTCTTTACTGCGCCAGTACCAGGGTCTCAACTTGAAGTCTTGTGCTTTCACTTGCCTTACCCTTTGAGCCATGCCTCTACTTCCAATTTTTTGCTATTTAATTGAAGTCTCAGATTTGTTTGCTTGGGCCAGCTTCTGACCTGGATCCTAAGATCTCAGCCTCCAGAGCAATTAGAATTAGAGACATGAGCCACTGACATCCAGCTCTTAAGCTGAGCTGGGCCCTAACTTAAGAAGGATGGCTCAAATAATGCCTAACTGTCCTTTTTAATCCTTTTGTAAGGAAAAAGTGTGGACTGACAGGGTGACCCCTGACTCAACCCCAGGAGTCAGAAGCAACACTGGGCTAAGCCTAGAGGTCTCTCACCTTCTGACCCCAGGACCATTCTCCTCATCTTCCTCCCCAAGCCCTGGACCACTGCCAGGCCAGCCACATGGTGAGGAAATGCCCATGCTTAGCTCACTCACTTGTTCTGGCCGATCCGGTGAGCCCTGGCAGCTGCCTGCAAGTCATTGTGAGGATTAAAGTCGCTGTCAACAAAAATCACGGTATCTGCTGCTGTTAAGTTCATGCCAACTCCACCTGGAAGCAGAGGGTAAAGGCGTGCACATCGGCACACAGACGGGAAACTGTCATCAGTCACGCTGACTGGCTTCACACCAGCACCCTCTCCACAATGCCAGGGCCTGGTGGTGATGTGCGACCTCACACTGCCTAACCTGGGGAAAATAATGATAAAATCTACCAGAACGTGGGGCTTGGAGAAATGAGCAAGGATCATTTGTAAGTTACAGGGAAATTCTTAACATCTCTTTTGCTTGAAAACTGTGATTGGATTTTACTAGATCCATTTGCGAAAAAAACACCATCATATGGTAGTTTTTGTAACATACTCTATAACAAAGCATGTTGGGGTGATCTGTCCCCAGAGATGTGATTCTTCTCAAATGCCATGATGATTTACTTGAAATACTCTTGGTAGACCTTGGCCTGAGTCTCAGGATGAAACCTAGGAAGTGACTATTTACTTTGGTTTTTGAGTTAAATCAACACAAGTTAACACATTTAATATATTCAGATTGGAAGCTTAATTGTTTTGGAGTTTAATAGGGTCCCTGGACTGCTCAGACAATGTGCTTGGAGTGAACTCATACTTCTGTGCTCTTTTGTGGCCATGTGTATCTCAGGCCGAAGTAGACATGTTTCTTCTCATTAGATCTGAACCATGAAAGCTAAAGATTTTATTCTATTCTGAAAAACTGCAACAGAATCACACTTATTCTTAGATGTTGTGGAACTGGGAATCTGAGGCAGTATTGCAAAATTATAAAAAAAAAAAAAAAGATCAGTGTTTGATTCATTCTGGTAATAAAAGCATTATAGTTAAAAACAAAAAAAACCACCATAAACCAAAAACCCCACCACCACCAACAAAAAAAAACAAAGGCCAATTGCTGGTGGCTCACATCTGTCATCCTAGCTACTCAGGAACCTGAGATCTGAGGATCAGTGTGGTTTCTAGCAAAGCTGGCGGTAAAGGCTGTGGGACTCTTATCCCTAGTTAACTAGCAAAAAGCTTGGAAGTAGTAAAGCATCAGCCTCGAGCAAAAAGCCAAGTGAAAGTTCAAGGCTCTGAGTTCAAGCTCCAATATTGACACAACAATAAGCAAACAAATAAATGACATGCTCTTTCAGAAAACAGCTGCAAATTAAGAGGTCTGCTGGGTCATTCCTAACACAAGAGCATTTGATCAAACTTGAAAACTATAGCTAGGCAATAAGATCAACTACCCCCTCTGGCATACTTCCTTTTGTGCTAGCACTGAGGATTTGAACTTAGGGCCTCATGCTCTACAGCTTGAGCCATACCTACACTTCCAGCATTTTGGTGGTTATTACAGATAAAAATCTCATGAACTTTTCTTCCTGGGCTGGCTTCAAACTGCAGTCCTCAGATTTTAGCCTTTGAGTAGATAGGATTACAGGCATGAACCACCAGTATCTGGCATTGGTAATTTTATCAATAAGCTCTAGTCAGCTGTTTGGGAAAGATTCATAAGCGATCACTGCCACCTAGTGGCAATAGGAGTCAATCACAGAAAAACACTTGAAAGTTTGGGGTGGGGGGGGGGGTGCTGTTAAACAGGAAAATGTGCAAAACTATACAAAAAAAAGGGATAGCAAACAGGCCAGTTCAGCTGGCTTTGAACAGTGACTCTCAGATCTCAGCCTCTTGAGCTAGTATTAGAGGTGTAAGCGCCTGGCTTGGTATCTTTTATGATGGACACCCATCCCTTTTGTGTTCCTCATCTATTCCACAGGATTTAAGATAGATAGATAGATAGATAATGAAACTAAGACTGTGAGCTCAAATGTAACTTCCTGTCTCCTGGATCCAAGCTCCCCATGTCTCCAGACTGACTTTGGCTTACTTGCTCGTACACAGTACTCACTGCACATGGTAAAGCACCACCAATGTCATTCATGTGATTTGTGATACATATTGTAGAGATGCATGATTCTTTTATGTGGCTGTTGGTTTCACTATAGTTATTGATAAATAAGACATTGGTAAAATGTGGACAACATGCCTGCAAAGTATTCCCAGAGGAAGAACAACCAGCAAAAATCCCAACTAGATTCATGGCTGGGAAGGGGAGTGGCCTGCTCTGAATGTCAACAAAAATGGCACAAAATCCCAAGAAAATGGATGGTTGGGGATGTCAAAGACTATACCACCTGTTATCAGACTGCCAGGAGCCTACCTGCCCGGGTGCTCAGGAGGAAAGTGAAAACGGGCTGCTGTCCAAAGTTCTTAATGGCCAGGTGTCTCTCTTCTCCTCTCACTGAGCCGTCCACACGCTCATAGCTGTAGCCTTTATACAAAGGGGGTGGGAATGGGGTTAAAAAAATTAAACAGAGAAAAAAAATAAAACAGAGAAATCTTACTCTTTTCAAGAACTCCTTGGGGAATTTTTTTTGGCCAGTCGTGGACCTTGGACTCAGGGCCTGAGCACTGTCCCTGGCTTCTTCCCGCTCAAGGCTAGCACTCTGCCACTTGAGCCACAGCGCCGCTTCTGGCCGTTTTCTGTATATGTGGTGCTGGGGAATCGAACCTAGGGCCTCGTGTATCCGAGGCAGGCACTCTTGCCACTAGGCTATATCCCCAGCCCTGGGGAATTTTTTTTTAAGCAGTCCAAAACCAAATACCCCATCAACAAGCATGCCTCTACTTTAAATAGAGAGGAAGAACTCATCATTTTACAACTGAGCTCAGGGTTTTTGGTTGTTGTTGTTTTTTAATTAGACACAGTTAAAGTCATTGGCCAAGTTATGGAGCCAACACTCAGCCCCCACTCTTCCCAGCCCACTGACTGTCCAGAGGACTAACCAGACGCTAAGGCAGTTTGCATTTTTTCTTTCTGTGCTGGTACTGAGGCTAGTACTCAGGGCCTCCTGCTCTCATTTGGCCTTTTCATTCAGGGCTGGTACTCTACCACTTGAATCACACTCCTACTCCCCACTTTTTGGTAGTTAAGAGTCTCTAGGGTTTGTATGACTAAGCTGTCTTCAACCCCAAATCTTCAGATCTCGGTGTCCTGAGAATCTAGGACTATAGGCATGAACCACCAGCAACTGGCATTGAGATTTTGTTTTATGTGTGCTCCTATATCAGGCCTCCCATTCTCACTTGGTTTTCTTACCCCTGGCTGATGTTCTACCACTCGAACCATGCCTCCAGCCTGACAATTTGCTGGTTTACTGAAGATGGGAGTCTTGCAGACTTTTCTGTCCAGGCTAGCTTTGAACCTTGATCCTCAGATCTCAGCCTCCAGAGTAGCTAGGATTACAGGCATGAACCATCACCTCAGACTCATCTTTCTAATTCTGAACAACGTTCATGACCTGCTTTCTTTTGTAAAACCCCTATCTACTCCATATTACTCTTCATAGAGCTGTCTAAAAAAGTTTTAGGAAATGAGTGGCTAAGGGGAGTTACCTCTGTAATCCATATAGTCTTGGAGAATATCCAACATCTGGGTCATCTGAGAGAAAAGCAAAACCCGATGGCCCCTGGAAAGGAAAAAAGAGTGGGAACTACTAACTCTTTCAGAAATTAAGAAATTTCTGGTTAGGTATTTGTTTTTTTTCTTTTAAATTTGGTGTATTGGAGATAAGAGTCTCACAAACTTTCCTGCCCAGGTTGCCTTCAAACCATGATCCTCAGATCTCAGCCTCTTGAGTAGTTAGAATTACAGATGTGAGCCACCAGTGGCTGGCTAAACCTGGTCTCTCGGTGCCCAACTCAAATCTCTTAGGAAGAGACCCGCAAGTTCCCCTTGCATTTAACTCAATCTCCAAAGGCTAACAAGAAGGATGTTTGAGGAACCTTCATCTGATACACTGTAAGCTGCAACTAGAAGAAACAATCCCTGTAGAGTTAATGGTATGACTGCAGTGCTGGTAAACACACTCTGTTTAAACAGCTCGCCAAGGGGGGCAGGACATGGCCAGTGCTGGATCAGGACCTAAGTTCTGGATGAATTCAGGAAAAGAATAGGATCTGAGGATCCCGGTTCGAAACCAGCCAGGCCAGAAAAAAATCCAATAGAGTCTTATCTCCAATTAACCAGCAAAAAGCCAGAACTTTAGGTATGACTCACATGGTAAAGACCAACCTTGAGTGAAAAAGCCAAGCAAGAGCGTGAGGTCCTCAGCTCAAGCGCCAAACCACAAAAAAAAAAGTCATTAAGTTCCACATAACTTGGGTCTGAACAATCACTAGCTCAGAAACCTAGTGCCCACCTGGAATACAGGAATGCCAGAAGCTTGTCCAGCAGGTGAAGTTTTCCACTAGCTTCAATCAGGTGGTCTCCAATTTCAAAAGGCTCTGGCTCCACACCTGGGGAAGAGAACCCACTCTCAATAATGTACCATAGGTCAGGCCAGACTCCTCAAGTTTCTACTTGAGGAGTGACTTACCAGCTGCTAGTGGCTCATGCCTATAATCCCAGCTACTCAGGAAGCTGAGATGTGAGGAGCCAGGTTCAAAGCCAGCCCAGGCAAACAAATCTATGAGATTCTTGTCTCCTATTAACCACCAAAAAGCTAGAAGTGGAGCTGTGGCTTAAGTGGTAGAGTAGGAACGTTGGGCAAAAAAGCTAAGAGTGCCCAGTAGGGTATGCCCAGAGGCAATTAGCTGGCCCCACCTGTTTCCCAGCCCTGGGGGCCCGTGGCTGTTACGAGGCAACCCAGAAAGGTGGTCCTAGTTGGCCCTGCCTGTCTTCTGGCCCTGGGGTCACATGTGGCTATTACATGGAACAGGGAAAGGTGGTTCTAGCTGGCCCCACCTCCCAGCCTTGGGACCATGTGTGGCCAAGATGGCGCCTGGAGGTGAACCCGGAGGCGGCCCTGTGGGCTGTGATGTAGAATTAGTCCGCCTCTTAGGATTGGTCCCTCAGCCCTCCACCCTTGATGGACAGCTCAGGCCTCCCTTCACAATCCCTAGATAGGTGCTCATACACCCTCCCTTTCCTGCCGCTCTCTGACCTATTTAAGAGCAGAGCTTATTTCAATAAACCTAGACATGCGCAGACATTTCTCCCGGGCTGTCTGACTGTCCTCTGGTGAGGGGGGGGCTGGCTGCAGGCGGTCTGTCGACCCTTCTCCTTTCTTGGCCCGCCTCGGTTGGGGAGAGCTTCCCCATCTCTCCCGCAGGTTGGGAGAGCGCTGGGGGCTGAGACCCCGACACCCAGTCCTGAGTTCAAGCACCAGAACTAGTGCATAGATACACACATGCATGCACACACACACTCTCATGCATGCCAATATTCAGGCTACAGCAGCACCCATACCTCTTTTTGTTTGTTTGTTTTTTTTTTTTTTTTTTTTTTTTTGGCCAGTCCTGGGCCTTGGGCTCAGGGCCTGAGCACTGTCCCTGGCTTCTTCCCGCTCAAGGCTAGCACTCTGCCACTTGAGCCACAGCGCCGCTTCTGGCCGTTTTCTGTATATGTGGTGCTGGGGAATCGAACCTAGGGCCTCGTGTATCCGAGGCAGGCACTCTTGCCACTAGGCTATATCCCCAGCCCCGCCATACCTCTTTTTGATGCATAATATGCTCCAGTCTCTTTTGTTTGAGGCATTAGATAATTGTTTGCATGATCATCTCAATGCTGCTTGACACCAACCAGAGCTTAACCAAAAAGAGCCTAATAAATACTAACATAAGGAACAAACCCAATCTAAACTCATTCTTCAGGAAACTGAGGCACGGGGAGATGCTAACAGTCAAGAAGTTCTGAACTGAAATTTTAAGCTTCTCATTCTAAAAAAATAAATCCAAGGGGCTGGGTGTGAGGGTGCACACTTGTAATTCCAGCTACTGGGGAGCTGGGAGACAAAAAGATCTTGTCTTAAGACAAGTTTAGACAAAAGTTATTGACACCCTATCTCAAAAAGCAAGGCCAGTAGGCCAGACTTACAATCCTAACCACTCAGGAGGCTGCAATCTAAAGAGTTCAGTTTGAAGCCAGCTCAGGCAGGAAAATCTGTGAGACTCTTATCTCCAATGAACTACTAGAAAAAGCCAAAAGTGGAGCTGTGGCTCAAGCCAGTAGCGTTGGCATTTGTCTGTGCTTCTGGTCTAAGGCCAGCCTGGGCAAGCACAAGACCTTATCTGAAAAGTAAGTAAAACAAAAGGGGCTGAAATGGCCTAGCATGTATGAGGCCCTGAGTCTAAACCTCAGTAAGGCCAAAACAACCAACAAAAAAGAATTGAGAAGTAGGCTTAAGAGATGGTGCCAGTGGCTCATGCCTGTAATTCTAGCTACTCTGGAGGCTGAGAATCACATTCAAAGTCAGCTGGAGTAGGAAAGTCTGTGAGATTCCCATTTCCAACTAGCTAGCAAAAAGTTGGACGTAGAAGTGTGGCTCAAAAGAGTACAAGTGCCTGGCTCAAGCAACTCTTTTTTCCCCCCCAATCATGGGGCCCAGAACTCAGGGTCTACGCACAGTCTCTGAGTTCTTTTTGCTCAAAGCAAGTGCTCTATCTTGTTGAGCCACAGCTCCACTTTGGGTTTTCTGGTGGTTAAATGGAGATAAGAGTCTCACGGATTTTCCTGCCAGGGCTGGCTTCAACCCATGATCCTCAGATGTCAACCTCCTGAGTAGCTAGGATTCCAGGCATGAGCCACTGGCGCCCAGCTCTGGCAACTCTTTTGAAGAAGGTTACGACAATTTTGGCCACGGAACTTTTTCAACAAATAGTGCAGAAAAGGGCACCGCTCACCATCAAACAAGTATGGATGATCCACACACTTTCGAAGCTGGGACAAGATGTTCTGGAGTTTCACTTTCTTTGCCATCTCATTTTCAAATGCATCTGCCAATTTAAATAGAAAGAGAGGCAGACAGAAAGGTAGGTAAACCAACCTGCCCTTAACTGACAACCATGTCTCAGTCATTTTTAACACACTGCCACTGGCCAGAGCTGATGGCTCACCAATGTAATCCTAGTTCCTCAGGAGACTGAGAATGGAAGATCCTATTTTGAATTCAGCCTGGATAAAAAAGTCTCTTGTGACTCTTATCTCCAATTAACCAACAAAAAGCCAGAGGTAGAAGTGTGGCTCAAGTGTAAGTGCCACCCTTGAGTAAAAAAGCTAAGGGTCATTGCTCAGGTCCTGAGTTGAAACCCTAGTATCAGAACATACACACAAAATTGTTTTAATAATGGCTGGTGGCTGGTGCCAGTGGCTAATGCCTGTAATCCCAGCTACTCAAGAGGCTGAGACCCAAGGATCGTGGTTCAAAGCCAGCCCAGGCAGGAAAATCTGTGAGACTCTAATTTCCAATTAATTACCAAAAAGCCACTCAATTGGTAGAGTGTCAGCCTTGAGCAAAACAAAAGCTCAGGGACAGTGCCCAGGCCCTGAGTTTAAGCCCAGGACTGCCTGCCCCTCCCAAATCAAAAGATGAGTGCTTTTTGATTACCCAGGTCTTTCATCAAAATGGCCTTGTAGTATTGTTTCTGCAGGGCTGACAGGCCGTGGTAAATTACTACTTCTGTCTTCCTGGGAAGTTCGGCAGCTACCTCAGCTTTCACTCGCCTCAGCAGAAATGGCTGCAAGAGTTTGTGTAGTTCACTTGCTGTATAAGAAAAACACAAGGATCATGGGGCAAACGTAAAGCAAGGAACTGAACTACTTAGAGAACATACAGCAGTTTATTATTTAGTTAGCTTCTCATTTTCACACTCATTCTGCATGTTGGACCTGTACAGTCATTTTTCATAGTACGCATGTACCTGTACCTGTTATCACATCCCTATAAAGCTAACTCAAGTTGGAAAAGCATTAGAAGAAAGGAAAGGAGGGAGAAAGGGAGGGAGGGAAGGAGAGAGGGAGGGAAGGAAGGAAAGGAAGAGAGGGAGGGAGGAAGGGAAGGAAGGAGAGAAGAAGAGAAGGAGAGAAGGAGAGAAGGAAAGGAGGAAGAGCAGACAACTGGAGATCTAGCACCTGCCTTGTCTCAGGCAGGCACCCTTGGTTACCAGTTCTCTTTGCTCTATCAGTAACTCTTACACATCAGGGCAGTTTCTCTGCTAAGACCCCTCTGGAGATGATTTGTAGAAAAGAAGCTTGCAGCTGGGCACTGGTGGCTTACATCTGTAATCCTAGCTACTCAGGAGGCTGAGATCTGAGGAATAGTGATTCAAAGCTGGGCCAGGTAGGAAAGTCCATGAGATTCTTATCTCAGATTAACTACCAGAAACTCAGAAGTGGTGCTGTGGCTCAAAGTGGTAGGAAAAGAGCTCAGGGACAGTACCCAGGCCCTAAGTTCAAGCCCCATGACTAACAAAAAGAAAAAAAAAGAAAAGAAACTTGCCTGATTTGGACTCTTTTTCAATATCCTGGTAACGCTGAACAAAATCTTCCACCTGCTCTCTGGAAAAGAGATCAGGCTCCACAAAACTGAGGAGGGAGTAGAGTTCTGAAAGGCTATTCTGGATGGGTGTTCCGGTCAATAGGAGCCTGAAGACCACTGAGAACTCAAGGACACAAATAAACAAAATGAGAAGTCCCTGACATGGTCAAGCAAGATTGAGAAACCCAACAAAGAGCAGCAGGATGGGATGGAATGACCATGGAATATGAAAGTCGAAGGCTCAGGTTCAAGTCGCCTGCTCTAATTTTTTTTTTAATGCTAGTATGGGGCTTGGACTCAGGGCATGGAGCTTTCCTGAGCTTTTACAGCCAAAGATGGCACTCAACCACTTTAACCTCATCTCCATTACCACTTTTTGCTAATTAATTAGAGATGAGAGTCTCATGGGCTTTCCCACATGGGCTGGCCTCAAACTACAATCCTTAGCTCTCACCTGAGCAGCTAGGATTACCAGTGTGAGCCACCAGTGCCTAGCAATGCACTGTTTAATGGACGATATTACATCCTCTAGTTTCAAAGTTAAGAAGGGGAGATCAATTTGATAGAAAAGGTGTTGCTGTAAGGATGGATGTTCAATTTGTGAACCTGGACATGTTCACATGGTATTCACTATGGTTACTGCTACTCAGTCTATGTGGGCATTCAAACTGTTAAGGACCGACGAAGCACCTAAGACACAGGAATGTACACCTGGCATGTGGGAAGCAAACACTGCAGCCTCAGACCTTCCACGACAAGCAAGAAGAGCTAACTCTAAGAATACCCTTTGGCAAAATTTTATGATACATCAGATGTAGGACATCAAGACTTCCTGAAGTTGCTGGACATTGTGCAATACACAGCCCAAAATGGAATGGACTTCTCTTAGAATCTTGAGAAAGAAATAAGAACAGTAAGAATAAGAAGTCTCCTATTAATAATTAAATACTCATTAGTCAGTACAAAAATATAGATAGGAATAAAAATTTAGGAAAAACAGCCAGGTGCTAGTGGCTCACACCTATTATCCTAGCTACACAGGAGGCTGAGATCTGAGGATCAAAGTATAAAGACAACCCTGGCAGGATAGTCTAAGACTCTTGTCACCAATTAACCACCAAAAAGTCAGAAGTAGATGTGTGGCTCAAGTAGTAGAGTGATTGAAAAAGTAGAGCAAGAGTCCTGAGTTCAAGCCCAGTACTGGCACACAAAAACGGGAGTAGGTATATATAAAAACTAAAGCAAGCCAGGCACTGGTAGCTCATGCCTATAATCTTAGCTACTCAGGAGGTTGAGATCTTAGGACTGCAGTCCAAAGCCAGCCCAGGTAGGAAAGTTTAGGAGATTCTTATCTACAATTAAGCACCCAAAAAGCTAGAAGAAGAGATGTGACTCAAGTGGTAAAGTGCCAACCTTGAGCAAAAAAGTTCAGGGACAGTGCCCAGGCCCGGACTTCAAGCCCTAGAACCAGCATACACACACACACACACACACACACACACACACACGAAAACGAAGCCTATGGCAGGATGTAAGTTACCTCTGTGAGTGTCTTGTGCAGCTGAGAGTTCTGATTCTTCAGTCTGTGGGCTTCATCCACAACAAGAACACTCCAAGGAAGGCTGGGAGGGAAGCAACAAGCTTTCAGTTGGAAATAAAACATTTATAATCATAACTAAAAAAGATTTGAGGGGCTGGGAATGTGGCTTAGTAGTAGAGTGCTTGCCCAACATACATGAAGTCCTGGGTTTGATTCCTCAGCACTATATAAACAGAAAAAGCCAGAGGTGGTGCTGTGGCTCAAGTGGTAGAGTGCTAGCCTTGAGCAAAAAGAAGCCAAGGACAGTGCCCAGACTCTGAGTTCAAACCCAGAACTGACAAAAGAGGCAGGGGGGAGAGAAAGAGAGAGAAAGAGAGAGAAAGAGAGAGAGAGAGAGAGAGAGAGAGAGAGAGAGAGAGAGAGGAGGAGGAGAAGGAGGAGGAGGAGGAGGAGGAGGAGGAGGAGGAGGAGGAGGAGGAGGAGGAGGAGGAGGAGGAGGAGGAGGAGGAGGAGGAGGAGGAGGAGGAGGAGGAAGGAGAAGGAGGAGGAGGAGGAGTAGTTGTTGAACAGCCAGGCACCAGTTGCTCAACTTCAGGCTTTTTCTTAATATATGTGTTGTTGAGGAATCCAACCCAGAGCTTCATTTATACGAGGCAAGCACTCTATACTAGGCCATATTCCCAGCCCCAACCTTATAGCTTTTAACCCCAACCTTTCCATTTAATCTCAACCTCCAAATCAGCCATTTCAGATAAGAAACTGAATAGTTCCCCATTGGCCAGATAAAGCTGAAGTTCACAGAAATCAAGTACATAGCAAGGACATAAAACAAGTACATAATGACAAAGCAAAAGAGAAGAAGCTGGAACCTGAGACTTCAGTCTTGCCACACAGGGCCTCACTGACAATATAATGGACAGAAGGAAAGACACAAAATACCAGAGCGGGAAGGAAAGATTTAAGTTTCTGAGTTAACACAACCTACTCACGATTTCAGAAATGAGGCATCTTTCAAGCAAATCTGAAAAATTAAGGACAATGTAAGGATAATGCTAATCATTTCTTGTGTGCATATGTGTGTGTGTGTGTGTGTGTGTGTGTGTGTGTGTGTATTTGCTGGTCCTGGGGCTTGAACTCAGGGCCCCACTCAAGGCTAGTGCTCTATCACTTGAGCTCCATTTCTGCCTTTTTGCTGATAATTGGAGTTAAGAGTCTCGTAGACTTTCCTGCCAAGGCTGGCTTTGAACCTCAGTCCTAAGGTATCAGCATCCTAAGATATCAGTCCTAAGGATTACAGGCATGAGCCAGTGCTGTACCTCTGGTATTAATCAATTCTGATAAGCTAGTTTCTTGCTTCCTGTTGGTGAACTTATGTTACAATATTCAACCAAGTCTTTCCTGTTCACTAGGTAAACAAGATTCTTCTCATAATTTTTTTTTTTTTTTTTTTTTTTGCCAGTCCTGGGGCTTGCACTCAGGGCCTGAGCACTGTCCCTGGCTTCTTTTTGTTCAAGGCTAAGCACTCTACCACTTGAGCCACAGCACCACTTCTGGCTTTTTCTGTATATGTGGTGCTGAGGAATCGAACCCAGGGCTTCATGAATGCTAGGCAAGCACTCTACTACTGGGCCATATTCCCCAGCCTCTTCTCATAATTTTTAAGTAGCTAAGTCTATGAACAGAGCTGAGGCACAAGTAAGTGAAAAGCTTGCTTATAATGACCCAGTCTCAGCTTAAATGGCAAGATTTTAAAGCCAGGCACCAGTGCCTCATGTCTGTAATCCTAGCTCCTCAGGAGGCTACAATCTGAGGATCCCAGTTCCAAACCAGGCCGGGCAGGAAAGTCTTAGTCTTATCTCCAGTTAACCAGCAAAAAGCTAAGAGTGGAGGTATGGTCCAAATGATAGAGCACCACCTTGAGCAAAAGTTGAGAGGTTCAAACCCCAGTCCTAACACATGACACATACCGCCCCCGCCCCCCCAAAAAAGAATACAAAGAAAAGAATTTAAAATAGTACTTGAAAAATAAAAAAAAAAATTAAAAATATGATGAGAGCTGTGTCCTCCACCCTTGTCCCACTCCTGTCCACCTGCCTTCTCTTCCTCTGCCAAGAGGCAACTCCAAGGCCACCATCCTGGGATGCCCATTGGAGCTATCTGGAGGTGATGGTGGAGGGCCTGAGCTTTCTCTCCCCTCTCTGAGAACAAGACATAGACAGACGCTCTTCCCAGAGTGTGTTATTATTTAAAGTAAAATTCCAAGCTTCTAAGGGCCTGGATGAGGATACCTCATAGGTTGTCAGCAGCACATGAAAACTCGACTCTTCTTTCAGTCCGTGCTGAAGGTGGGCTCTCTCCTCTTTGGCGCCTGCGTAGGTGATGCAGGAAAGATCGGGAGCCAATCTAGACCCAAGAAATGGCAGGTGAGCCCAAGGGCAGGGTACACGTTATCCGTAAAGTTACCTTTCGTGGAAGTTTTTGCAATGTACCCAACTCGTGAGGTCCTGTCCAGAGTCCTGGACTCCCAACTAGTATAAAACCTAAACCCCAAGGCAGCAGGTAGGAGGGTGAGGTCTAACAGGGCCTAGTGCTGACTCTAAAAGTGAAGCTCATTTTCCTCTTCAGTCATTTCTTCTGTCATTAGAAAAAGAATAGTTGCCTCTCCCTCTAACCCACCGAATTTGGCAGTACTGGAGATGGAGATTGAATCCTGGGCCTTGGACTCACAAGCTAAGTGCTCTACACTCAGGCTATGACCCCAGCCCTTTTTACATCTGTGTCTTTCTTTTGATTTGAGATAGTCTTGCTAACTTGGCCCAGTCCCCCTGTGGAGCTGAGATTATAGATCTGGACCACCATGCCAGGCTTTTTTCTCCTTTAGTTAGAAAAATTTACTGTACTAATCTTTAAATTGCCAAATAGTACCAGGCATGGTGGTACAAACCTGTAATCACAACTACTCAGTAGATAAAACAGGAGGATCATGAGTTCTAGGTCAGCCTGGGCAATGCTAGCAAGACCCTATTTCAAAACAATATACAAACAAAATCACTGGGCATGTAGCTCAAATGGTAAAACATCTGCCTGGCAAGCACAAGACCCTAGGTTATGTCCTTGGAATGAAAGAATGAACAAATGAATACATGAATACATAACTGCTGAATAGTAATCATAATAGACACTGTTCTACCTGTGAGACCCTCAGTGCTTCCTACCCTGCATCAGTCTAGAGCTTTCTGGAATAAATAATAACCTCCCTGATTATGATAAGGTACTGTTTTATATTGTTTGCATCATCCAGGAAAACATCATCCATAAAGTTCCAGCTACATCTACTTTTTACCTCTTCATCTCTTCCTTCCAGTTGTTCAGAACAGACAAGGGACAAAGAATCAGAAATGGCCCTTCATCATTTAACCTTCCTGCCAGGTAGAGGAAGAGAGCAATCGTCTGGAAGAAAAGAAGACATCAAAATTCTTTTGGGTTAATTTTTTTTAGAGGTAATGGTATGGGGCTTAAACTTTGGGCTTGGCACTGTCTTTAGCTTTCTCACTCAAGGCTAGCAACTCTACCAGTTTGAGCCTCAGCTCCACTGCCAGTTTTTTGCTGGATAATTGAAGATAAGAGTCTCATGGACTTTCCTACCCAGGCTGACTTTTAACTATAAGCCTCAGACTCAGCCTCTTGAGTAGCTAAGATTACAGATCTGAGTCACTAGCACCCAGCAAAACATCAGTTTTGGCCACATTTCCCCAGGAGGAACAACCACAACCACAAGGAACACAGATTCCTAGATGCAACTTGCTTTGTAAGGAAGTTACATAGTCTCCTGAACATTAGGAGAGTAATCCATTCCTGACTCAATAAACTTGCCAAAGAAATTCAGTGTTCATTACTTCAGTAGTTAGCAAGCAATGAGGCTCAATATTTATGTAACTGAACCTCTAATGCAATGCAAAAAGTCACAAAGGAATAGAAATCAAGCATAGCAATGCAACTCAGATAAAAACCAGACACATGTTCCCCAATTTTGTTGTGACAGTGTAGCAAGAGAAACTCTGTGTCTCTTCCAGCCATGCTTTTGTTTTCACAGCCTTATTCTGCATTTGGGGTCCCTCTCATCCTTCCCTGACTCCATCAGTCTTCTATCGTGGTCTTGAGTTGAGGGATTTTATAATTCCTTTCTCCTAGGCATCTCCTATGTGCAGAGCAGTGACTTGGGGTCCTCTCCTTATCATTATTCTTGAATAATCTTGTGACACTTTCAGTGCTGGGACTTTTAAAGAACTGAAATATCTCCCTAATTCCATCACTGGACTTCTGAGTCATCCAGATGTCAAGCCACTTCATTTTGAGGAAAGGAGAATCATTTTCTTAAAGATCAAAAATGTTAAACATTTTGTGTGCTGGTCACTTACTCCTAAAATCCTAGCTACTCAGGAGCCTGAGATCTTAGAATTTAAGTTCAAACCCAGCCCAGGCTGGAAAGTTGATGGGCCTCAGAGATGGCCAAGTAACAACCAAAAAGTTGAAAGAGGAGTTCTGGGTAAAGAGGCAGAGCACTAGCCCCTGAGGGGAAAAAAGACAGTGTTGGAGCCCTAAAAAAAAAAGCCAGACACAGAACTACCCTATGATCCCACCTTCGGTTTTTTTAACCAAAAGATTACAAGCCAGGATACAGTAAAGACACTTGCACAACAATGTTTAATGCTGCACTATTCATATTCACCACAGCCAAGTTATGGAAACAGCCCAGACGCCTTACAATGGATAAGCAGATGGAGAAAATGATAGATAGACAGACAGACAGACAGACAGACAGACACACACACACACACACACACACACACACAAAAATGAAATTTTATTCATCCATTAGGAAGGATAATATTATGTCATGTGCATAGAAATGGGAGGGACCTGGGGATATTTATGTTAAGTGAAGTAAGTCAGGCTCAGGGAGGGTACATGGCTTTCCTCCTGTGTGGAAGTTAGATCTAAATTATAAACACATATAAGGCCAACAGATGCCAAGACATTTTTGAAAACACAGGGCACTTTCTCTGCAAGTCTTTATCCTCCTACTGAGAAAGAAGGTTCGTATTAGAAGGAATCCAGTTAACAAAATATAGCATTGCCAGGAGCCAATGTTCCTGTAACCTTAGCTACTTGTAACCCTAGTTACTCATGATGCTGAGATCTAGAGAATGGAGAATCAAAGCCAGTTCAGGCAGAAAATCCCATGAAACTCTTATCTGTAGTCACCAAAAAAGCAAATGTGGAGTTGTGCCTCAAGTAGTAGAGTGCCAGCCTTGAAAAAAAAAAAAAAAGCTAAAGGACAGTGCTCAGGCCGAGTTCACGCCCTAGGACCAGGACATATGAGAGAGGACAGAGGAAAAAGAGAGGAGTGGAGAGGAAGAAAAGTTCTAATCCTTTTTTTTTTCTTTTCTCACTGACATAACTTTTGCTAAGAATTAAGAAGCAGGCTGGGAATATGGCCTAGTGGCAGGAGTGCTTGCCTCATATACATGAAGCCCTGGGTTCGATTCCCCAGCACCACATATACAGAAAACAGCCAGAAGCGGTGCTGTGGCTCAAGTGGCAGAGTGCTAGCCTTGAGCAAAAAAGAAGCCAGGAACAGTGCTCAGGCCCTGAGTCCCAAGCCCCAGGACTGGCAAAACAAAACAAAACAAAAAAACAACCAAACCAGAAACAAGAATTAAGAAGCAACCTGAAAAAAGAAGGAAGCAGCCTGGGTGAGACAAGAAGAGACAGGATTTTCATTCCTAAAGGTTCTGATCTTTTAAAACCCTATAGGTATTTCACGTAAGTTATTTCCTATAGAAGAAAGAATTGTTTTCTATTCAAAACAAAACAGGTGATGTAGATAGTAGCTACAGACAGTAAGGAGCTGGGAAGGAGATAGTTCAATGGAAACCAACAGTACCCTACCTGGCAGGTCTTACCCAGACCCATCTCATCTCCCAGGATGCAGCCATTTTGACCATGGAAGCACTGGGCCAGCCAGTTGACCCCTTCCAGTTGGTAAGGGCGGAGATGAATCCCTAGAAGTAAAACACACAGCTAGTCAAGGTGCAGGCGGATCCACAGCTTCACAAACCAGGTGTTAAGGCTGAATGAAGAACTGGGCCTGAATGTCCCCAAAAGCCCAACGTCACTGACCATATATCTTTTGCTGGAAAGTTCCAGGTATGCAGACGTGTACTGATTTTCAAGTCACTCACGGCTTTGCAGCTCTGCTTTTCCTCACAGTATCTAAGGCAGGCATGACGAGCTGCCTTAAGCTTTTTCTCCTTCCTTATACTGTGTGTGTGTGTGTGTGTGTGTGTGTGTGTGTGATGTGTGTCTCCATGTGCGCCGCGTGCCTGGGCGCTCTCTCCTGGCTTGTTCACTCGGGGTTGGCGCTCTACCACTAGCGCCACAGCTCCGCCTCCGGCCTTTTGGGGTGACTGCGCGTGCACGGCCCCCGGGGACGAGCCCCGAAGTAGGAGAGGAGTTGGGGGGAGCCTCACTCGAGCAGCCAGCGAGGCCGAGGGGTGTCCGCAGCGCTCCGCGGCACCCCGCCGCGGAACCCCCGCCGCCCCCCCTCCCGGAGGCCTCTTCCCGCCAGCGGCCGCGTGCACTCCCGGGCTTCTCGTCCCGGGGTCCCGCCACGCCTCTCCACGCCTGCCCCAGCCGGGACGGGCACTCACCGGCCAGGCCCCATTGCCGCAGGTCCTGTGCCCCCACCCGCGTCCGCACCGTCGCGGAACGGCCCTCAGCAGGCAGAGCCCGAAGGAAGCCCGGCTTGTCGCCCGCCATCCGGGTGCGAGAGGCCACGCCCCGACCACGCCCCCGAAGCCCTGCTCCGCCCGCCAAAAGGCCACGCCCCCTAGACAACTGTCCAATAAGGTCAAGCCCCCTCCCGCCCAGGCCACGCCCCTTTGCCATCCCTGCCTTCCTGTCCTTCCCCTAGCCACCGCTAGGGGAGTTTCTCTTCCTCAATGGGCGGTGGGGCCATTCAGGAATTCCTGTAGGGCCAGTGCCCATAGGGACTCTTTCTTCTACAACAAGCACTTAAACTGATGGCTTTCCTAAATGCACTGATGGCTTTCCTAAATGCACTGGGATTCACATGGACTTTCATGCAGCAAGTTTTCCCAGTTGGTGTTTTCTGATAGGTATGAACGTTTGTTGCCATTCTTCAAGGCTCGCCACCTCCTCCAGTATCTCCTGTGAGTGGGCTTGGTTTCTGGTCTCCAGTGTGACCTATTTCTTCTGCTTCTGATAGCTAATCTGCTGAACACATCTGCCAAAGCAACAATATCAGCTACCTGCTATGGAAAGGGCTCTTGCTCTTTCTTAACTTCAAATACATATCAGAGATAGGATCCTAGCTACAAGGTTAGTAGATGGCTGATTTATTGCACTTATGTATTAGTTATTATCTGGAATCTAAAATATAGCTAAGAATTATGGTCTACACAGGGGAGGGTTCCAACAGTGTTACTCCTTTGAGCAACTATCTTACAGTTTCACAAAGTTACAGGAAGCTGACACAGGGGTGACTCAAAAGGGGGCCAACAAATGGGACAAATAAATGAGTGTATACATAATATTCTATGTAGATATGAGCCACAGTGCCACTTCCGGCTTTTTCTGTAGTTTATTGGAGATAAGAGTCCCATAAAGACTTTTCTGCCTGGGCTGTCATCCTCAGATCTCATCCCCCTGAGTAGCTAGGATAACAGGCCCAGCTCAGGTAATTTTTTAAAATTAAAAAAAAAAAAGCTAAGGAAAATAGCTAAAAGACTTCAGGTGTGCACACAAAGTAACATAAAACTTTTTCTTGGAGCAGAGCATTGTTGGCTCATGCCTTAATTCTAGCCACTCAGGAGGTTGAGAGATAAGGATTGAGGTTCAAAGCTAGCCAGGCAAAAAGGTCCCTAAGACTCTGAAATACCTAACCTAGGCCTAATGAAATCCCTAGCCTTGCTCCGACCCCAGTTTTACAGCAAAGGGCCATCCAGAGCTTTGTGTTAAGGGGAAAATCTGGAGTTAGAGAGTAAATAAACCCCTAGAGCAAACTGTTAACCTGTGATGTCCTGTTTTATACCCTACTTAGGTCATGGACCCCTTAACTGTCACTTTTGCTTAAATTAAGAGATATATGCTGCCATCTCCTTGTAGACTGAGCTTTATCTGGTCAGTACCTAATTTTCCCTGGTAGTAACTAAACATGTAAAATTTGCAGTTTCTGCCTTTAAAAGCCTCACTTAACGTTCCCTCAAGGCCAAGAGATCTTTGTTGGGCGGTAGCCACTCTTGACCACAGGCTTTAATAAGGGACCTTCAAATTGTTCAGTATGTGGCCCTCCTCTGTTTCCACTCACCTGGGTATACAATTCTTATCCCCAATTACCTACCAAAAAACAAGATGTGGAAATGTGACTCAAGCAGAAAAAGCCAAGTGAGTGTGAGGGGCCCTGAGTTCAAAGCTCAGTACTGGTGCTCACATGTGGGTGCACACAAACACACGTGTCTTTGAATGCGTGGCAATAGGGAAATTAGTACAGTCATTATAGAAACAATATGGAAGTTCTTTCCAAAACTAGAAATAAACCTATTGTAGTATCCTGGCCACCCAGGTGGGACTCAAACTCTCAACAATAAAGTCACCAACACTCAGTCAATCTGGCTAGAAGTCTTTATTTTAGCTGCATAGCATCTGTTTCCCACTATCGGGATGATGAAGAACAGCCCTGGGCTTCAGTAGAGCTGTTTTTGGTTTTGTTTTTGTCTGTTTGTTTGTTTTGCCAGTCCTGGGGCTTGGACTCAGGGCCTGAGCACTGTCTCTGGCTTCTTTTTTTTTTTAATTGAATTTTATTGACAAGGTGTTGTGCAAAGGGGTTACAGTTAGATAATAAGGCAGTGAATACATTTCTTGTGATATCTTACACCCTCATTTTTCTTTCCCTTCCCTAGATCAGGTAAGCATATATACAATATCCAGTGTACCAAAATCATATACAGTAACCACGTAGGGTACGCCACAGGAAATTCACCTAGAACTTTAAAGATAACATCAACAGTAGAATCCTCCTATGTCCTTCTCTTGGAGTTGTTTTTGCTTATCCTTGTCTTATATGATCATGTGTACATAGCTGTTGAGCTATCGTGATCCACTGATAGGTTTATTCTAGACCATTTTATATTTAGTAGTTGTTTGGTTTTAGATACATAATGTAAAGTCGCTGACCCAAACATGTGGAAATACCATTTGAAAAGAAGTTTTTTTTTTAATTTATTTGTTTATTAATGGAAAACAAATTTTTTGACAAGGTGTTGTGCAAAAAGGGTACAGTTACATAGTAGGGCAGTGTGTATATTTCTTGTGATATCTTACGTCCTGTTTTTCTATCTCTTCTCTAGGTCCGGTAGATATATATATATACAATATACAATGTATCAAGAACATATACAGTAGCCCCGTGGCCACACCCAAGAAAGTTCGCCTAGGGCTTTAAATGTAATGTCGATATTAGACAATATGTCGACAGTAGTCTTATATGAACGTACATATCCAGCTTTTGAGCTATTGTATTCCACTGAGAGGTCAATTTTTGACCTTTATATGTTGAGTAATTGTTTGGTTTTAGTTACATACTGTTGGGTCGCTGCCCCAATCCTGTGGGGAATACTATTTGACAAGCAGTTTTTGGTTTCACAGACTTGGTCTCTACTGTCTCTCCGTCTCCCTTTGTTAACAGTCATATATTAGGGAGATCATGCCCCTTTGTTTTCTGTGTTCTAGGCTTGTCTCCCTCAACATTATTTGTTCGAGTTCTGACCATTTCCCTGCGAATAACAATATTTCACCATTCCTAATCGCTATGTAGTATTCCATTGTGTATAAGTACCATATTTTTTGGATCCATTCGTCTGTGGAGGGGCATCTGGTTTGTTTTCATATTTTGGCTATTGTGAATTGTGCCGCGATAAACATGGAAGTACAAATGTCTTTTTGATATCTTGAATTTTGCGGTTTAGGGTAGATGCCTAGGAGTGGTATGGCTGGGTCATAGGGTAGGTCTATGTTGAGCTTTTTGAGAAACGTCCATACTGTTCTCCAAAGTGGTTGTACTAATTTGCACTCCCACCAATAATGGAGAAGGGTTCCTCATTCCCCCCACCCCCTCCAGCATTTGTTGTTGCCTGAGTTCAGAGTATAGGCCATTCTAACTGGGGTGAGGTGGTATCTCAGGGTTGTTTTTATTTGCATTTCCTTTACTAGCAGGGATGTTGAGCATTTCCTCATGTGTTTCTTTGCCATTTTTATATCTTCTCTTGTGAAGTCTCTCTTTAGCTCCTTTGCCCATTTCCTAATAGGTTTATTGGGCTTGGAGGGGCTTTGTTTTTTGAGTTCTCTGTAGATGACAGATATCAGGCCTTTGTCTGTTGCTGTGCTGGTAAAGATCCTTTCCCATATCGTTGGCTGTCTTTCTATTTTGGTGGCTATGTCCTTAGCTGTGCAGAAACTTTTTAGTTTGTAGTAGTCCCATTTGTTGAGACTTTCCCCTATTTGTTGTGCCCCTGGGACTCTATTCAGGAAGTTCCTTCTTGTGCCTATAAGTTCTAGCGTCTTTCCTACTCTGTCCTTAAGTAATTTCAAGGATTCAGGTCTGATATTGAGGTCCTTGATCCATTTTGAGTTGATCTTGGTGCATGGTGATAGGCTTGGGTCTACTTTGAGTTTTCTGCATATGGCTGCCCAGTTCTCCCAGCACCAGTAGTTGAAGAGGCTATGTTTATTCCATTGTATGTCTTTAGCTCCTTTGTCGAATATCAGTTGGCTGTAAGAGTGCGGTTTTATTTCTGGGTCTTCAATTCTAATCCATTTGTCTTCCGATCTGTTTTTATACCAATACCATGCTGTTTTTGTTATGATGGCCTTGTAGTAGATCTTGAAGTCTGGTATTGTGATACCTCCTGCACTGCTTTTTTTGCCTAGAATTGCTTTGGCTATTCTAGGTCTTTTGCTGTTCCATATGAATTTATGGGTTTGTTTCTCTATTTCAGTGAAGAATGTGGCTGGGATTTTGATAGGTATTGCATTGAATTTGTAAAACAATTTGGGCAGTATGGCCATTTTCATTATATTGATTCTGCCTACCCATGAGCATGGGAGGTCTTTCCATCTCCTTGTGTCTTCTTTGATTTCCCTTATTAGATTTTTGTAGTTTTCATTGAATAGGTCCGTCACGTCCTTGGTTAAGTTGATTCCTAGGTACTTTATTCTTTTTTTGGCTACTGTAAATGGAATTGTTTCCATAATTTCTTTTTCTGTTTGTATATTGCTGGTGTACAGAAAAGCTGCTGACTTTTGTGGATTGATTTTGTATTCTGCTACTTTGCCAAATTGGTTTATTAGGTGTAGGAGTTTGGGGACTGAGTTTTTTGGGTCCTTCAGATATAAGATCATGCCGTCTGCGAATAGGGATAACTTGATTTCTTCCTTGCTGATGTGGATCCCTTTGATGTCCTCCTCTTGCCTTATTGCTATGGCTAGGGATTCCAGCACTATGTTGAAAAGAAGTGGGGAGAGTGGGCATCCTTGTCTTGTTCCTGTGTTTAGGGGGAATGATTTAAGTTTCTCTCCATTTAATATGACATTAGCAGTTGGTCTGTTGTATATGGCTTTTATTGTTTTGAGGAATGTTCCATCTATTCCTGTTCTCTCCAAAGCTTTTAATAGGTATGGATGTTGTATTTTGTCAAAGGCTTTTTGGGCATCAACTGAGATAACAATATAATTCTTAATTTTAGATCTGTTTTTGTGGTGAATTACGTTGATTGATTTACGGATGTTGAACCATCCTTGTGACTGTGGGATGAAGCCTACTCGGTCATGATGTATGATTTTCTTGATCAGTTTCTGGATCCTGTTAGCTAATATTTTATTGAGGAGCTTTGCGTCTGTGTTCACTAGTGATATTGGTCTCTAGTTCTCTTTTTTTGTTGGGTCTTTGCCTGGTTTGGGAATGAGTATGATATTAGCTTCGTAGAATGAGTTTGGGATTTCTCCCTCTGTTTCTATTTCACAGAAGAGTTTGAGGAGTATTGGTATTAGCTCCTCACTAAAGGTTTTGTAGAATTCGTTGGTGAATCCATCTGGGCCTGGGCTTTTCTTTGTTGGGAGGCTCTTGATTACCCCCTGTATCTCACTGTAAGTTATTGGTTTATTTAGTTGATTTATTTCTTCTTGGTTCAGTTTGGGCAGTTTGTACTTCTCTAAGAAGGATACTCCAAGAAAACTTCTCTAAGAATTGATCCATTTCTGTAAAATTATTGTTTTTTGCTGAGTAGAGGTTTTGGAAATAGCTCCTTATGATTGTTTGAATATCGTGTGTACTTGTAATTTTTCCGGTGGAGTCCTTGATTTTACGTATATGAGTCTCTTCTTTTTTTTGTAAGTCTTGCAAGGGGTCTGTCAATTTTGTTTATTTTCTCAAAGAACCAGGTTTTAGTCTCATTTATTTGTTGAATGGTCTTTCTATTTTCAATCAGATTTATCTCTTCTTTAATCTTTGTGATCTCTCCCTCCTAGTCGTTTTAGATTCTGTCATTTCTTGTTTCTCCAGTTGTTTTAGTTTCATCGTGAGGTTATTCACCTGCTCTGCTTCCATTCTTTTAATGTGAGTGCTGAGGGCGATGATCTTGACCCTCAGTACTGCCTTAGCTGTGTCCCATAGGTTTCTTTGTGATGTGTTTTCATTGTCATTGTGGCTTATGAATCCGTTGATTTCATCTTTAATTTGGTCTGTGGCCCAAGTGTTGGATAGCAGTGTGCGGTTTAGCCTCCAAGAGTGTGTATAGGCTCTGTGGTATCCTTTGTTGTTGAGGGTTACCTTTAATCCACTGTGATCAGATATAATACGTGGGATGACGTCAATACTTTTGCATTTGCTGAGGTTCTTTGTGTGGGCTATGACGTGGTCTATTTTGGAATATGATCCATGGGCTGCTGAAAAGAAGGTGTATTGGGTCTCTGTAGGGTGGAAGGTTCTATATAGGTCTGTCAGATCCATTTGGGAAATGGTGTTACTTAGGTCCTCAGCTCCCTTGCTAATCCTCTGGGTGTTGGATCTGTCTCTTGGAGAGAGTGGGGTATTAAAGTCTCCCACTATGATTGTGTTTGCGTCTATCTTGTTCTGTAATTCTGTGAGAATTTGCTTGACATATGTAGGGCCTCTTTTGTTCGGTGAGTATATATTTATCACCGTGATGTCTTGATTCTGGATTTTTCCTTGTATTAATATGTAGTGTCCTTCTTTGTCTTTTTGAGTTGATTTTAATGAGAAGTCCAGCTTGTCTGAGATCAGAATGGCTACACCTGCCGTTTTGGTGGGTGCATTTGCTTGGTAGATCTTGCTCCATCCTTTCATTCGAAGCCTGTTTTTGTCCCTTGCTGTAAGGTGGGTCTATTGTAGACAGCAGATGTCAACTTTTTGTTTGCAAATCCATTCTTCCAGTCTGCTCCTCTTTATCGGGGAGTTTAAACCATTTATCTTTAAAGAGATCAAGGATAAGGGTGTTTTTTCTCCTTCCATTTTCTTGTTGGGCTGTTTTTTCCTCTTTTTTTTTTTCTTGTCTTTAGTGAGCTGTTTTTCTGTTGGACTTTGGGTATTGTAGTTTCTTTCTGATTCTGTCTGTGTGTCTTTTACGATTTCTGTTGGGTGGGGCTCCCCTCTTAGAATTCTCTGTAGGGCTGGATTTTTATTCACATACTCCTTTAGCTCCTCTTTGGTGTGGAAAGATTTGGTTTTCCCTTCGAATGTGAACTCCAATTTCCCTGGATATTTGATCCGAGGTTGCAAATTGTTAGTCTGAAGTACTTGGATGGTGTTCTTCCACTCACTTGGAGCTTGGTAAGTTTGTGTGGATTTATTCGAATCCTCTTCCCATTGTAGAAAGTTTCTTTCTTTGCTTTGGCTGAATTCAGAATTTGCTCTTTAATCTTGAGGTCTGTAGTCTTGAATATTATGTGCCTTGGGGTGGCTTTTCTGGGGTCTGGCCTGCCAGGTGTCCTATAGGCTTCGGTTACCTGGATGGGGTCCCCTGTGAGATTGGGGAAGTTTTCTGCAATAACTTTATTGAGAACATGTTTAAGCCCTCTGTTCTGGTATTCGGCTCCTTCTTCTATTCCAATTATGCGCAGATTATATCTCTTGTCTTTGTCCATTAATTCCTGGATTAGTCTGCCCTGAAGCTTCACCATTTCTTGGAGTGTGGTCATTTTCTGGTTGTTGTCGGCTGCTTCATCGTCCAGGTGAGAGATTCTGGATTCCATATGGTCCACTCTTTGTGTTATGGTTTCAATTGCGGAGTTTATGGATGTCAGAGAGCTATTTATGGTTGTCAGATCAGCTCTGATTGTGGAAATTTCTTCCTTTAAAGAGTTGTATTTTAAATCTATTTTTTCATGCATTTCAAATCTCAGGATGTGAAGATTTTCTTTAAAGAAGGCTTGCATTATATCTATTTTTGCTTCCATTTCTTTAAAGAAGGCTTGCATTGTATCCATTTTTGCTTCTATTTCTTTCTTGGCTTCCTGGGTGTCCTTCAAGATTTCTGCTCTAAACTCCTAGAATTGTTTTCTGATTTCATTTCTGACGCTTTCCATCATTCCTGTTAACATGGCCTCATTTGCTTTTTTAATCTCCATCTCCTCTTCAGTCGTGCTGCTTTTTGGAGCTGGCGAGTTGGCATGTCCTTTGATGAACTGTGTTATGTTTCTTTGTGATTTGCGCATCTGGAGATCTGTGGATAGCTTCTCAGGTTTGGTTTGTAGCTCTGCCCTCCCTCCTGTGTAGGCGTGTCTATGGCAGCAGGTGCTGCTGCTGTGGCCCCGCCCGCCAGTGCAGGGTACCCCTACCAGAGTGGGCGCTGTCACCGGGGGGCCTGCCCTCCTGTGCGCTGTGCTCCCGCTACAACAGGCTCTGGCGCTGTGGCCCCGTCCACTTTAGCGGGGTACACCTCCCAGAGCGAGCCCCAGGTTGTTGGGTTGTGTTTGCGCCTCCCGTGAGTCTGTTGGGGGGGGGCGGTATGTGTGGGGCCCAGTGGGATCGACTATCCGGGCGTGGGTTAGCACCCTCAGACCTCGCCTCCGCTGCGAGGGGGGTCGTGATCAGGCCCAGGTGTCCCTGCTGTGCTGGTATTGCCCACCATTGCCTGTGATTTTAGTTGTAAGAGTCCCCGAGGTTCAGGCGCCTCGGGTGGGGCTTGCACTGCTGGCTGTCTCCTGGCCCCTGTTGGGAATGGGGCAGGGCCGGTTCTGCCAGTTCAGGAACCTGTGGGGCCTTGGGGCTGCTCCGTCCTTCCCCTGCTAAACTGACTTCCCAGCGCCTGATGGGAGCTTCCCACCTGATTTGGGGATTCTTTGTTCCCTTGGGGTGGGGAGGGGGAGGGAGGGAGGGAGATCTAGCTTCTTTGTAGGGCTTGGGTCTCTGATAGCTGGTCTCCCGTTGGGTGAGGGTGTAATGGGGGACTCACTGATCCTGGATTGTGTGTGTGTCCCGTGCAGCCGATGGTCCTTCAAGGGGTGGCGAAGGGTCGTGGTGGCTTCCCCGGTTCCCTCCTTCTGCCGCGCTGGGTTCCCCTGTCCGAACCCGGTTGTGGACCCGAACTTCTCGTTGCTGCCGGTGTGTGTCTTGGCCCGCACCCTCCCTAGTGACCGTGGGGTCTCCCGCTATCTGAATTCTGTGCTCCCGGCAGCCTGTCTGCTGATCGCCGGGTTCCCCTTTCCCAGCCTGGCCCTGTTTGGGCCAGGGTTGGCTGGTGGGGGGAGGGTGCCCCGGAGATTCTCCGGCTCCGTGTAGGTTTTCGGTTCTTCTTTTTTGCTCCTTTTTGTTTTCCTGCGTTTCTCCACTGCTTCTGGCTGCTGCTTTTGCTGGGTTCTTGATGGGGTGTTGGGTGTTGGAGTTCCCAGCTCGCTATTCAGTTGGGGCGATTCGGGGTGCCTCCCTACTCTGTCGGCGCCATCTTTCTCCCTCCTTGAAGTTTGTTGTTTTGCAGACCTGGTCTCTAATATCCTCCTTCCTCCTTAACAGTCATTTATCAAGGAAACCATGCCCCTTTGTTCTCTGTGTTCTAGGCTTGTCTTGCTCAACATTATTTGTTCAAGTTCTGACCATTTCTCTGCGAATACCAATATTTTATCATTTCTAATTGCCATGTAGTATTCCATTGTGTATAGGTACCACATTTTTTGAATCCATTCATCTGTGGAGGGGCATCTGGGTTGTTTCCATATTTTGGCTATTGTGAATTGTGCAGCGATAAACATGGATGTGCAAATGTCTTTATGATATCTTGAGATCTGTTGTTCAGGGTAGATGCCTAGGAGTGGTATGGCCAGGTCATAGGGTATGTCTATGCTGAGCTTTTTGAGGAACCTCCATACTGTTCTCCAAAGTGGTTGTACTAATTTGCACTCCCACCAACAGTGGAAAAGGGTTCCTCTTCCCCGAATCTTCTCCAGTATTTGTTGTTGCCTGAGTTCAGATATAGGCCATTCTAACTGGGGTGAGGTGGTTACCTCAGGGTTGTTTTTATTTGCATTTCCTTTACTGCCAGGGTGTTGAACACTTCCTCATATGTTTTTGGCATTTTTTTTTTTTTTGCCAGTCCTGGGCCTTGAACTCAAGGCTTGAGCACTGTCCCTGGCTTCCTTTCGCTCAAGGCTAGCACTCTGCCACTTGAGCCACAGCGCCACTTCTGGCCGTTTTTTCTATATATGTGGTGCTGGGGAATCGAACCCAGGGCTTCATGTATACGAGGCAAGCTCTCTTGCCACTAGGCCATATTCCCAGCCCTTCTTTGCCATTTTTATCTCTTCTCCTGTGAAGTCTCTCTTTAGCTCCTTTTCCCATTTCCTAATTGGTTTACTGGATTTGGAGGGGGTTATTTTTTGAGTTCTTTGTAGATGACAGATATTAGGCCTTTGTCTGTTGCTGTGCTGGTGAAGATCCTTTCCCATATGGTTGGCTGTCTTTCTAGTTTAGTGGCTATGTCTTTAGCTGTGCAGAAACTTTTTATTTTGTAGTAGTCCCATTTGTTGAGTCTCTCCTCTATCCGTTGTGCCCCCTGGGACTATTTTCAGGAAGTTCCTACCTGTGCCTATAAGTTCTAGTGTCTCTGGCTTCCTTGTGCTCAGAGTTAGCACTCTACCACTGAAGCCACAGCACCACTCCTTTCTTTTTCTATATATGCAGTGCTGAGGAATCAAACCCCGGGCTTCTTGTAGGGCTGGGTTTTAAAAGGCGAAAATCACATGTACCACCCGCAGGTGGTCAGGCAAGTTAGGCAAAACAAGCAAGTAGAAAAACAGAAGCAGAATTGGTGATTAGTGATTGCAAGTAGCAATTATAATTACAGTAAACTCTGGTAAAGAAAGCAATAAATCATTTAAGCAAGAAAAATGCTCTCTTTGTTCAATTCTTGGTTCTGCGTATGACTGGTATTTACTGCATACCTATTTAACTCCTTAATTTACCTTAAATTTCTCTATCTCTGGAATTTTATGCTGCTCTTCCTCATTCCTTTCTCTTGCAAAGGTCAAGCAGCTCTAGCTCAAGCTGCTTTTGGCTCCCATTATTCAGATTCTCCAGGCCCACTACCTTATCTAAGCCTGCTGTTTCCAGGGACTCAAAAGGGGGCTCCCCTACACCTTTCACTTGGTTCCCATACCTATCAACAATTTCACCACTCTGTATATATCCAAAAGAAAGTAGGTAAGTATATGAAAGAGACACCTGTACTTCCATGTGTTTTGCAGTTCTGTTCACAATGTCTAAAACATGGACTCTGTATAGGTTTCTATCAGGGAATGACTAGATAAAGAAAATGTGACATATAGATATGGAGAGAAAGAAGGAAAGAACAAGGAAGAAAGGGAGGAAAGGAAGGAAGGAAGGAATAATATAGATATAGATGGATATAGGTGTGTGTGTGTGTGTGTGTGTGTGTGTGTGTGTGTGTGTATTTTTATGCTGTGGAGGCTTTGGGGTTTGTTTGGAGTTTTTTTTCTTCTGGTACTCAGGCTTGAATTTGAGCCCTCACGTTCTTGCATAGCACTCCCTGGTCAAGACTGGCTCTCTACACTTGAGCCACAGCTCCACTTCTAGCATTTTGCTGGTTAAATGGAGATAAGAGTCTCGCAAACTTTTCTTCTTGGGCTTGCTTCAAGTCATAGTCATCAGATCTCAGCCCCCCTGACTAGCTAGGATAACAGATGTGAGCCACCAGTGTGTGTGTCTTTCTTTGAGGTAATATTACTAGATAGCCCAGCCTGTCTGTGGGCCTATGAGTCTATGAGTAAGCTAGAGGATACCTAATGAGAAAATGTGACTGGGGGATGCACTTCTCTGGGACAGCAGTTCAAGAGTGGGCACAGCTACTGCAGAAGGAGTGGTAATTGCATGGCTGTGTCTCACCAAGCAGCAGGGCTGACAGGAGAGTTTGAGTGTGGAAACAGGGACAACAGTGATGGTGATAAAAATATGAAATCTCAAAATGTGAAAATCCTACCTCCCACCCCACCCAGGTAACCTGGCTGAACCAGGACTGGCTCAGTGGGTTTGCAAAACAGGCTCCCAGCACCAGGCCTGTGTAAGTCACTTCAGACCAAAACCATAACTTGCAAAGCCTATTCTGGAACTTTGTGTACCCTCCACCCACCTTCTCCCAGGGCCCTACTTAAGTCCCTTCATCCCTGCCCCCAGCACACCTTGTGTCTCCTGACTCTCCTATTATCACCATGGTGTCCTTCTTTATCCCCCCCCCCACCTTTAAAGTTGATCTGGTCTCTCCAGGTTGTTTTCTGAACTTTCTTTATTCTAATGCCCTCAGGACTCTGTTTCTCAATGAACAGGACATTGCATGTGCCCCTTAGTGAAAGGATGGACACAGCAGTCATGACTGGACATCCTCACCTTAGGTGAAAGGAGCCAAAATGGAGGCCTAACTCTTGTAGTGCCACATGGCAGCAGGCTTCAGCTCCCATCCTCTGCTGTGACAACTGGAAGTATCCTTTGGAAACCTGGCTTTGGGAAACAAGGCCATGTCTTTTTTTTTTTCTTTGCCAGTCCTGGGCCTTGAACTCAGGGCCTGAGCACTGTCCCTGGCTTCTCAAGGCTAGCATTATACCACTTGAGCCACAGCGCCACTTCTGGCCATTTTCTATACATGTGGTGCTAAGGAATTGAACCCAGGGCTTCATGTATACGAGGCAAGCACTCTTGCCACTAGGCTATATTCCCAGCCCCAAGGCCATGTCTTATTGCCAGCTTGGGTAGGGACATCATATAGGGCCATATTATGGGGTTAAAGCAGCCCACATACAGTGCATGGCACTGAATACTCCTTGGGGGAAGAGCTTAGATATAAATGTATCGGGCAAACACTGGGCTCATACCTGTAACCTTAGCTACTCAAGAAATTGAGAACTAAGTTAAAAACTAACCCAGGAAGAAAACCCCATGAGATTCTTATGTCTAATTAGCCACAAAAAAAATCAAGTGGTGGAACACCAACCTTGAACTAAAAATATAAGCAAGAACTCAAGGCCTTGATTCCAAGCTCAAGTACGAGCACAAAGAAGGGAGGATGGAGGAAAAGAAGGAAAGAAGAAAGGAAGGAAGGAAGGAAGGAAGGAAGGAAGGAAGGAAGGAAGGAAAAGGGGAAATAATCAAGGTAAAGAAAGAATGAGAAAGAAGGGGAAAGAACAGAAGGAAGAAGAAAAAAGGAAAGAAAAAAGAAAGGAAGGAAGGAAAGAAAGAAAAAGAAAAAAAGGAGGGAAGGAGGAAGGAAAAAATGAGAACTTATTACAAATACCCCCTGAAAGACAGGGACTTTATCTCCTGGAGCTTTTGAGTTCATCAACTTTAGAACTTTATATTTTTTTTCCAGTTCTGGGTCTTGCAGTCAAGGCCTGGTCACTATCCTTGAGCTTTTTGTGCTCAAGGCTACCACTTGAGCCACAACTCCACTTCTGGCTTTTTCTGTGCATGTAGTACCAAGGAATTGAACCTGGAGCTTCATGTATGCTAGGCAAGGACTGTACCACTAGGTCACATACCTGGCACTTAATGCTTTTAACTAATTAATTTTTATTAATATTTTAACTTATTTTTGTGCCAGTACTGGGAGATTTTCACTCAAGTCTGGACCTCTATCACTTGAGCTAAAATTCCATGTTTTTACTGGTTCATTGGAGAAAAGAGTCTCATGGACTTTCCTGGCTGGGCTGGCTTCAAACTGGGAATCTCACATTTCAACCTCCTGAGGGCATCAGCCACTGTCACCCAGCTTGCAGCCCTCATTCTGAGCCAGCATATGAAAGCCTGTATCCATTACTTTGGCAGCTCTATTCAATTTTATATTCACATGTTTGAAGTTACATTGTAGAAGATGGTGTTATGTATCTCAACATCTTATAAGAGGATATGAAGGAAAGCCTTTTTACAAAGCATTATCTTTAGCCAGGCCTAGGTAGCTCATGCCTGTAATCCTAACTGCTCAGGGTCTGAGATCTGAGGATCACAGTTCTAAGCCAGCCCAGGCAAGAAAGTCTGTGAGCTTCTTATGTTCAAAAAAGCACCAGAAAACCAAAAGTGGAGCTGTGGCTCCAAGTGGTAGAGTGCTAGCCTTGAGCACAAAGAGGCTCAGGGACAGTGCCCAGGCCCTGAGTTCAAGCCCCACAACAGACTTAAAAACAAAACAAAGTATGTTTAGCTGAGTGCCAATGGCTTATGCTTATAATCCTAGCTACTCAGGAGGCTGAGATCTGAGGATCCTGGTTGGATGCTAGCTGGGGAGAAAATAAAGTCCCTGAGACTATTATCTTTAAATAGTGAAACCGTGAAATTGGAACTGTGGCTCTAATGGTAGAGCACCCACCTTGAGCAAGCCCCATTACTGGCATTTTTATTATTTTTTAAAGTACTATTCTTTTATTGAAACAATTTGCACATGTTTTGGCCTTCTCCACAAAACTTGTAGGCTCCTCCAAGTAGGCTGGGGGTGGGGGGGGGAGGCTGAAATTTCCTGCCACAGTGCAGATCTAAGTGATCTAAGAGATCCAGCAGCCAGTGGGGAGCAGATGAGGAGGGAGCCAGCTAGCAGCTGGGTGGGATTCCTGAGCTGCTGGCAGAGGGCATACAGGCTCCCCAGGGTGGCCTTACCTTCCCCAGGGACAGGGCTCTGGGCTTGCTGGGGTTCTTCTGGCCTGACACACAGACAGGAAGTGACAGGAACACTGGGAGCTGAAGGACTCCAGGACAGTCTGTGCAGCTCAGAGGGAGCTGCGGGGAGGGGCAGCGGTTTTTTTTTTTTTTGTTGTTGTTGTTGTTTTATTTTCCCCAAGGCAGATTCAGCACCCACAGCAACGGGAAGGGCGCCAAGACTTAGGGAGGTGTTCCCAGAAGGGAGCAGGGCACCACCCTTGGGCTGTGGCTTTGTCTGTGGCTGTGGTTTGTTCCTGTGTGGGGGCTCATTTCCTAGTAAGAGCCTGCTGGTCCCAAGTGCAGGTCCCCTAGGTGAGAAACTCACCCTCCCTGCACCTGCAGGCCCTATGGTTTCGCCTGCCCCCTCCCCGCCTACTCCCTGGCCCTGGCCACCAGAGCCTTGAGAAGTGTCCATCGATCCACGCGTGTGCCTTTGGGTCTCGTTTCAGAGAGAGTGACAGTCGCCAGGCCAGACAAGACCTGGGAGACCATGGGCCAGAAAAGAATCGCGGTGATCGGAGGGGGCTCCAGCGGGCTCACCTGCATCAAGAGCTGCCTGGAGGGAGGCCTGGAGCCCGTGTGCTTCGAAAGGACCGACGACATCGGAGGGCTTTGGAGGTTCCAGGTAAAGCTCCTGGCACTCCTCTGCACCTGGGCTGAGCTCTCTTCTAGTCTGGGATTTGTGCTGAGCTTGACAGAGACCACAGCTGCTAGAATTCAGCCTGAGGGCCTGGCTCAGCTACCCTCAGCTCCCTCCTACCATCCTTTTCTTTATGAGTTTCTTACTATTTGAGCCCTGTGATGCTAAATAAATCACACCAAAACATTTTTTATTATGCAGAGATTGTTTTTTATTTGCTCACAAGTCCTTTCAGGAATCCCTATTTCTCAATCTAGGATATTGTTTTTTTTCCTACTACCATTTTGGGGGATTGTCAGGGAATATAAAATCCCACGGCTTTGTTGGCTCTGAACTTACATTCTAAAGCTTTTCCAAATGTTTACTCATTAATTATAAATCATGAAATCTGAAGTTAACAAGTATGCGTTTCATTTAATGCAGGAAAACCCTGAGCCAGGCCGGGCCAGTATTTATAAGTCAGTGGTTATGAACACCTCTAAGGAGATGATGTGCTTCAGTGACTTCCCTGTTCCAAACCACTACGCCAACTTCATGCACAACTCCCAAGTCCTGGAGTATTTCCGGATGTATGCCAAAGAATTTGACCTTCTCAAGTATATCCGGTTCAAGGTCAGCTAGGGAATTTTGTGGACATCTTTGTGTCTAAAGTTAATTGTCAAATGGAAATTGTGACTTCATTGGCCAGGGCTAATGTGTAGATAGTGGTTTGATATCTACCTGCATCCTTCCTGTCCAAGCCAAGACTCTATTCTTGGTGCTCTCTGTGTCTGAAAAATAATCAGGAGGGTCTTTCGTATATTTTGTGTGCAGATATAGAAAGCCACCTGCCAGAATGTTTCTGTTGCATTCTATTTGGATGTTAATAAAATGGATGAGTAGAATCAATAGGACCAGGAACTTTAAGGTCTCCTGGTTGTATGACTTGGCCACAATTGCTTAGCTCTCTCGTCCTTTCTGGTCCAGTCTCCAATGTATTATTTTGTGTGATAGCCACAATAATCCAGTGAAGCAGTTCTTGGAAAGTAATCAAAGAAGTAGTGGATCCTGGAGTAGCTAGCCAGAGGGAACAATCCATGGGTTAGGAAGACATCAGTGGTTGTGGGGAAGGCTTGGAATGTGACCAAAGATGTCCACAGGTGCTCAGGGCCTTCAGGTGTAGACAAGAGAGCTAGCAATTTGCCCTTTTCCTGGCAGCAGAGTTAGTTGGCCAGCTAATGTCCTCAGGCTGCCCCATGGAAGTTTTCTCAATCACTGTCAGCTCCAAATCAGTTCCCTTCATGGATTACAAAATCAAATGTGTGCATAGGCACCTGTGATGTAATGGTGGGTGTGATAGTAGCTGTCTGCAGGTGTAACAGATAGTGTTTTGCATGAGTTTCAGGGGTGGGGTAGCAGTTCCTGTGACTGTCACTTTTCAGACGACGGTGTGCAGTGTGAAGAAGCAGCCTGATTTCTCCACATCAGGCCAGTGGGAGGTGGTCACAGAGTGTGAAGGGACAAAGCAGGTGGATGTCTTTGATGCAGTGATGGTTTGTACAGGTCACCACACCGATGCACACCTGCCCCTGGACAGCTTCCCTGGTGAGTAACTAAGCAGCAGGGAGGACTGGAAACCACACTTGGGACCTGACCAATCAGGAGCCAAAGGGCTGTGCTCATTCTCATCTTCAGGGGAAGAGTCTTAAACTTAACCCAACCCATGACACTAGTTCTATTCATTTATTTGTGAAGTCAGGGCCTTGAGGGCTGTCTTGGCTTTCTTGTTCAAAGTTAGTTCTCTACCACTTGAGCCACAGCTCCACTTCTGGCTTTTTGGTGGTTAATTGTAGAGAATAGTTTCTTAAGTTTGTCTACTCAATCTCAGTTCCAACTGGGAACCTCAGATCTCAACCTCCTGAGTAGCTACAATTTCAGGCATTGGCTTTCCATTAAAAAATTTATGAAGCAACATTAGTTTGAATTAAGAATTTTTTAGCAGTACAAGAAAAAACTCAGAACTATTGAGTTTCTGGATGAAATCAGAGCTTGAAGTATTGAATTATTACAGTCTTTGGCTTGGATTTCCATTTCAAATACATACTGTACATGTAGTCAGAGTACACAATGTAGAGTTGCAACGAGAGTAGTGCCAGGCACTGGTGGCTCACAGCTGCCATTCTAGTTACTCAGGAGGCTGGAATCTGAGGATCCCTGTTCAAAGCCAGTCCAGGCAGACAAATCTGTGCGACTCTACTCTCCAGTTAACCAGCAAGAAACTAGAAATAGATCTGTGGCTCAAGTGGTAGAGTACCAGCCTTAAGCCACAAAGCCAACAAGAAAGCAAGGAACAAAAAGAGATGGAAATAGACATCTCAGGAAATAGAAAGCCCACACAAGTGGTTTTCTGAGACTGTGTCCTGCGTCCCTGCAACACCAAAATCCAAACTACTAACAATAAGGAAATCACTTCCCCTGAGAGCAGAAAATAATAAAAAATATTCAGGAAGGAGAGCAGAAAATACTTTTAGAAAATATTCAGGAAGGCGTGAGAATAGCCGAAGGAAGGCAGAACATGGGAAATTCCAGCTTGAAAATGCATAATATGACACAAGGCATCCATCATGTAGGCTGCTTCTCAATCATTGTTCTTCCTTCTCTGGTAGGAATCGACAAATTTCAGGGACAATACTTCCACAGTCGAGACTACAAGAACCCCACAAGGTTCACGGGAAAGAGAGTCATTGTCATTGGCATTGGGAATTCTGGAGGGGATCTTGCTGTTGAGATCAGCCACACCGCCAAGCAGGTTGGAATCAGTGAATGTGTGACCTACCTTTACTTTAGCCTCACCAAGGAAGGGAAGCACACCCCACAAAGGGCACAGAGACCTGTGCACAGCCCGCCCCCGCAACCGCCCAGTGCCAGTGGCACACAGGGTATGGCTTCACTACTTCAGAGTTTGGTTTTGTGTCTCTGGGAGGCCCTACGTACCAGGGAGTTTTTTCTCCATCATTCAGCTAGCCTTCCACTGAAGGAGTCCTTATGGCTCCAGTTGCCTTTGGCATCCCCTCCACCTTGGCTCTGTGGAAGTATGTGTTATGGCTGAGAGAAGAGGGGGGGGTGTAGTTTTCACAGTAGTCATCCATACTGGCCCTGGAAATGCCATGTGTGTCTGTAAAGGTCAGCTACCCGACGCAGTAAAAACTTGCCATTCTTGGGTCAGAGGGGGACTTTTCTTCTCACTCTTAAAATGGGAAAAAAAAGAAGCAACCTCATCTTTCCAAGGACATGATAAGGTTTGACCTTGTAGTCAAGGCAACAGTTGTGCCAGCTTTGCATATAGTTGGGGGAATACAGGATAACATTCATTCTAGAACAATTTCTATCAACTTGCGTTTCTTTTGTTCATTTTGGCTTGATTTTTGTATTATAGGTTTTCATCTGGAAAAAAAGTCATTGCATTGCTAACAGAAGACACATCATGATTTTGTTTTGTTCAGTGTTCACTGAATCCCAACTCTATGAACAATAATAGATAAATGCCAGATTGTTCTTCAGTTACTGTTCTCTGGGCCTGGGTACTGTCACTGATCTCTTCAGCTCAAGGGTAGTGCTCAACCACTTGAGCCACAGCACCACTTTTGGTTTTCTGGTGGTTAATTGGAGATAAGTCATGGCCTTTCTTGTCCTGACTGCCTTTACCTGCAATCCTCAGATCTCAGCTTCCTGAGATTATAGGTATGAGCCACCGGCACCAGGCTAAACTAGTTCTTTTATTAACTGATGCAGCAAAGCAATAATCACCTACCTATACTGGTAATCCTAGCTACTCAGAGGCTGAGATCTGAGGATAGTGGTTTGAAGCCAGTCTAGGTAGAAAAGTCCATGAGACTCCTTATCTCCAAATTAACTAGTCAAAAGAGGAAACTGGAGCTATGGCTTAAGTGGTAGAGTACTAGACTTGAGCAAAAAAGCCAAGTAAGAGCATGAGGCAATGTGCTCATGCCCCAGTGCCACACCTTTCCCCAAGTAGAAGCAAATGTTCTAATCTTTTGAAATGATGCTGACATAGCAGCTGTGCACTAATAACAGCTCTTCACAGTAATTTTGGCACCTATTACCATAAAAGCAATTACATATCACTGAATGAATTAATTCCACAGACTTTTGGTAGGAAAGAATTAGATAAACAAGAAAGGATAAAAAGAGAATTTAAAAAAGGTGTTGTGCTGGATGGATGTGCATAGTATGTGGGAACCCATGCAAAAGCCTTCTTTAACATCACCAGTGTGTCTAGTTTGTTAGTGATCAGTGCTAAGGGAACAGCAACTGAGCACCAGGTACTGTAGATTGCCAAGAAAGAAAACCTCCAAAGGGTGGAGGCCAGCCAGCCTTGTCTGTGAAGGGCCCAGGAAAATGCACAGCAGAACCAGCCCTGTATAGCAGGAACAACACCATCAGCACCAATGCAGGCCACAGATGCTCAGTTGCTGGCATCTCAGTTGGTGTCATATTGAACTTATAAAAAGTGATTTGTAAGTTTCAGTGGATCTGTACATCTCAGTGTATCACAGAACTCTGGTGTAATTCTTGGGGAATAATCCTTTTGTGAGGAGAAAATGTCCCTTTTCAGATTAATTTCATCCAAGATTATATTGATTTTTAAAAATAATCCATTTGTTGTTTTCTCATGAATCCAGGGTTATTAATCTATTGTTTCCTTTAAGCAAGACATAGATGGAAATAGAAATAAGAATGACAGCCAGTTAGCATTGATCTGGTGTTTCCCATATAACACACTTTTTTTTTTTAACAAAACACAAACGTCACAACAGCTCTGTGATGTACCATTTTATGTCACTATTTTATAAATAAGGAATCTTAAAAAAATCTTTGGTGCTGGTACTGGGGCTTGAAATCAGGGCCTTGCACTCTTATTTGGCTTTTTCACTCAAGCCTGTGGCTCTACCTCTTGAACCACACCTCTACTTCTAGCTTTTTGTTGGTTAATTGGTATAAGAGAATCATGGACTTTACTCTCTGGGCTGGCTGTGAACTGTGATTCTCAGATCCTAGCCTCTTGAGTAGCTAGGATTACAGATGTGATGTGTCAGCCTCATCACTGTTATTGAGTTTCATCAGTGGACAGTTCTAGGATGTTTCCAAAGATGAAGACAAGTTTGTCAGCCTGAGAGGTCATTGGCGCCCTGGTGAAGAAGGTTTGATCTGGATCCCAGGAGGAAGAAGACGGGGAGGATTTGCTGGGTAAAAGAGCTTTGAACAGAGACAAAGTTGCAGATCATATCAAGACATATTCATGGACCATGAAGGCACCATTTTCATTATAACCTTCATGTCCAGGAAGGAAAATAGCAGGACAGTTTTTCAAAGATCACATGGGCCATATGTGTCAGTTGAAATTTAATCTTAAATGCAGGGTGCTGTGAGTGGACCATGAGCCTAAATGACAGAATAAACCCTTATTCCCATGTGCCAGGTATTCCTCAGCACCAGGAGAGGAACTTGGATCTTCAACCACGTGGGTAAACATGGCTATCCCTTTGACATGCAACTGAACTCTCGATTTTACGCATTTTTGTCAAAGATGTGTGGTCCATCAGTGTCAAATTCATTTCTGGAAAGGCAGATGAACCAGCGGTTTGACCATGAAATGTTTGGCTTGAAACCTAAACATAGGTAAGTTCTCAGAACCAGAGTAGAGATGGTGATGGCCAAGGCACACAGGATGATTAATAGAACTATTAATGCCCATATTTAAAACAAAAACAGAAAAACTACAGGTCCAGGTATGGGATTTATGACTATAATCCCAGCTATTCAGGACTCTGAGACCAGGAGATCACATTTCAAGCAACACAAGCAAAATGTTAACAAAACCCCATCTCAACAAGCTGGGTATGGTGGCATGAGCCTATCATTCCAAATACAGGGAGGAATAAGAAGGTGGATCACAGTCCATGGCTGTCCCGTGCAAAAGCACCCTGTCTGGAATAAAATAAGTGAAGCAAAAAGGGCTGAAAAGTGGAGCAGTCGCCTAGCCAGCATGAGGCCCTGAGTTCAAAACACTACTACCAGTGGGGAAAATAAAAAGGAAAAAGAAATCTACAGAGCCTAAAATCAGGTTTCTACCATGTGAACCACAGAAAATATGTGATTCTGTATAGGTTGTACCTTCAGTCTGCCATCCTCCTTGATATTAGTCATTTCCCCATGTATCAATGTTTCTTCTGTGGAGGCCACCAAAAACTGACAAAGTTATTGAGGGCATTACATCATTCATTCCCTCATCCATCACCCTGGGGCCTGCAGTGAGCTAGGCATTATACTTTGCCTAAACAAGAGAAGAGACACAATGGAGAAACTGCAAGTGGGACTGAAAGGAATGTTGATAACCTAGTTCTATCAGACTTGTTAGTATGCAGGTGAAAACTACTAACCCATGGCCTTTTCAAACCACAGAGTGCTAGTGCTACTTGAAAAAGATGCCACTCGTCAAATAAAACCCTTCACTTCTCTAGTGCCCTCCTTTTCAATGCCATCCAGAGGCCATTTTGGCCTTGAGATCCTGATCTGGGCTGGGTATAAAGTAGATGTTCCCAAATTCCATCGATGGACTGAAGGGGAAACCAATGGCATATTAAATCACCTTCACAAAAGCAGAATTTTATTGACATGATACTCATTTCTATTCGTGTATGTGTGTGTGTGTGTGTGAGAAAGAGAGACAGAGAGAGAGAGAGAGAGAAAGAGAGAGAGTGCTTGTGTCAGAGTCTCAAGTTTTCATTTGACTGTTTTGCTCAAATATGGTACTCAGCAACTTGAACCATACCTTTGCTTTCGGCTTTTTTGTGTGTGTATGAATGCTAGGCCTGAGGTTTGAACTCAGGGTGCGAGCACTGTCTCCAAGCTTTTATACTCAATGTTAGCACTGTACCACTTCCTGCTTTTCAATAATTAATTGGAGATAAGAGTCTCATGGATTTTCTTGCTGGCTTTGATTTGCAATCCTCAACTCTCAGCCTGCTGAGTAGCTAGGACCACAGGCCTAAGCTATCAGCACAAGTCTTGCTTCTGGCTTTTTGCTGGCTAATTGGAGATAAGAGTCTAATGGGCTTTTCTGCTGAACTGGCTTTACACCATGATCCTCAGATCTCCACCTTCTGATTAGCTAGGACTACAAGCATGAGTCCTTTGAGCCAGCCATGGTGCCAGCTAGGATTTCTGTTTTCTTCTCCCCTTTTCTGTCTCCCTCAAGTCTCTCTTTGTCACTCATTTGTCCTTCCCTTTATCTTTCTTACCACTGACAGAATATTGAGTCAAGATGCAATGGTAAATGATGAGCTGCCAAATCGTATCATTTCCGGCTTGGTGAAAGTGAAAGGAAATGTGAAAGAATTCACAGAGGCGGCTGCCATATTTGAGGATGGTTCCAGGGAGGATGACATTGATGCTGTCATCTTTGCCACAGGCTATAGCTTTGCCTTTCCTTTTCTTAAAGATGATTCTGTCAATGTGGTAAAAAATAAGGTATCCCTGTATAAGAAAGTCTTCCCTCCTCTCCTGGAAAAGCCAACGTTTGCAATCATAGGCTTGATCCAGCCTTGGGGAGCCATCATGCCCATTGCAGAGCTCCAAGCACGCTGGGCCACTCAAGTGTTTAAAGGTAAGTGGAGATACAAACGAACTGCTTTATTACTGGGTGATCCCTTTAGTTATTTCCTTTTGTGTATGTCCTTTTAAACAGCTAGAGACAGTCTACATGACTTTAATGGTGCTTGGCTCAAAATTAGTACTGAAAATTTATTTTTAAGTGAATGTAAAATTTAGTAAAAACCCAGATTAATATGGAATAGTAACAATTTATAGGAACCATTTATTAAGAAATGTATTTACCCTATGTGTATCTGTAGCTTCTATTATTGATGATGTTCTTGTATCACCTTCCTGTGGTTGTACCTACACTATCTCTGTAATCTTATCTGAGTAAATTGGAAACCGTGTTTACTGGTATTGGAAGTAGGAAATTCAAAGGGAATACCAAATTTGAGAGACACAGGGTAAAAAAAGAGAAACAACTACAAAAGCAATATTTGCAAAACTGTTTGGTGTAAGTGAACTGAACACCTCGGGGGGGGGGGGGAAGGGAAAGGGGGGGAGGGAGGGGGCTATGAGGGACAAGGTAACAAACAGTACAAGAAATGTATCCAATGCCTAACGTATGAAACTGTAACCTCTCTGTACATCAGTTTGATAATAAAAATTTGAATAAAAAATATATAAAATTAAAAAAAGAAATGTATTTACCACATACATTCTGAATGTTATATTATTCAATAACAACTTAAATTATTAATGTTACCTTATTCAATAATTTATATTAGTGTAGATTAGCAGTTTATATTAATCATTTAAACCCATAGACATACATCAGCATCAGATGGGAAATTTTTCCCAACTAGGTATGACTTTATTCCATCCTTGGCAATGCTTATTTCCTAAGTCTGAGGTAGGGTAGGCATAAGGTCTTTGAAGAAAATGTTCCCAAGGTCACGCCAGATTTGAGAAAATTGGTGTGTATTCATGAATCAAAAAATAACCTTTTATTACAGATAAAATTAAATACTAAGACATGATGTCAACTAATTCCAGCCCAAAATTAAGACCTGGTTGTAGACTATTCCAGAGTGTGGACTCTTCAGTCTCTCAAAACCTTACTTCTGTGCTTTCCACGGTCCTTCATCTTGCTTTTCAGAAATGCACAAGAGAAAATGTTTAAGGTAGTGGCCTCGGTGAGCTAGCAAAACGGTTAGGCTTCTAAAGGGTTAATTAAATCTAGCATTTTTGTTTATTTTACTTTATGAGAATACTGGAGCTTGAATCAAGACCATGCACTCTCGTTCTCACTTGGCTTTTTATGCTCAAGGAGGGGATATCCTCCACTTGAGCAATGCTTCACTTCCAGCTTTTTGCTGGTTAATTGGAGACCAGTCTTGTAGACTTTTGTGACTAGCCTGGCTTTGAACTACAATTCTCACATTTCAGTCTCCTGAGAAGCTAGAATTACAAATGTCAGCCTCCAGTGCCCAGTAGATATTTTAAATGAATTATCTGCCTCAGACCTCTAGGAAATGTCTAAGTGGTGAGAAGTAATTTGAAAATCAAGTTCCAAAATAGGTTTCTTGAGCAATCTCAGTGACTAATCTTAATCTGATTTTGCTGTTTCCTCACAGAATTATAAGTATAAGCAATAATTTCTCTGGCTAAAATGAGAATACATGGAAAAACACACAGGCATTTATCTATCTACCTACCTATCTATTTATTTATTTTTGGGATGATATTGGGACTTGAATTCAGTGTCGTGTGCTTTTTACTTGAGCCATAACTCCACTTCTGCTTTTTTCTGGTGAACTGGAGAGAAGAGTGTCTCAGATTTATCCACCTGGGCTAGCTTTTTTTTTTTGGCCAGTCCTGGGCCTTGAACTCAGGGCCTGAGCACTGTCCCTGGCTTCTTCCCGCTCAAGGCTAGCACTCTGCCACTTGAGCCACAGCGCCGCTTCTGGCCGTTTTCTGTATATGTGGTGCTGGGGAATCGAACCTAGGGCCTCGTGTATCCGAGGCAGGCACTCTTGCCACTAGGCTATATCCCCAGCTCCCACTTGGGCTAGCTTTGAACCACAGTGCTCAGGTCTCATACCCTGAGCTGCTAGAATTATATCCATGAGCCACCAGCACCCAGCTCAGAAGGCTCTTTGTGAGTGGTGAGTGTGGACTCCTGTGGTTTAGGAGAGGCACAGAGCATACTTGTTGGGGTATGCCCAGGAAAGAGTAACCAGCAAGGCAAAGAACAATGTTCCCAAGACTAAAGCATCCCATTCTATGACCTCCTCTGAAGGTAATGAGATCTCTATGACCAGAGATGTTTAGGAAAGAAAGAGATTACCACTTGGTTTTAGTGGTACTTGTTAGGTAACATGTACTTCCATTCTGAAATTCAATGTTCCAGAATTCTATGGAATATTACCTAAGAATCAGATGTGTCTAAAGATTTCTACCGGACCTGGAGCTTACATATTGGGGTATAAGGCTAACAGTAAGCTAGACTGCTGTTGTTTTATTTTTACTGAAATATGATTGGCTGTTGGTTCAGTTGTGTCCTTGACATGAAATTTCACTACACAATCTTCTACTATAGTGTTTCAGTGCTGGAATTTATGTGGGAAGATTGTCAATAAGAGTTGCTCTCGATTTTCCTTTCTAACTCTTAGCAACTGCAAGGTTTAGAGGGGGCGGATTATCTTCCATTGACCTTTAGTATAAATGTGTGAGAGATAAGTTTATTTTTATTTCTTTCTCAGTGGTTAAAACAGCAACACTTTGTGTTGGACCCTGATGGCTCATGCCTGTAGTCCTAGCTCAGATCTCAGAGATCTGAGGATGTAAGTTCCAATCCAGTGCAGCCAGAAATGTCTGAAAAATTCTTATCCTCAATGAACCAGCAATAGCTGGAAGTGAAGCTGTGGTTCAAGTGGTAGACCTCTAGCCTTGAATGAAAAATCTAATTGAGAACTTAAGGCTATGAGTTCAAACCCCAGTACTCACACATACACACATGCATGTGCACACACACACACCGAAAGAAACTTGGATTTGGGGTCATTTATTATTTCCAATTTTCAGATTGGGCTTGCTCCACTTGTATCATATTTCAATAGTGATACGATAAGGTGCTCAATTATACTATAAATTTTTTTGCCAGTCCTCGGGTTGAATACAGGTCCTGAACACTGTCCCTGGCATCTTTTTGCTCAAGGCTAGCACTCTGCCAATTGAGCCACAGCGCCACTTCTGCCTTTTTCTATAGATGTGGTGCTTAGGCATTGAACACAAGGCTTCATGTATGGGAGGCAAGCACTTTTACCACTAGGCCATATCCCCAGCTCCGTAAACTATAATTTGGGTACAGAAAATTATTCTAAATTCTAAGAATTTTCTACAGTGTACTAATTGTTAATGGGATCATTATTCCTTACCGGGATATTGTATGCTTCCGAATTTCATTTTTCTCTTTAGGGATAAAGAAATTGCCCTCACAAAGTGAAATGATGGCAGAAATAATGAAGACTCAAGAGGAAATGGCAAAAAGGTAAGAAAATTTCCCAGGGACATGTAGGATTATAGGCCAGACATTGTTGGCTCCAGTCTGTAATCTGAGATTTGAGGCTTACAGTTCAAGGCCTGTCCAGAAAAGTTCATGTAACTATCTTATTGAAAATTAACCCATGAAATGTAAGGAGGAGACATTACTCAAATGGCAGAATGCCAATCTTAATTTAAAAAAAAGCCAAGTGAGAGCATAAGGCCCTGAGTTCAATCCCAGTACTGTTTACAAAAAAGAAAAGTCTGCTATATTTCCAACTCCATTCCTTCCTGTAAAGCATATTGCCTCCCCTAAAATATTTTCTTAGCTTGGAACATCTCTACGTAATATACCTATTGTACCTGGAGAGCCACTTACTCTTGTAGAATAAGTCATTCTCGCTCTTCCTTGTGGGTTCCAATTTATCTTGACTTTGGGAGGGCCTGCTCTGTGGATACTCCTGCCCCTGTCAATGACTCATAAAAGAATTCAAGATCTTATGCCAGAAAGCCTTTGTGGTTGCTTTCTGCATCTGTATATGCTGGGCTGGCCCTTCTGCATTCATGTTTGCCTTCTGGTGCTGTAGTCAAGACCTATGTCCATGACTGCCCATACCTCCATGTTGCTGTTCCCCTGACTTTTATTTTATTGGTGCCAATAGTGGGACTTGAACTCAGGGCCTCATGCTGTCACTTGTCTTTTCTGCTCAAAGCTGGTGCTCTACACTTGAGCTACAGCTCCACTTCTGGCTTGTGGTCAATTGGAAGTAAGATTCTCACTGCCTTTCCTACCCAGTCTGGCTTTGAACGGCAATCCTTAGATCTCAGCCTTCTGAGTCACTGGGATATGGGCATGAGCCAGCAGTGCCTGGCTCTGTTCACCTGATTTTGAATATTCTTCTGTGTTTTTGTCTTACCCTTGCAAGACCTATGACAGCTCTCTTTAAACTCTACTCTCTTTACAAGTCTACTTAGCATTCAAAACCCACAGTATTTACCAAAAGCTTGAGTCCTCTGTCTCTCTTATCTCCTCTTGTCCATCATAAGATCCTTAGAATTGGTGATAGTTGTCTTCTGTGGTTTCCACTATTCCTTGTCCAAAACCAAGCAGAGAGTTAGAGAGCATTGACTGAAGGGTTGGTTGAATTGCTGATAGTTCAAGGCCTGTGTCTTCTCTCCTTCAGGTATGTGGACAGCCAGCGCCACACCATTCAGGGAGACTACATAGATACCATGGAAGAGCTTGCTGAGTGTGTGGGTGTCAGGCCCAATCTACGGTCTCTGGCCTTCACTGACCCCAAGCTAGCATTAAAGGTCCTATTTGGCCCCTGTACTCCTGCCCAGTACCGTCTGCAGGGTCCTGGAAAGTGGGATAGAGCTCGAGAAACCATCTTAACCACAGAAGATCGCGTGAAAAAGCCTCTGATGACCAGAGCAGTGGAAAGGAGTAATTCTTCATCTTCAGTGATAACCATGAGCAGATTTATACTAGTGGTGGCTCTCTGTGCTGTCCTTCTGGCTTACTTCTAGATGTACTGTTGTCAAAGCTCTAGCTTTCAGTGGAGAGGTCTGTATGGTAGGCTTTGAACAGGGATCTTCAGATATCACGCTCCTGAATAGCTTCAATTATAGATATGCGCCACCAGCATCTAGCTCTCAGGTTCTCTTTGAGTCTTCTTTTATACATCTATAGCCAGAGGTTTTTGTTTTTGTTTTTGGCCAGTCCTGGGCTTGGACTCAGGGCCTTAGCACTGTCCTTGGCTTCTTTTTGCTCAAGGCTAGCACTCTGCCACTTGAGCCACAGCACCACTTCTGGTCATTTTCTGTATATGTGGTGCTGGGGAATTGAACCCAGGGCCTCATGTATACGAGGCAAGCACTCTTGCCACTAGGCCATATCCCCAGCCCCAATATAGCCAGAGTTTTGACGTGTAGTTTATGCTAAATAAACACATAGTTATGGTTCAGCAATTTTTTTAATGGGGACCCTAAGTCAGTGCCTATAAAAATGACTGACTTTCTATGAGAAGCTCTATCTGATTAGTTTTTACATTGTAATTGAATGAATATATGCTGGGAAACAAGAGAAACAATCATCTTATCATAATTGTATATAACTTAATATAGGACATGTATATACTTAAGACCTTTAACTCGCTGTTCACTGGTATATCCTAGGACTTCTCACTTTTACTTCCTAAGCAACTATCTTCATTTTTGCAATAAAGAATCTGTTTTCAACATTCTAGGCTAATAGGTCATTAGAATAATTTACCATCTACTACTGCATTTAACTTTTTTGTGCACTGGTAGTGGGGCTTGAACTCAAGGTCTTATCCTCTTACTTGGCTTTTTGCTCAATGATAGTGCTTTCTCATTGAGCCTCATTTCCACTTTTGGAAACCACGTTGGGTAGTTTATTAGAGATTAGACTTTTCTGCCTGGGCTGGGTTTGAATCTGGATCTTCAAATCCCAGCCTACTGAGTAGTCAGGATTACAAGTACTTGACTCTCTACTTGACTTTTTTTTAGCTAGCCAAACTTTATTGTAATCTCTTAGTTCTCATGGGAGCATTCAGCAAGACTTAAGTTCAGGAAATAAGTTACTGACTTATTTGTACTTACATGTACTGTGATTTCTCATCTGTTCTTCCACAAGTAAAGTCTGAGTGACAAGAACCTTATCTTAGAATTGACATTAATTAACTGTAGGAATGTTCTGCTTGTACTGGCTTTTATGAATGTCTATAAAACAGAGCATATGAAATAGACATCAGGGTGTTGCCTTTAGATCTAGTGTTGATTCTATTCTCTCATCCAATGAAGTTTTGCACTTTTCTTTTTCCTGGAGAAGTTAAAGTAGCATGACCTGCCAGCTACATTGAATCCCCAGAGAAAATGCACTAATATGTCAGGCAGGTGCATGCTTGTAAGATGATTTGATGCAATGTTTGTGAATTTGGGAATGACCATCAATTACTTAACTACACGTTCAATCTGAACAGACTGAAGGACTCCATTAGACTAACACAAATACCCTGGACTCCATTAGACTAACACAAATACCCTGAAGAAAGGTTGGTGAAGGCTCTTTACTCATCCTTTAGTGGCTCCAACTGCATGCCTGTCCCCCACATGTGGGGCCCAACAAGTCTGCTGTTCACAGGCATGTGTTCCTGGGGGCAGTGGGCCCTGACCTGATTCCCAGAGGCCAAGACATGGTGCTTAAAGTGCCATGTATGACTGCTCAAGGCCGGGGAGGGTGCAGAGCCTCTGTGGAAGGGGCTTTGCCCTGAGTGCCTAGCTGGGCTCTTTGCAGCTCTCAGTGCCCAGCTTCCTGTATAGACAGTGTCATTTTCAGCTGCTTCAACTCTTTCATTCTACTTATAACATGTGAGGCTACCGAACCATCATTGATTGGTTCTAAACCAAGCCGAAGGTAAGATGTGAATAGGATTGTATGCTTGCCTGTGTGCTTGTGCTGAGGATTGAACTCATGGCCTTGCACTTGCCAGGCAACTGCTCTTCCATGGAGCTAAATCCCTAACCCCATGTTAATAGGATATTAAATTCAAAATCACTCAAGATACAAAGACAAAGTTATAGATGAGTATACATGAATATTCATCAATTGACATATTTTGCTGTTGCAATTTTATTAAATGTTTATCTTATTTTCCAAATTAAACTAGGTGTAAATTTTTAAAATATATTTTTCTAATGCCATAAAGAAGTGCTTGAAATGGTCACTGATGATTGTATGTTCAAGGGACACAGGAGCCAAGGGGCTTTTGGCAGGCAGCTTTATCCCTAGCTACTCAGTTGAAGCTTACCTATGGGGCGCACACACGTGTGTGCACACTTCCAGATCCACTCTTCACTCGCTATCAAAGCAGAACTTGTCACAGTTTTAGGTGACCTTGTTATTAGAATTCTACACATAGGGCATTCTGCTTTACTAAGATGCTCTCCAGTGAGCCGCTGGTCAGTACAGCACATGCTGGCTGACGTAGAGCCTGCAAATATCCTTGGAATTGCACAAAGCATCATAAATTCCCCACCTTCTCAACCTCATAGCTGTCTTTGCTCTTTTGTACCTCTGGGGCCCGGGGAGCAAGGAGCTAGTGTGCAAAGGAATTGGGGGAAGGAGAATAGAGGAGACCAAGACCAGGGAGAAAGGAGCAGGGCAGGAGCCAGAAGCAAGAGCACAGAGGCAGGCCACTCCCGCAGGCGCTGGCCCAGAGCCTGGGGGAGGATATGTAGGGTTCCTTCCAAATGGGAATCAGGTCATCTTTTTTAAAATTAAATTTTATTAACAAGATGATAACAAGGTGACAGAGGGGGTACAGTTACATAATAAGGTAGTGAGTACATTTCTTATTTGTTACACTTTCCTTCATTTTTCTTTCCCTTTCCTAGTTCAGATAAGTATATATATAATATCCAATGTACCAAAATTTTACACAGTGACCACAGGAGGTATGCCAAAGGAAATTCACCTAGTACATTAAACATAATGACAACAATAAAATCCTCCTGTTTCCATCTCTTGGAGTTCATTTTGCTTAGCCTCATCTTATATATAATCATATGTATGTAGCTGTTGAGCTATTGTGATCCTCTGATAGGTCTATCCTAGACTTTTTAATGTTTACTTAGTAATTGTTTTGTTTTAGAGACATACTGTAAAGTCGCTGACCAAAACATGTGGAAATACCATTTGAAAAGAAGTTTGTTGTTTTACAGACATGATCTCACCCCCCAACAACCACCTATCAGGGAGACCATGAACCTTTGTTCTTTGTGTTCTAGGCTTATCTCGCTCAACATTATTTGTTCAAGATCTGACCATTTCCCTGTGAATGCCATTATTTAATCATTTCTAATTGCTTTGTAGTACTCCATTGTGTTCAGGTACCACATTTTTTGGATCCATTCATCCGTAGTGGGGCATCTGGTTTGTTTCCATATTTTGGCTATTGTGAATTGTGCAGTGGTAAACATGGATGTGCAGGTGTCTTTGTGGTATCCTGGATCCTACTGTTCACGAGAGATGCCTAGGAGTGGTATGGCTGGATCACAGGGCATGTCTATGCTGAGTTTTTTGAGGAACTTCCATACTGTGAATGAGGCCATCTTTAACAAACTTCTCGGAGAGAGAAAGATGGCGCCGAAAGAATAGGGAGGCACCCCGACTCGCACCAACTGAATAGCGAGCTGGGAACTCCAACACCCAACACCCCATCAAGAACCCAGCAAAACCAGCATCCAGAAGCAGTGGAGAAACGCAGGAAAACAAAAAGGAGCAAAAAAGAAGAACCAAAAACCTACACGGAGCCGGAGATTCACCGGGGCACCCTCCCCCCACCAGCCGACCCTGGCCCAAACAGGGTCAGGCTGGGAAAGGGGAACCCGGCGATCGGCAGACAGGCTGCCAGGAGCGCAGAATTCAGATAGCGGGAGACCCCAAGGACACAAGGCAGGGTGCGGGCCAAGACACACACCGGCAGCGACGAGAAGTTCGGGTCCACACCGGGTTCAGACAAGGGAACCCAGCGCGGCAGAAAGAGGGAACGGGGGAAGCCACCACGACACTTCACCAACCCCTGAAGGGCCAACGGCTGTGCGGGACACACACACAAAGCAGCAAAAGTGAGGAGAAGAAAGATGGCGCCGATGGAATAGGGAGGCACCCCGACTCGCTCCAACGGCATAGTGAGCTGGGAACCCCAACACCCAACACCCCATCAAGAACCCAGCAAAACCAGCAGCCAGAAGCAGTGGAGAAACGCAGGAAAACAAAAAGGAGCAAAAAAGAAGAGCCGAAAACCTACACGGAGCCGGAGATTCACCGGGGCACCCTCCCCCCACCAGCCGACCCTGGCCCAAACAGGGTCAGGCTGGGAAAGGGAAACCCGGCGATCGGCAGACAGGCTGCCAGGAGCGCAGAATTCAGATAGGGGGAGACCCCACGGACACAAGGCAGGGTGCGGACCAAGACACACACCGGCAGCGACGAGAAGTTCGGGTCCACACCGGGTTTGGACAAGGGAACCCAGCGCGGCAGAAATCGGGAACCAGGGAAGCCACCACGACACTTAGCCAACCCCTGGAGGGCCAACGGCTGCGAGGGATACACACACAAAGCAGCAAAAGTGAGTGCCCTCCCTCCCCCCTCCCCCACCCCTGAGGGAACAAAGAACCCCCAAATCAGGCGGGGAAGCTCCCATCAGGCGCTGGGAAGTCAGTTTAGCAGGGGAAGGGCTCAGCAGCACCAACACCCCACAGGTTCCTGAACTGGCAGAACCGGCCCCGCCCCCTTCCCAACAGGGGCCGGGAGACGGCTGGTTGTGCAAGCCCCACCTGAGGCGCCTGGACCTCGCAGACTCTTACAACTAAAACCACAGGCGCTGGTGGGCAATACCAGCCCAGCAGGGTCACTTGAGCCTGATCACGTCCCCCCTCCTCACAGCGGAGGTGAGGTCTGAAGGTGCCAAGCCACACCCGGACAGTCGATCCCACTGGGCCCCACACGTACCCCCCCCCAACGGACTCGTGGGAGGGCGCAAGCACAACCCAACAACCCAGGACTTGCTCTGGGAGGCATATCCCGCCGAAGTGCCTGTTGCACTGAACGCACAGCGCACAGGAGGGCGGGGCCCCCGGCGACAGCGCCCGCTCTGGTAGGCGTACCCTGCACTGGTGGGCGGGGACACAGCGGCAGCACCTGCTGCCGTAGACACGTCTACACAGGAGGGAGGGAGGAGCTACAAACCAAACCTGAGAAGCCATCCAGATCTCCAGATGCGCAAATCACAAAGAAACATAACTCAGTTCATCAAAGGGCAAGCCAACTCGCCAGCTCCAAAAAGCAGCACGACTGAAGAGGAGATGGAGACTAAAAAAGCAAATGAGGCCATGTTAACAGGAATGATCGAAAGCGTCAGAAATGAAATCAGAAAACAATTCCAGGAATTTAGAGCGGAAATCTGGAAGGACACCCAGGAAGCCAAGAAAGAAATGGAAGCAAAACTGGATACAATGCAAACCTGCTTTAAAGAAATGGAAGCAAAAATGGATACAATGCAAGCTGCCTTTAAAGAAAATCTCCACATCCTAAGAATTGAAATGCATGAAAAAATAGATTTAAAATACAACTCTTTAAAGGAAGAAATCTCCACGATCAGAGCTGATATGACAACCATAAATAGCTCTCTGACATCCATAAACTCCGCAATTGAAACCATGACACAAAGAGTAGACCATATATAATCCAGAATCTCTCGCCTGGACGATGAAGCAGCTGACAACAACCAGAAAATGACCACACTCCAAGAAAAGGTGAAGCTTCAGGGAAGACTAATCCAGGAACTAATGGACAAAGACAAGAGATATAATCTGCGCATAATTGGAATAGAAGAAGGAGCCGAATACCAGAGCAGAGGGCTTAATCATGTTCTCAATAAAGTTATTGCAGAAAACTTCCCCAATCTCACAGAGGACCCCATCCAGGTAACCGAAGCCTATAGGACACCTGGCAGGCCAGACCCCAGGAAAGCCACCCCAAGGCACATAATATTCAAGACTACAGACCTCAAGATTAAAGAGCAAATTCTGAATTCAGCCAAAGCGAAGAAGGAAACTTTTTTCAATGGGAAGAGGATTCGAATAACATCCGACTTATCCACACAAACTTACCAAGCTCGAAGCGAGTGGAAGAACACCATCCAAGTACTCCAGAATAACAATTTACAACCTCGGATCAAATATCCAGCGAAATTGGAGTTCACATTCGAAGGGAGAACCAGATCTTTCCACAACAAAGAGGAGCTAAAGGAGTATGTGAATAAAAAACCAGCCCTACAGCGAATATTAAGAGGGGAACCCCACCCAACAGAGATCGTAAAAGACACACAGACAGAATCAGAAAGAAACTTCAATAGCCAAAGTCCAGCAGAAACACAAGCTCACTAAAGACAAGAAGAAAAAAAAAAAGAAAAAAAACAGCCCACCAAGAAAATGGAAGGAGAAAAAACACCCTTATCCTTGATCTCTTTAAATATAAATGGTTTAAACTCCCCGATAAAGAGGAGCAGACTGGCAGAATGGATTCGCAAACAAAAAGTTGACATCTGCTGTCTACAAGAGACCCACCTTACAGCAAGGGACAAAAACAGGCTTCGAGTGAAAGGATGGAGCAAGATCTACCAAGCAAATGCATCCACCAAAACGGCAGGTGTAGCCATTCTGATCTCAGACAAGCTGGACTTCTCTTTAAAGTCCACTCAAAAAGACAAAGAAGGACACTACATATTAATACAAGGAAAAATACAGAATCAAGACATCACGGTGATAAATGTATACTCACCGAACAAAAGAGGCCCGACATATGTCAAGCAAATTCTCAAAGAATTACAGAGCAAGATAGACGCAAACACAATCATAGTGGGTGACTTTAATACTCCTCTCTCTCCAAGAGACAGATCCAACACCCAGAGGATTAGTAAGGGAGCTGAGGACCTAAATAACAGCATTTCCCAAATGGATCTAACAGACCTATATAGAACCTTTCACCCCACAGAGACCCAATACACCTTCTTTTCAGCAGCCCATGGATCATATTCCAAAATAGACCACGTCATAGCACACACAAAGAACCTCAGCAAATACAAAAGTATTGATGTCATCCCATGTATTATATCTGATCACAGTGGATTAAAGGTAACCCTCAACAACAAAGGATACCACAGAGCCTATACACACTCTTGGAGGCTAAACCCCACGCTGCTATCCAACACTTGGGCCACAGATCAAATTAAAGATGAAATCAACGAATTCATAAGCCACAATGACAATGAAAACACATCACAAAGAAACCTATGGGACACAGCTAAGGCAGTACTGAGGGGCAAGATCATTGCACTCAGCCCCCACATTAAAAGAATGGAAGCAGAGCAGGTGAATACCCTCACGATGAAACTAAAACAACTGGAGAAACAAGAAATGACAGAATCTAAAACGACTAGGAGGGGAGAGATCACAAAGATTAAAGAAGAGATAAATCTGATTGAAAATAGAAAGACCATTCAACAAATAAATAAGACTAAAAGCTGGTTCTTTGAGAAAATAAACAAAATTGACAGACCCCTTGCAAGACTTACAAAAAAAAGAAGAGAAGAGACTCATATTCGTAAAATCAGGGACTCCACAGGAAAAATTACAACAAGTACACACGATATTCAAACAATCATAAGGAGCTATTTCCAAAACCTCTACTCAGCAAAAAACAATAATTCTACAGAAATGGATCAATTCTTAGAGAAGTACAAACTGCCCAAACTGAACCAAGAAGAAATAAATCAGCTAAATAAACCAATAACTTACGGTGAGATACAGGAGGTAATCAAGAACCTCCCTACTAAGAAAAGCCCAGGCCTAGATGGATTCACCAACGAATTCTACAAAACCTTTAGTGAGGAGCTAATTCCAATACTCCTCAAACTCTTCCGCAAAATAGAAATGGAGGGAGAAATCCCAAACTCATTCTACGAAGCTAATATCATACTAATTCCCAAACCAGGCAAAGACCCAACAAAAAAAGAGAACTACAGACCAATATCACTAATGAACACAGATGCAAAGCTCCTCAATAAAATATTAGCTAATAGGATCCAGAAAGTGATCAAGAATATCATACATCATGACCAAGTAGGCTTCATCCCTCAGTCACAAGGTTGGTTCAACATCCGTAAATCAACAAATGCTGGAGGGGCTATGGGGAAAGAGGAACCCTTCTCCATTGTTGGTGGGAGTGCAAATTAGTACAACCACTTTGGAGAACAGTATGGAGGTTTCTCAAAAAGCTCAATATAGACCTACCCTATGACCCAGCCATACCACTCCTAGGCATCTATCCTAAACAGCAAAATCCAGTATATCAAAAAGGCATTTGTACTACCATGTTTATCGCAGCACAATTCACAATAGCTAAAATATGGAAACAACCCAGATGCCCCTCCACAGACGAATGGATCCAAAAAATATGGTACTTATACACAATGGAATACTACATAGCGATTAGGAATGGTGAAACATTGTTATTTGCAGGGAAATGGTCAGAACTCGAACAAATAATGTTGAGTGAGACAAGCCTAGAACACAGAAAACAAAGGGGCATGATCTCCCTGATATATGACTGTTAACAAAGGGAGACGGAGAGACAGTAGAGACCAAGTCTGTGAATACTGTATATGTTCTTGATACATTGTATATTGCATATATGTCAACCTGACCTAGACAAGGGATAGAAAAACAGGTTGTAAGATATCATAAGAAATGTACACACTGCCCTACTATGTAACTGCACCCTCTTTGCACAACACCTTGTAAAAAATTTATGTCCAATTAATAAAAATAAATAAATAAATAAAAATTAAAAAAAAAAAGTTGACATCTGCTGTCTACAAGAGACCCACCTTACAGCAAGGGACAAAAACAGGCTTCGAATGAAAGGATGGAGCAAGATCTACCAAGCAAATGCACCCACCAAAACGGCAGGTGTAGCCATTCTGATCTCAGACAAGCTGGACTTCTCTTTAAAGTCCACTCAAAAAGACAAAGAAGGACACTACATATTAATACAAGGAAAAATCCAGAATCAAGACATCACGGTGATAAATGTATACTCACCGAACAAAAGAGGCCCGACATATGTCAAGCAAATTCTCACAGAATTACAGAGCAAGATAGATGCAAGCACAATCATAGTGGGTGACTTTAATACTCCTCTCTCTCCAAGAGACAGATCCAACACTCAGAGGATTAGTAAGGGAGCTGAGGACCTAAATAACAGCATTTCCCAAATGGATCTAACAGACCTATATAGAACCTTTCACCCTACAGAGACCCAATACACCTTCTTTTCAGCAGCCCATGGATCATATTCCAAAATAGACCACGTCATAGCCCACACAAAGAACCTCAGCAAATACAAAAGTATTGACGTCATCCCATGTATTATATCTGATCACAGTGGATTAAAGGTAACCCTCAACAACAAAGGAAACCACAGACACTATACACACTCTTGGAGGCTAAACCCCATGCTGCTATCCATCACTTGGGCCACAGACCAAATTAAAGATGAAATCAATGGATTCATAAGCCACAATGACAAAGAAAACACATCACAAAGAAACCTATGGGACACAGCTAAGGCAGTACTGAGGGGCAAGATCATTGCACTCAGCACCCACATTAAAAGAATGGAAGCAGCGCAGGTGAATACCCTCATGATGAAACTAAAACAACTGGAGAAACAAGAAATGACAGAATCTAAAACGACTAGGAGGGGAGAGATCACAAAGATTAAAGAAGAGATAAATCTGATTGAAAATAGAAAGACTATTCAACAAATAAATAAGACTAAAAGCTGGTTCTTTGAGAAAATAAACAAAATTGACAGACCCCTTGCAAGACTCACAAAAAAAAGAAGAGAAGAGACTCGTATACGTAAAATCAGGGACTCCACTGGAAAAATTACAACAAGTACACACGATATTCAAACAATCATAAGGAGCTATTTCCAAAACCTCTACTCAGCAAAAAACAATAATTCTACAGAAATGGATAAATTCTTAGAGAAGTACAAACTGCCCAAACTGAACCAAGAAGAAATAAATCAGCTAAATAAACCAATAACTTACGGTGAGATACAGGAGGTAATCAAGAACCTCCCTACTAAGAAAAGCCCAGGCCCAGATGGATTCACCAACGAATTCTACAAAACCTTTAGTGAGGAGCTAATTCCAATACTCCTCAAACTCTTCCGCGAAATAGAAATGGAGGGAGAAATCCCAAACTCATTCTACGAAGCTAATATCATACTAATTCCCAAACCAGGCAAAGACCCAACAAAAAAAGAGAACTACAGACCAATATCACTAATGAACACAGATGCAAAGCTCCTCAATAAAATATTAGCTAATAGGATCCAGAAAGTGATCAAGAATATCATACATCATGACCAAGTAGGCTTCATCCCTCAGTCACAAGGATGGTTCAACATCCGTAAATCAATCAACGTAATTCACCACATAAACAGAACTAAAATCAAGAATCACATTGTTATCTCAGTCGATGCCCAAAAAGCCTTTGACAAAATACAACATCCATACCTATTAAAAGCTTTGGAGAGAACAGGAATAGATGGAACATTCCTCAAAACAATAAAAGCCATATACAACAGACCAACTGCTAATATCATATTAAATGGAGAGAAACTTAAGTCATTCCCCCTAAAATCAGGAACAAGACAAGGATGCCCACTCTCCCCACTTCTGTTCAACATAGTGCTGGAATCCCTAGCCATAGCAATAAGGCAAGAGGAGGACATCAAAGGGATCCACATCGGCAAGGAAGAAATCAAGTTATCCCTATTCGCAGATGACATGATCTTATATCTGAAGGACCCAAAAAACTCAGTCCCCAAACTCCTACACCTAATAAACCAATTTGGCAAAGTAGCAGAATACAAAATCAACCCACAAAAGTCAGCAGCTTTTCTGTACACCAGCAATAGACAAACAGAAAAGGAAATTATGGAAACAATTCCATTTACAGTAGCCAAAAAAAGAATAAAGTACCTAGGGATCAACTTAACCAAGGACGTGAGGGACCTATTCAATGAAAACTACAAAAATCTAATAAGGGAAATCAAAGAAGACACAAGGAGATGGAAAGACCTCCCATGCTCATGGGTAGGCAGAATCAATATAGTGAAAATGGCCATATTGCCCAAATTGTTATACAAATTCAATGCAATACCTATCAAAATCCCAGCCACATTCTTCACTGAAATAGAGAAACCAATCCATAAATTCATATGGAACAGCAAAAAACCTAGAATAGCCAAAGCAATTCTAGGCAAAAAAAGCAATGCAGGAGGTATCACCATACCAGACTTCAAGCTCTACTACAAGGCCATCATAACAAAAACAGCATGGTATTGGTATAAAAACAGATCGGAAGACCAGTGGATTAGAATTGAAGACCCAGAAATAAAACCGCACTCTTACAGCCAACTGATATTCGACAAAGGAGCTAAAGATATACAATGGAATAAACATAGCCTCTTCAACTACTGGTGCTGGGAGAACTGGGCAGCCATATGCAGAAAACTCAAAGTAGACCCAAGCCTACCACCATGCACCAAGATCAACTCAAAATGGATCAAGGACCTCAACATCAGACCTGAATCCTTGAACCTACTGAAGGACAGAGTAGGAAAGACACTAGAACTTATAGGCACAGGAAGGAACTTCCTGAATAGAGTCCCAGGGGCACAACAAATAGGAGAAAGACTCGACAAATGGGACTACTACAAATTAAAAAGTTTCTGCACAGCTAAGGACATAGCCACCAAAATAGAAAGACAGCCAACGATATGGGAAAGGATATTTACCAGCACAGCAACAGACAAAGGCCTGATATCTGTCATCTACAGAGAACTCAAAAAACTAAGCCCCTCCAAGCCCAATAAACCTATTAGGAAATGGGCAAAAGAGCTAAAGAGAGACTTCACAAGAGAAGATATAAAAATGGCAAAGAAACATATGAGGAAATGCTCAACATCCCTGCTAGTAAAGGAAATGCAAATAAAAACAACCCTGAGATACCACCTCACCCCAGTTAGAATGGCCTATACTCTGAACTCAGGAAACAACAAATGCTGGAGGGGCTATGGGGAAAGAGGAACCCTTCTCCATTGTTGGTGGGAGTGCAAATTAGTACAACCACTTTGGAGAACAGTATGGAGGTTTCTCAAAAAGCTCAATATAGACCTACCCTATGACCCAGCCATACCACTCCTAGGCATCTATCCTAAACAGCAAAATCCAAGATATCAAAAAGGCATTTGTACTACCATGTTTATCGCGGCACAATTCACAATAGCTAAAATATGGAAACAACCCAGATGCCCCTCCACAGACGAATGGATCCAAAAAATATGGTACTTATACACAATGGAATACTACATAGCGATTAGGAATGGTGAAACATTGTTATTTGCAGGGAAATGGTCAGAACTCGAACAAATAATGTTGAGTGAGACAAGCCTAGAACACAGAAAACAAAGGGGCATGATCTCCCTGATATATGACTGTTAACAAAGGGAGACGGAGAGACAGTAGAGACCAAGTCTGTGAATACTGTATATGTTCTTGATACATTGTATATTGCATATATGTCAACCTGACCTAGACAAGGGATAGAAAAACAGGTTGTAAGATATCATAAGAAATGTACACACTGCCCTACTATGTAACTGTACCCTCTTTGCACAACACCTTGTAAAAAATTTATGTCCAATTAATAAAAATAAATAAATAAATAAAAATTAAAAAAAAAAGTTGACATCTGCTGTCTACAAGAGACCCACCTTACAGCAAGGGACAAAAACAGGCTTCGAATGAAAGGATGGAGCAAGATCTACCAAGCAAATGCACCCACCAAAACGGCAGGTGTAGCCATTCTGATCTCAGACAAGCTGGACTTCTCTTTAAAGTCCACTCAAAAAGACAAAGAAGGACACTACATATTAATACAAGGAAAAATCCAGAATCAAGACATCACGGTGATAAATGTATACTCACCGAACAAAAGAGGCCCGACATATGTCAAGCAAATTCTCACAGAATTACAGAGCAAGATAGATGCAAGCACAATCATAGTGGGTGACTTTAATACTCCTCTCTCTCCAAGAGACAGATCCAACACTCAGAGGATTAGTAAGGGAGCTGAGGACCTAAATAACAGCATTTCCCAAATGGATCTAACAGACCTATATAGAACCTTTCACCCTACAGAGACCCAATACACCTTCTTTTCAGCAGCCCATGGATCATATTCCAAAATAGACCACGTCATAGCCCACACAAAGAACCTCAGCAAATACAAAAGTATTGACGTCATCCCATGTATTATATCTGATCACAGTGGATTAAAGGTAACCCTCAACAACAAAGGAAACCACAGACACTATACACACTCTTGGAGGCTAAACCCCATGCTGCTATCCAACACTTGGGCCACAGACCAAATTAAAGATGAAATCAATGGATTCATAAGCCACAATGACAAAGAAAACACATCACAAAGAAACCTATGGGACACAGCTAAGGCAGTACTGAGGGGCAAGATCATTGCACTCAGCACCCACATTAAAAGAATGGAAGCAGCGCAGGTGAATACCCTCATGATGAAACTAAAACAACTGGAGAAACAAGAAATGACAGAATCTAAAACGACTAGGAGGGGAGAGATCACAAAGATTAAAGAAGAGATAAATCTGATTGAAAATAGAAAGACTATTCAACAAATAAATAAGACTAAAAGCTGGTTCTTTGAGAAAATAAACAAAATTGACAGACCCCTTGCAAGACTCACAAAAAAAAAGAAGAGAAGAGACTCATATAAGTAAAATCAGGGACTCCACTGGAAAAATTACAACAAGTACACACGATATTCAAACAATCATAAGGAATTATTTCCAAAACCTCTACTCAGCAAAAAACAATAATTTTACAGAAATGGATCAATTCTTAGAGAAGTACAAACTGCCCAAACTGAACCAAGAAGAAATAAAACAACTAAATAAACCAGTAACTTATGGTGAGATACAGGAGGTAATCAAGAACCTCCCTACTAAGAAGAGCCCAGGCCCAGATGGATTCACCAACGAATTCTACAAAACCTTTAGTGAGGAGCTAATACCATTACTCCTCAAACTCTTCCGCGAAATAGAAACAGAGGGAGAAATCCCAAACTCGTTCTACGAAGCTAATATCATACTCATTCCCAAACCAGGCAAAGACCCAACAAAAAAAGAGAACTACAGACCAATATCACTAATGAACACAGACGCAAAGCTCCTCAATAAAATATTAGCTAACAGGATCCAGAAACTGATCAAGAAAATCATACATCATGACCAAGTAGGCTTCATCCCTCAGTCACAAGGATGGTTCAACATCCGTAAATCAATCAACGTAATTCACCACATAAACAGATCTAAAATTAAGAATTACATTGTTACCTCAGTTGATGCCCAAAAAGCCTTTGACAAAATACAACATCCATACCTATTAAAAGCTTTGGAGAGAACAGGAATAGATGGAACATTCCTCAAAACAATAAAAGCCATATACAACAGACCAACTGCTAATATCATATTAAATGGAGAGAAACTTAAATCATTCCCCCTAAACTCAGGAACAAGACAAGGATGCCCACTCTCCCCACTTCTGTTCAACATAGTGCTGGAATCCCTAGCCATAGCAATAAGGCAAGAGGAGGACATCAAAGGGATCCACATCGGCAAGGAAGAAATCAAGTTATCCCTACTCGCAGACGACATGATCTTATATCTGAAGGACCCAAAAAACTCAGTCCCCAAACTCCTACACCTAATAAACCAATTTGGCAAAGTAGCAGAATACAAAATCAACCCACAAAAGTCAGCAGCTTTTCTGTACACCAGCAATAGACAAACAGAAAAGGAAATTATGGAAACAATTCCATTTACAGTAGCCAAAAAAAGAATAAAGTACCTAGGGATCAACTTAACCAAGGACGTGAGGGACCTATTCAATGAAAACTACAAAAATCTAATAAGGGAAATCAAAGAAGACACAAGGAGATGGAAAGACCTCCCATGCTCATGGGTAGGCAGAATCAATATAGTGAAAATGGCCATATTGCCCAAATTGTTATACAAATTCAATGCAATACCTATCAAAATCCCAGCCACATTCTTCACTGAAATAGAGAAACCAATCCATAAATTCATATGGAACAGCAAAAAACCTAGAATAGCCAAAGCAATTCTGGGCAAAAAAAATAGTGCAGGAGGTATCACCATACCAGACTTCAAGCTCTACTACAAGGCCATCATAACAAAAACAGCATGGTATTGGTATAAAAACAGATCGGAAGACCAGTGGATTAGAATTGAAGACCCAGAAATAAAACCGCACTCTTACAGCCAACTGATATTCGACAAAGGAGCTAAAGACATACAATGGAATAAACATAGCCTCTTCAACTACTGGTGCTGGGAGAACTGGGCAGCCATATGCAGAAAACTCAAAGTAGACCCAAGCCTATCACCATGCACCAAGATCAACTCAAAATGGATCAAGGACCTCAATATCAGACCTGAATCCTTGAAACTACTGAAGGACAGAGTAGGAAAGACACTAGAACTTATAGGCACAGGAAGGAACTTCCTGAATAGAGTCCCAGGGGCACAACAAATAGGGGAAAGACTCGACAAATGGGACTACTACAAATTAAAAAGTTTCTGCACAGCTAAGGTCATAGCCACCAAAATAGAAAGACAGCCAACGATATGGGAAAGGATCTTTACCAGCACAGCAACAGACAAAGGCCTGATATCTGTCATCTACAGAGAACTCAAAAAACTAAGCCCCTCCAAGCCCTATAAACCTATTAGGAAATGGGCAAAAGAGCTAAAGAGAGACTTCACAAGAGAAGATATAAAAATGGCAAAGAAACACATGAGGAAATGCTCAACATCCCTGCTAGTAAAGGAAATGCAAATAAAAACAACCCTGAGATACCACCTCATCCCAGTTAGAATGGCCTATACTCTGAACTCAGGAAACAACAAATGCTGGAGGGGCTGTGGGGAAAGAGGAACCCTTCTCCATTTTTGGTGGGAGTGCAAATTAGTACAACCACTTTGGAGAACAGTATGGAGGTTTCTCAAAAAGCTCAATATAGACCTACCCTATGACCCAGCCATACCACTAGGCATCTATCCTAAACAGCAAAACCCAAGATATCAAAAAGACATTTGTACTTCCATGTTTATCGCAGCACAATTCACAATAGCCAAAATATGGAAACAACCCAGATGCCCCTCCACAGACGAATGGATCCAAAAAATATGGTACTTATACACAATGGAATACTACATAGCGATTAGGAATGGTGAAATATTGTTATTCGCAGGGAAATGGTCAGAACTCGAACAAATAATGTTGAGTGAGACAAGCCTAGAACACAGAAAACAAAGGGGCATGATCTCCCTGATATATGACTGTTAACAAAGGGAGACGGAGAGACAGTAGAGACCAAGTCTGTGAACACTGTATATGTGCTTGATACATTGTATATTGCATATGGGTCTACCTGACCTAGACAAGGGATGGAAAAACAGGTTGTAAGATATCACAAGAAATGTACACACTGCCCTACTATGTAACTGCACCCTCTTTGCACAACACCTTGTAAAAAAATTTATGTTCAATTAATAATAAAAATATATATATATATATATATATATATATATATATAAAAACAAACTTCTCAGCCCAAACGGGATCTCCAGGTTGGAAGGGATGTACTGGACCGAGCTGGCCAGTGGCAGTTTATCTGGATCTATTTATGCATCTTCTGCGGAGTTGCCTCTGTGCTCTGCAGAAACTTAAGTAAGGAAACCATCTTTATAGAGCAGGCCAGGGCAGCATGTTTACCATTCTAGTTTGCAAAAAGTATTTTCCTGTCTGCCTGAGGAACCTGATCTTTGGTGACCCTCATGCTGCAGAACAGGTATCTATGAATTCCAGATAGGTTTTAATAGGGACACCATCTCAAGTCTATGTTTTATTTGGAAGTTATCATTCAGCTAATAAACCTTTTTTTAAATAAATGTCTGCATGGGCATGTAATACCAAGAAAGTATATTTAGAGTCTGTATAGATATTTATTCAGACCTCTTTACATGAATGTATGGGGTCTATTAGGCCCAAATTGCCAAATTGTCCCAAAGAGTATTTTGATCTACTAACACTCCAGCCTTACTCTCTTTCCATAACCAGATGAATTCATGTGGCTTGTGCCAGACCAAACCTTTATTGCCAATTAGAGCCTTGAGCAGATTCTGAGGCCTGGGCTTTTTGTTAATTTTGAACTATTCCCTATTTCCCTACCATTTTTACTACCCATTATAACAGGTGACTGCCTAGTTACAAAGTAGATAGGTATGGTAATCCAATAGGCATGCTTATCAGCTCTTTTCTGATGACTTCCCAGCTTTCATTTTAAAAGGGAAAGCATACTTTCCCCTCTTACCTGAGCAGCTTTTTTTTTCCCACCCCCCAACCGCCTCTGGGTGGTCCCTCATTGCCAGGATCTGTCATCATCAGAGCAAGCTTTGTTCTGGTGGCTGTCCCTTTCCTTGCTGGGATCATGTCCTGGTCATCATTTTTAGTTGTTGCTGGGAAGATGTGTCCCAGTTGGCTGAATCCCACATTGGAAGGGGGTGACTAACAGGTCAGGGGAGAGTCAGTGCCAATGGACCCTTCCAATTGAAGCAACAAGGAGACAAATACAGATAGTTTTTAAGAAGGGTTTACCTGGAATTTATCAAGAGTCCAAGTTAAACCTGACAAACTTGTAAGAATCATTTGTCCTTCTGTGGGCTGGCACGACTGTTGCTACAGAAATTCTGTATCCAAGTCAGTTTATGTAATTTGAGAAAAGATAGCATTCAAGTTAAAAGGTGTTCATTTGAAGGATCTTTTTTTTTTTTTTTTTTTTTTTTGGCCAGCCCTGGACTTTGGACTCAGGGCCTGAGCACTGTCCCTGGCTTCCTTTTTCTCAAGGCTAGCACTCTGCCACTTGAGCCACAGCACCACTTCTGGCCATTTTCTGTATATGTGGTGTTGGGGAATTGAACCCAGGGCCTCATGTATACAAGGCAAGCACTCTTGCCACTAGGCCATATCCCCAGCCCCCATTTGAAGGATCTTTTTATTTATTTATTTTTTTTTTTTGCCAGTCCTGGGCCTTGGACTCAGGGCCTGAGCACTGTCCCTGGCTTCTTCTTGCTCAAGGCTAGCACTCTGCCACTTGAGTCACAGCGCCACTTCTGGCCATTTTCTGTATATGTGGTGCTGGGGAATCGAACCCAGGGCTTCAAGTATACGAGGCAAGCGCTCTTGCCACTAGGCCACATCCCCAGCCCCCATTTGAAGGATCTTGACATAAACACATAAGTGAACTTTAGTTTAGTTTTATGTTGTTAAAAACTTGACAACAATTACTTTCATAGATGAATATAAAGAATGAAATACTGGTTTTGTATCAGTGTATTAATTTTGACCTTAGTTAAATCACAGCCAACTTAATTACATACCAACTTCACTAAGTTTACTAATAAGCTCTATCTTATAAACTTAAGACATACTCTTACCATCTGCTACTTGTCAAACCTTTGTTAGTCTTAATTCTTCCTTTTTCCGCTTTGAGTTTTTTGTTGGTGGTGGGGCTTGAACTCTGGGCCTGGACACTGTCCTTGAGCTGTTCAGCTCAAGGGTAGTACTCTACCACTTCAGCCACAGCACCACTTCCCCTTTTTCTACTTTGAAACAAACATTTAAGACAATACTTTCCCAATTCTTTCTTATCCAAAGGAAACCTTTTTTTTTTTTTCAATTCTCTGTCCAAAACTTTTCTTTACTAATGTCCTCTTTTTATACTTTAATTTGTATTTAAAATAACCATTATGAACTTTTTAACTCAAATAACATAGGTCCTTTTTAATAAAATAGAACTATCCTTTGAAACATTTGTTAACACCCAGATCTAATGACCTTCTTTTCAGTGTCAATTTAAAACTGTGCTGAGTTATAAAATGAGGAATTTGCTAACTCTTGTAGGATGACACAAAGTTCCCGGCATATATGCTTACAATTAGATGCTGATCTGGAATTCAGGATAACTGAGTTAAAAGTTAAGTTAATGTCCTGCTAGCCTAACTGCAAAAATCTTGCTTCTGTAAACTGCTTGCTTGCTTAAACACAGTGCCTGACCACCTGTGTGGGGCACGTCACCACCTGCACGTGTTTTACTTTTAAAAACCCAGCCCTACCGAAGCCCAGTGCTGCTCTTCACCATCCCAATAGTGATGGACAGCTGCTGTGTGCAACTAAAGAAAGACTCCTAGCCTGATTGAGTGAGTGAGTTGACTTTATTGTCATGGGTCTGAGTCCTGCCTGGGTGTCTGCTACATAACACAAACCAAACCCAGACCCTCTGCTGCCAACTCAGCCTTGAAGGTCTGTTGTGTGTGGCAGCAGTAGGGTGGGGGTGGGGGCGGGTATTGCTGGTATCCAATCCCCTTCTGCAACAGTCCAGATAGGTCGAACTCCAGAAAACAGAAATGGAAACTTACCTCCAAAGGGCTCCTGAGTGACTCCAAAATGGTTTAGTGGTATGTCTGGCATCCACAGTCTGGTTCTTGGAGCAGCAGAGGCCTCAGGGCCCTGGAATGTCTCAAGGGGCACCTCCCCTATGGAGTTCCTATCCTCTGGCAGCCCAACTGCCATGGATGTGTGCCAGGGACGTGAAGGCACCCATGTCCCTTCTTGGTACTGGGATCTTGCTGGAGCCTCCGAATCACATATGGGAATTCCATCAGCGAGATGCAGAGAAGCCACATTTTGAGAGGCTGAATCAAGAGTCTTTATTAGAAAGCTGGTGACTACAAGCAGACTCATATCCCAAAACTTGCAGCCCTGAATGTAGCAAGCACAACACTGATAAAGGCAAAACCCCACATGCTTGATGTGAGGAGCTAAACCTAACCAACACATGTTCTACCTAAGCAAAGTAAACTATCTAGGGGGAACAATCAAGGACAACCAATGGCAAGTCTCTAGAGAAGCCCCTGAGGACCTACATCTCCTCTAGAGTGCTCAGAAAGTTCCTATCATCTATCAAGATGCCAAGATGGAGGCGAGGACAAGATGGTGTGACTTACATCCAGTATCCACATCTCAAACCAGCCCATATGCAGTTCATGGCACCGAATATCCCTTAGGGGGCAGGGCTTAGATATAAACTTACAGGCCAAGCACTGGGGCTAGCACAATCCTAGCAACTCAGGAGGCTGAAACCTAAATTAAAAACTAACCCAGGGGGGGCTGGGGATATAGCCTAGTGGCAAGAGTGCCTGCCTCGGATACAGGAGGCCCTAGGTTCGATTCCCCAGCACCACATATACAGAAAACGGCCAGAAGCGGCGCTGTGGCTCAAGTGGCAGAGTGCTAGCCTTGAGCGGGAAGAAGCCAGGGACAGTGCTCAGGCCCTGAGTCCAAGGCCCAGGACTGGCAAAAAAAAAAAAAAAAACTAACCCAGGGGAAGTGGTGCTGGGGCTCAAGTGGTAGAATGCTAGCCTTAGCACAAAGAGGCTCAAGACTGGCACCCAGGCCCCAAGTTCAAGCCCCAGGACATGAAAAAAAAAAATCTAACCCAGGAAGAAAAACCCATGAGGTTTTTTTTTGTTTGTTTTTTTTTTGGCCAGTCCTGGGGCTTGGACTCAGGGCCTGAGCACTGTCCCTGGCTTCTTTTTGCTCAAGGCTAGCACACTGACACTTGAGCCACAGCGCCACTTCTGACCATTTTCTGTATATGTGGTGCTGGGGAATCGAACCCAGGGCCTCATGTATATGAGGCAGGCACTCTTGCCGCTAGGCCATATCCCCAGCCCCCCATGAGGTTCTTGTGGCCATTTAGCCAGCAAAATCTCAAGTGGTAGAGCACCAATTCTGAGCAACAAAGCCAAGCAAGAACTCAAGGCCTCAAGTTCAAGCTCCCGTATAGGCACAGAGAAAAAGGAAGGGAGGGAGGAAGGGAGAGAGAAAGGGAGAGAGAAAGGGAGGAGAATGAGGGAGTGAAAGAAGGAAAAAAAGGATGGAAAGAAGGATGAGAGGAAGGAAGCAAAAGAAAGAAAGAAGAAAGGAAAGATGGAAAGAAAAATAGGAAGGAAAGAAAGACAGAAGGAAAGAAAAGAAGGGTGGAATAAAGGAAGGAACAGGGAGGAAGAAAGAAAGAAGGAAGGAAGGGAAAAAAGAAAGAGGGAGGGAAAAATGAGGGAGGGAGGGAGAGGGGAAAAAAGAGACCTACTTACAGGTTACCCTAGGGAGACCAGGACTTGGCCCCTCAAGTTACAAGTTGTCTTCCCAAGATGGGGGTGTCTCTAGAAGGGAACTTTGGTCCTAGTGGAAGGCTGGCTTGGGGTGTCACATTGTCGTGCCTTGATCTTGTAGAATAAATGGATCTAGGTCAGCTCTCCTTACCAAGGAGCCTCAGGAAGAGAAATACCATGAACACAAAGTAGAGCTTGGGCTCATGTGGTAGAGCACCAGCTTTGAGTAGACAAGGCCAAGCAAGAGGGATAGGCCCTGAGTTCAAATCCCAGTACCAGTACAAACTAATAATAAATAGATTTTACGATGAGAAATTCTGAAGCGGTAGAGTGAAAGGTAAATCAAGTCAGGCAGGCTTCCCCTGATGTGGTTTGCAGAGGGACTTCAGCAGATCCACATAACCTCTAGTCACATACCTTAGGTAACGTGCATGTAACCTTGAGGCTTGGTACACACAGGGTCATAAAATGGTACACTGGGTTGTTGCTTGGCCTTATGCAACCATAGTTGGCCAGATGCTACTTTGATCCAGGTCAGTGGGTGGAGCTGGACTGGACTTGGATAGAACAGGGCCCGGGGAACAGTGGCCTGTGATGTTCCTTGCTGCTGCCACCCGTGAATCTGTACCGAGGACTTTAAATTGAGCTAACGGTCCATCCTTACCAAGCCCCCTATCGCCTTTTGCCTGCCTGCATCAGAGACTCCAGCAACACATCAACCACCTCAACCAATGAAAAGCTGGGTGAGAGGGCGCCGTGTGCCTGTGTCCTTAGGTGACAGTGTCTTCTGTCTGGAAGCTGTTTTGAGGGGAAAAAAGAGAAACAGTTCACCTTGGTTAGGAAACTGGAGGAGAAAGGAAAAGGCTGGACCCGCTTCTCAACAGACTAGCAGTGTTTATTGAGGCACAGCGAGGGGTGACAACCTTCCCATGGGGGTCCCAGGTTGTCCTGGGAAGTGAGGTCTGAGTTAGGCTTTTATGGGGTCTGAGCAAGGAGACAGAGGTTTCTGTAATTCAGCACAGGGGAGGTGACTGCAGGTGCGGGCAGAAATAGGGCAAGCATACATAATGACAATTGACTCCCTTGTCCAAGATTTCAAGCTTTTTAATGTTCAGACAGCTCTTCATCTGTCTTGCCTTGACAGTTTGACCTACTTGGGGCCCAGTTCTCAGCCTTCCAACATCTTAATCCTTTCATCTCACAGCTTGGCCTCAGAGTTCCCTACAGGCTAGGACCCCAATGGAATTTGATGGCCACACTTACGTTGGATTGCCCTGCTTGCATCAAGCACTTTAGTGCAAGCACTCTACCACGAGGCCACATTCCGAGCCATAAAGTACTTTTTTTTTCTTTTGCCAGTCCTGGGCCTTGAACTCAGGGCCTGAGCACTGTCCCTGGCTTCTTTTTGCTCAAGGCTAGCACTGTACCACTGGAGCCAAAGTACCACTTTGGTCTTTTTCTATATATGTGGTGCTGAGGAATCGAACCCAGGGTTTCATGTATGGGAGGCAAGCACTCTACCACTAGGCCATATTCCCAGCCCCCACTTCAGTGCACACCTGAGGGTTTGCCTGGCATCCCTGAGCACTTGGAATATTAGGATAGGAATTAATCCTTAAACCCTGGCCAGCAGGATTTGTTAGATCTCTACTTCGAACAATGAAGAATTTTATGCAGCGAACAATGCCCAAGCCCTGAGTTCAAAGCCCCACAACAGCAAAACAAAACAACAAAAGCATGAGTTCCTAAATATAAGCCCCAGAATGGGCACACAAAAGAAAACACTTGCACAACAGTTTTTGATGAGTCACTGCTGTTCAGTGGCAGAAAAAAAAAAAGCGTAGCTTTAACTTGATCTCATTCTTTACTAAGCTTACACAATCATGATGTGTGTGTTAACTCCATGTATCATTCCCCCACTGGCAAAGGTCAACTACCCCAGAAGCAAACTCAGGGGGGTCAGTGTTGTGCAGATGGTGCCAGCAATGGGTAAACATTTGTGACCCCTACCAAAACAAGCCTGGCCAGTACAGGTTAAGCCACGGATGTTTTTGTTCAATGGTGACAGAAGGGCACCATTTGGCAAATTCTAGTAAATCTGATATGGACTTTTCAGTGTGAGCTTTGACCTTTGATCTTGAGTTTGAATGAGGTCAGTGCCCCCTAGTGGAAGGTGTGGAGAAGGGTGTCAAAGAGCCTTGAGTATTCCTTGTCCCCTCTCCCCAAGACGAATAACTATATTTTGATTGATGTAATTACACATATTTGGCCTTCAGAAAATACCTAATACATTTTAAATCCCAAAAGACAAAGCCAGGTGCTTGCAGCTCACACTTATAATTCTGGCTAATTGGAGGCTGAGATCTGAAGATGGAGGTGCAATGTCTCCCTAAGTAGACAAATTCAAGAGACTCATCTCCAATTAATGAGCAAAGAGCTGGAAGTAGAAGTGTGGCTAATGTGGTAAGATGCCTACCTTGAGTAGAAAAAGCCAAGCAAGTGTGCAAGGCCTTGAGTTCAAGCTCTACTTCTGGCAAAAAAATAAAAAGCCAGATAAAATATACCAAGAGAATGCACATGAAAAAGAGTAATAAACGCTTTAATGTCAGCTTGTGAAAAGTAATGGCACAACACTGAGATATTATCAAGGAAACCTCTGAGGATTTAGCTAAAAAAATAAAACTGTGAGTAGCTTGACAGCAAAATTGGCACATAAGCTCTTGTGTGGGAGGACAATGCTTGTTCTTTGTTTTCACTGATTGCCCTTGACCTCTATGACTAGGATTGAACTAGTGGCTTCAACTTCTTTCTTTTTGTTATCTATCCAACAGGGGAAAAAAAAGTTTATACACTCTGTCACATAACCCCTGGAGCTATTGAGTTCATCAACTCTAGAACTTAATTTTTTAATTAATTGATTTATATTAATATTTTTATTTATTTTTGTGCCAGTACTGGGACTTGAACTTGGGATCGTACCTTAGCTTTTTCACTCAAGGTTGGAGCTCTATCACTTGAGCTACAATTCCAGGTTTTTACTGGTTCATTGGAGAAAAGAGTCTCATGGACTTTCCTGGCTGGGCTGGCTTCAAACTGGGAATCTCACATTTCAACCTCCTGAGGGCATCAGCCACTGTCACCCAGCTTGCAGCCCTCATTCTGAGCCAGCATATGAAAGCCTGTATCCATTACTTTGGCAGCTCTATTCAATTTTATATTCACATGTTTGAAGTTACATTGTAGAAGATGGTATTATGTATCTTAAAGTCTCATAAGAGGATATGAAGGAAAGCCTTTTTACAAAGTATCATCTTTAGCCAGGCCTAGGTAGCTCATGCCTGTAATCCTAACTGCTCAGGGTCTGAGATCTCAGGATCACAGTTCTAAGCCAGCCCAGGCAAGAAAGTCTGTGAGCTTCTTATGTCCAAAAAAGCACCAGAAAACCAAAAGTGGAGCTGTGGCTCCAAGTGGTAGAGTGCTAGCCTTGAGCACAAAGAGGCTCAGGGACAGTGCCCAGGCCCTGAGTTCAAGCCCCACGACTGATTTAAAACAAAACAGAGTATGTTTAGCTGAGTACCAATGTCTTATGCTTATAATCCTAGCTACTCAGGAGGCTGAGATCTGAGGATCCTGGTTGGATGCTAGCTGGGGAGAAAATAAAGTCCCTGAGACTTTTTTTTTTTAAATTTTATTTATCTTTTTTTTTTTTTTTTTGCCAGTACTGGGCCTTGAAATCACGTCCTGAGCACTGTCCCTGGCTTCCTTTTGCTCAAGGCTAGCATTCTGCCACTTGAGCCACAGCGCCACTTCTGGTCATTTTCTATATATGTGGTGCTGGGGAATCAAACCCAGCGCTTCATGTATATGAGGCAAGCACTCTTGCCACTAGGCCATATTCCCTGCCCTCCCTGAGACTCTTATCTCTTACTAGTGAATCCCCATGAAAGTGGAACTGTGGCTCCAATGGTAGAGCACCCACCTTGAGCAAGCCCCATTACTGGCATTTTTATTATTTTTTAAAGTACTATTCTTTTATTGAAACAATCTGCACATGTTTTGGCCTTCTCCACAAAACTTGAAGGCTCCTCCAAGTAGGCTGGGGGGGGGGGGGGGGAAGGCTGAAAATTTCCTGCCACAATGCAGATCTAAGTGATCCAAGAGATCCAGCAGCCAGTGGGGAGCAGATGAGGAGGGAGCCAGCTAGCAGCTGGGTGGGATTCCTGATCTGCTGGCAGAGGGCGTGCAGGCTCCCCAGGGTGGCCTTACCTTCCCCAGGGACAGGGCTCTGGGCTTGCTGGGGTTCTTCTGGCCTGACACACAGACAGGAAGTGACAGGAACACTGGGAGCTGAAGGACTCCAGGACAGTCTGTGCAGCTCAGAGGGAGCTGCGGGGAGGGGCAGCGTTTTTTTTTTTTTTTTGTTGTTGTTGTTTTATTTTCCCCAAGGCAGATTCAGCACCCACAGCAACGGGAAGGGCGCCAAGTAGGAGGGTGTTCCCAGAGGGAGGAAGGCCCCGCCCCTGGCCTGTGGCTGTGGTTTGTTCCTGTGTGGGGTTCATTTCCTAGTAAGAGCCACCAAGCTAGTGACTTGGCCTGCTGATCCCAAGTGCGGGTCTCCTAGGTGAGAACCTCACACTCCCTGCACCTGCAGGCCCTATGGTTTCGCCTGCCCCCTCCCCTCCTACTCCCTGGCCCTGGCCACCAGGGCCTGAGAAGTGTCCATCGATCCACGCGTGTGCCTTTGGGTCTCCTTTCAGAGAGAGTGACAGTCGCCAGGCCAGACAAGACCTGGGAGACCATGGGCCAGAAAAGAATCGCGGTGATCGGAGGGGGCTCCAGCGGGCTCACCTGCATCAAGAGCTGCCTGGAGGGAGGCCTGGAGCCCGTGTGCTTCGAAAGGACCGACGACATCGGAGGGCTTTGGAGGTTCCAGGTAAAGCTCCTGGCACTCCTCTGCACCTGGGCTGAGCTCTCTTCTAGTCTGGGATTCATGCTGAGTTTGACAGGAAGGGGGTGGAGGGGACTATGGAGGGACCTGCAGGACTGTAGCTGCTAGAATTCAGCCTGAGGGCCTGGCTCAGCTGCCCTCAGCTCCCTATTATTCTCTCTCTCTCTCTCTCTCTCTCTGTCCCCTCTCTCTCAAAGTGTTCTTACCACTTGAGCTCTTTTATACTAAAATCCTTCTGAAACTTTTTTTTTTAATGTGCAAGTGTTATCCTTGATAAATGAGCTAGAATTATTTATTTGCTCACAACTCCTTCTAGGAATCCCTCTTTTTCAATCTTCAATATTATTTTTTCCATTAAATGTCACAATTAACTTTAGATAATTCCACAATAGGCCTCATTTTTTAAGGATTGTCAGGGAATATAAAATCTAATTGCTTTGTTTGCTCTGAACTTTGATCATCTCCAAAGTCTGAAGTTCTTTGCCTTTTGGAGAGGGCAGAGGGCATCTGATTATCCTTTCATGGTTATATACATTCTGTACTTGTGTGTTGTATTGTGCCGTGTGTGCGTGTGTGTGTGTGTGTGCGCGCGCGCGCGTACTGTGTCTTGAATTCAGGGCCTGGGCACTCTCACTTAGCTTTTCCCACAAGGCTACTGCTCTGCCACTTGAGCCACACAGTTCCTCTTTTAGGTGCATTTTTCATGGTTAATTGGAGATGAGAGGCTCAAGGCTTTATCTGCCCTCAATGGCTTTGTACCATGATTTTCAGATCTAAGCCTGTTGAGTAGTTAGAATTAAAGGTGTAAGCCACTGACTGGCTCCTGGCACCAATTTCTGTGTTTTGAAACCTAGGTACCACATAGTATACAGAATACCAGCATGCTGGAAGATTGTGTCTGGCATCTACTGGGAGTGAGACAAAGTCATTGATGTACATGCCCACTACCTCCCCTCCTCAAGAAGAGGCTGCAGACATTGTGGCTTACACCACCAATCTTAGCTACCCCAAAAGTCCAGACCTCAGGAAGTTTGTGAGTGTCTTTTGTCCACTAAACTACCAAAAAAGAAAGCTGAATATCAGGTTTCTTCTTTAAATTTTTTTTTATTTATTAATTAAATTTTGTTGACAAGGTGTTGTGCAAAAGGGGTACAGTTACGTAATAGGGCAGTGAGTACATTTCTTGTGATATCTTACACCCTCATTTTTCTTTCCCTTCCCTAGATAGGTTTCTGCTTTTTAATCTTCTGAATGGTTTGGTTATTTGCTGCTAATGAATAGTTTGACAACATTTTCTGATTAACATCAGGGCACAATTTCAACACCTTGTGATCGCTTCTTTGAAAATCAGTGCTGATTCATCACAACACAGTGATTTCCATGGAGATTCTGTGTGCGCCCCATTCTCTCCCAGGTCAAGTACGTACCTGGCGCACAATAAGCTCCTGATGCATTTAATAAAGGAATCTCTCAGAGCAGAAGGAACTGAGTGTTGCTTAGAGGACCCATGGAGATACAGAACTTTGATAGTGCGCTTTCCACAAGTCAATAGTTGGTGAGTCTGAGGTGTTAGAAATATTCATTGTGAGCCGGGCATCATTGGCTCATGCCTATAATCCTAACAGCTCAGGAGGCTGAGATCTGAAGATCTTGATTTGAAGCCGTCCAGGAGACTCTTCTCTTTAATTAAATTGATTAGTGGAACTCAGTCACTAGCCTTGAGTAAGAAAAGCTCAGGGACAACACTCAGTTCAAGTGCCAGTACTCTGTCTGCCTGTCTGCCTTTCTGTCTGTCTGTCTGTCTGTCTGTCTCTCTCTCTCTCTGTTCTCTGTCTCTCTCTCTCTCATACACACACACCACAAAAGAAATCCTTCTGTACATCACAATTATAATAACAATAAAAGTACCTTTAAAGAGCTCACAAAACAAAACACGTCATAATCCTGAATGAAGAGAAAGGAACTACATGGGGGGAGAGGAGAGAGAGCAAGTATTAGAAGATATTGTGTGTGTGTGTGTGTGTGTGTGTGTGTGTGTGTGTGTGTCTCTGCATGACATCTTATTTAGAAAGCTTTTCCAAATGTTTACTCATTTACAAATCATGAAGTGAATTCTCAAGTTAACCTGTGTGCTTCTCATTTAATGCAGGAAAACCCTGAGCCAGGCAGGGCCAGTATTTACAAGTCGGTGGTCATCAATACCTCTAAGGAGATGATGTGTTTCAGTGACTTTCCCATTCCAGACCATTACGCCAACTTCATGCACAACTCCCAAGTTCTGGAGTATTTCCGGATGTACGCCAAAGAATTTGACCTTCTCAAGTATATCCGGTTCAAGGTCAGCTAGGGAATTTTGTGGGCATCTTTGTGTCTAAAATTATTTGCCAAGTGGAAATTGTGACTTCATTGGCCAGGGCTAATGTGTAGATAGTGGTTTGATATCTACCTGCATCCTTCCTGTCCAGGCCAAGACTCTATTCTTGGTGCTCTCTGTGTCTGAAAAACAATCAGGAGGGTCTTTTGTATATTTTGTGTGCAGATATAGAAAGCCACCTGCCAGAATGTTTCTGTTGCATTCTATTTGGATGTTAATAAAATGAATGAGTAGAATCAATAGGACCAGGAACTTTAAGGTCTCCTGGTTGTATGACTTGGCCACAATTGCTTAGCTCTCTCATCCTTTCTGGTCCAGTCTCTAATGTATTATTTTGTGTGATAGCCACAATAATCCAGTGAAGCAGTTCTTGGAAAGTAATCAAAGAAGTAGTGGATCCTGGAGTAGCTAGCCAGAGGGAACAATCCATGGGTTAGGAAGACATCAGTGGTTGTGGGGAAGGCTTGGAATGTAACCAAAGATGTCCACAGGTGCTCAGGGCCTTCAGGTGTAGACAAGAGAGCTAGCAATTTACCCTTTTCCTGGCAGCAGAGCTAGTTGGCCAGCTAATGTCCTCAGGCTGCCTCATAGAAGTTTTCTCAATGACTGTCAGCTCCAAATCAGTTCCCTTCATAGACTGCAAAATCAAATTTGTGCATAGGTGCCTGTGGTGTAATGGTGGGTGTGATAGTAGCTGTCTGCAGGTGTAACAGGGAGTGTTTTGCATGGGTTTTAGGGGTGGGGGCACCACTGTACAGGCTGGGGTAGCAGTTCCTGTGACTGTCACTTTTCAGACGACGGTGTGCAGTGTGAAGAAGCAGCCTGATTTCTCCACATCAGGCCAGTGGGAGGTGGTCACAGAGTGTGAAGGGACAAAGCAGGTGGATGTCTTTGATGCAGTGATGGTTTGTACAGGTCACCACACCGATGCACACCTGCCCCTGGACAGCTTCCCTGGTGAGTAACTAAGCAGCAGGGAGGACTAGAAACCACACTTGGGACCTGACCAATCAGGAGCCAAAGGGCTGTGCTCATTCTCATCTTCAGGGGAAGAGTCTTAAACTTAACCCAACCCATGACACTAGTTCTATTCATTTATTTGTGAAGTCAGGGCCTTGAGGGCTGTCTTGGCTTTCTTGTTCAAAGTTAGTTCTCTACCACTTGAGCCACAGCTCCACTTCTGGCTTTTTGGTAGTTAACTGGAGAGAACAGTTTCTTAGGTTTGTCTACTCAATCTCAGTTCCAACTGGGAACCTCAGATCTCAACCTCCTGAGTAGCTACAATTTCAGGCATTGGCTTTCCATTAAAAAAATTCATGGAGCAACATTAGCTTGAATTAAGAATTTTTTTAGCAGTACAAGAAAAAAAACAGAACTATTGAGTTTCTGGATGAAATCAGAGCTTGAAGTATTGAATTATTACAGTCCTTGGCTTGGATTTCCATTTTCAATACATATAGTCAGAGTACACAATGTAGAGTATCACTTTTCATTGCAACGAGAATAGTGCCAGGCACTGGTGGCTCACAGCTGTCATTCTAATTTCTCAGGAGGCTGGGATCTGAGGATCCCAGTTCAAAGCCAGTCCAGGCAGACAAATCTGTGAGACTCTACTCTCCAGTTAACCAGCAAGAAACTAGAAATAGATCTGTGGCTCAAGTGGTAGAGTACCAGCCTTAAGCCACAAAGCCAACAAGAAAGCAAGGAACAATGAGAAATGGGAATAGACATCTCAGGAAATAGAAAGCCCACACAAATGGTTTTCTGAGACTGTGTGTCCTGTGAGCCTGCAACGCCAAAATCCAAACTACTAACAATAAGGAAATCACTTCCCCTGAGAGGAAAAAAAATATTCAGGAAGAAGAGCAGAAAACACTTAGAAAATATTCAAGAAGGCTAAAGAATAGCCAAAGGAAAGAAGAACATGGGAAATTCCAGCTTGAAAACACATGATATGACACAAGGCATCCATCATGTAGGCTGCTTCTCAATCATTGTTCTTCCTTCTCTGGCAGGAATCGACAAATTCCAGGGACAATACTTCCACAGTCGAGACTACAAGAACCCCACAAGGTTCACGGGAAAGAGAGTCATTGTCATTGGCATTGGGAATTCTGGAGGGGATCTTGCTGTTGAGATCAGCCACACCGCCAAGCAGGTTGGAATCAGTGAATGTGTGACCTACCTTTACTTTAGCCTCACCAAGGAAGGGAAGCACACCCCACAAAGGGCACAGAGACCTGTGCACAGCCCGCCCCCACCCCCAACTGCCCAGTGATTATATTTTGTCTAGTGTTCACTGAATCCTAACTCTATTACCAATGTGAGGTACATGCCAGATTGTTTCTCAGTTACATTCATTATGCTGCAATTCTCTACTAAAAAATTCTTCAAACTATTGCAGCAAGCTAGGCAATGGGGGCTCATACTGGTAATTCTAGCTACTCAGTAGGGTGAGATCTGAGGATAGTGGTTCAAAGACTATCTATTTAGAAAAAAGCCCTTGGGTCTCTTATCTCCAACTTAACTAGCCAAAAATGAAAGTGGAGATGTGGCTCAAGTGGTAGAGCGTTAGTCTTGAGAAAAAAAAAAGCCAATGAAGAACATGGGTTCCCCTGTTTATGCCCCAGTACCACTCCCCCCATGTAAACAGATGCTAATGCTCTTATCTTTTTACATGATGCTGATACAGCAACTCTGTTCCAGTAACAACTGTGCTCAGTAATACTGGAATCTATTACCACAAAAGTGATTGCATGTTACTCCATGAATGAACTCCATAAACATTTCAGAAGAAAGAATTGTATAAAGAAGAAAGAATAGGGATTGGAGACCTGACTCATTGGATAGAGTGTTTGCCAGTAGGCCAAAGCATCAGGTAATGAGTTCAAAACCTGGTCTCCTACCTAAATAAAAAAGAAAAACTCTTAAGCCAGGTGCTAGCGGCACATGCCTATAATCCTAGGGACTCAGGAGGTTGAGATCTGAGGATCCTAGTTAAAAGTCAGCCTGGGCAGAAAAGTCTGTGAGACTCTTATCTCCAATTAACCACCAGAAAATTGGAAGTCTCACTGTGGTTTACAGCAGTAGAGCACTAGCCTTGAGTGCAAAAGCTCAGAAACAAAGCCCAGGCCCTGAGTTTAAACCCCACAACTAACAGAAGGAAGGAAGGAAGGAAGGAAGGAAGGAAGGAAGGAAGGAAGGAAGGAAGGAAGGAAGGAAGGATGGATGGATATGGGCATGGATGGGTGTTGTGCTGGATGGATGTACATAGTGTGTGGGAACACAATGCAAGAGCCTTCTTTAACATCACCAGTGTGTCTGGTTTGTTAGTGATCAGTGCTAAGGGAACAGCAACTGAGCACCAGGTACTGTAGATTGCCAAGAAAGAAAACCTCCAAAGAGGGTGGAGGCCAGCCAGCCTTGTCTGTGAAGGGCCCAGGAAAATGCACAGCAGAACCAGCCCTGTGTAGCAGGAACAACACCATCAGCACTGATGCAGGCCATAGATGCTCAGTTGCTGGCATCTCAGTTGGTGTCATATTGAATTTATGAAAAGTGATTTGTAAGTTTCAGTGGATCTGTACATCTCAGTGTATCACAGAACTCTGGTGTAATTCTTGGGGAATAATCATTTTGTGAGGAGAAAATGTCCCTTTTCAGATTAATTTCATCCAAGATTATATTGATTTTTAAAAATAATCCATTTGTTGTTTTCTCATAAATCCATTTATTAATCTATTACTTGCTTTAAACAAGACATAGATGAAAACCAAAAAAGAATAACAGCCAGTTAGCATTGATCTTGTGTTTCCCATATAACACACTTATTTTTTATTAACACAACATTAATTGTCACAACAGCCTTGTGATATATTATTTTACGTCACTATTATCTCCAATTAACCACCAGAAAATTGGAAGTGAATAGGAAATCTTTTTTAAAGAATTGGTGCTGGTACTGGGGCTTGAACTTAGGCTCTTGCACTCTTTAACATACAAACCTAGTGCTTTACCTCTTAGGCCACATCTCTACTTCTACCTTTTTGATGATTAATTGGTATAAGAGTTGCATGGACTTTACTATCTGGGCTGGATATGAACTGTGATTCCAAGATCCAAGCCTCCTGAGTAGCTAAGACTACAAATGTGCTGAGCCAGTGCTCAGCCTGTTACATCATTGTTAATGAATTCCATCAGTGGTGAGTGCTAAGGCATTTCAGAAGATGAAGAGAAGTTTGTCAGCCTGAAATGTCACTGGTGCCCTGGTACACAGGTTTGATCTGGATCCCAGGAGGAAGAAGAGGGAGAGGATTTTCTGGGTAAAAGAGCTTTGAACAGAGACAAAGTTGCAAATCATATCAAGACGTATTCATGGATCATGAAGGCACCATATTCATTATAACCTTAATGTTCAGGAAGGAAAAATTTAGGGAATTTTTGTTCAAAGATCATGGAGGCTAGATGAGTGAGCTTGAATTTAATCTTAAAAGAAGGAGTGGTGTTTTGGGTGGACCATGAGCCTCAATGACAGAACAAACCCTTGTTCTCATGTGCCAGGTATTCCTCAGCACCAGGAGAGGAGCTTGGATCCTCAACCGTGTGGGTAAACATGGTTATCCCTTTGACATGCAAATGTCCTCTCGATTTCGCCTGTTCATATCAAAGATGTGTGGTCCATCAGTGTCAAATTCATTTCTGGAAAGGCAGATGAACCAACGGTTTGACCATGAAATGTTTGGCTTGAAACCTAAACATAGGTAAGTTCTCAGAACCAGAGTAGAGATGGTGATGGCCAAGGCACACAGGATGATCTATTAATGCCCATATTTTGAGATCAGGAGATCACATTTTAAGCAACCCAGACAAAATGTTAGCAAAACCCCATCTCAACAAGCTGGGTATGGTGGCATGAGCTTGTCATTCCAACTACAGGGAGGAATAAGAAGGTGGATCACAGTCCATGGCTGTCCCGTGCAAAAGCACCCTGTCTAGAATAAAGTAAGTGAAGCAAAAAGGGCTGGAAAGTAGTTCAAGCAGTAGAGCGCTCTCCTAGCCAGCATGAGGCCCTGAGTTCAAAACACTACTACCAGTGGGGGAAAAAAAGGAAATTTCAGAACCTGAAATTTCTACCATGTGAACCACAGAAGATACTCCTCTATTGATTTTGCTTTCAGTCTATACTCCTCCTTGGCATTAATCATTTCCTCATGTATGTGGTGTCCAACAACAACCAAAAAAAGTTATAGGGGGCATTACATTGTTCCTTCAGTCATGTAATACACACTGGAAGGCTTGCTGTGAGCTAGGCATTATACTATGCCTAAACATGAGAGAAATGACACAATACTGAAAACTGGAAAAGGGATGAAAAGAACGTTGAACACCGTGTACTACCAGACTTATTAGTATGCAGGTGAAAACTACTAACCCATAGCCTTTTCAAACCGCAGAGTGCTAGTGCCATGGGAAAAAGAAAGATCGCCACTTGTCAAATAAAGTCTTCCTTCACTTCTCTAGTGCCCTCACTTTCAATGCCATCCAGAGGCCATTTTGGCCTTGAGATTCTGATCTGGGCTGAGTTGGTATAAAGTAGATGTTCCAAGTTCCATGGATGGACTGAGGAAGAAACCAGTGGCATATTAAATCACCTTCCCATGACATGACGCTCATTTCTATTATCTCAGGGTATGTGTGTGCTGATATCGGAGCTTGAACACAGGACCTTGAGCTCTCACTTGGCTTTTTTGCTCAAAAATAGTGCTCAGATATTTGAGCCACCCATTTGTTTTTGGCTGTGTGTGTGTGTGTGTGTGTGTGTGTGTGTGTGTGTGTGTGTGCTGGGTTTAGGGCTTTAACTCAGGGTCTGAGCACTGTCCCCAAGCTTTTATACTCAATGTTAGCACTGTACCACTTCCTGCTTTTCAATAATTAATTGGAGATAAGAGTCTCATGGATTTTCTTGCTGGCTTTGATTTGCCATCCTCAACTCTCAGCCTGCTGAGTAGCTAGGACCACAGGCCTAAGCCATCAGCACAAGACTTGCTTCTGGCTTTTTGCTGGCTAATTGGAGATAAGAGTCTAATGGGCTTTTCTGCTGAACTGGCTTTACACCATGATCCTCAGATCTCCACCTTCTGATTAGCTAGGACTACAAGCATGAGTCCTTTGAGCCAGCCATGGTGCCAGCTAGGATTTCTGTTTTGTTCTCCCCTTTTCTGTCTCCCCTCATGTCTCTCTTGGTCACTCATTTGTCCTTCCCTTTATCTTTCTTACCACTGACAGAGCTCTGAGTCAGCATCCTACAGTAAATGATGAGCTGCCAAATCGTATCATTTCCGGCTTGGTGAAAGTGAAAGGAAATGTGAAAGAATTCACAGAGACGGCTGCCATATTTGAGGATGGTTCCAGGGAGGATGACATTGATGCTGTCATCTTTGCCACAGGCTATAGTTTTGCCTTTCCTTTTCTTAAAGATGATTCTGTCAATGTGGTAAAAAATAAGGTATCCCTGTATAAGAAAGTCTTCCCTCCTCTCCTGGAAAAGCCAACGTTTGCAATCATAGGCTTGATCCAGCCCTTGGGAGCCATCATGCCCATTGCAGAGCTCCAAGCACGCTGGGCCACTCAAGTGTTTAAAGGTAAGTGGAGATACAAACTAACTGCTTTATTACTGGGTGATCCCTTTAGTTATTTCCTTTTGTGTATGTCCTTTTAAACAGCTAGAGACAGTCTACATGACTTTAATGGTGCTTGGCTCAAAATTAGTACTGAAAATTTATTTTTAAGTGAATGTAAAATTTAGTAAAAACCAAGATTAATATGTAATAGTAACAATTTATAGGAACCATTTATTAAGAAATGTATTCACCACATACATTCTGAATGCTATATTATTCAATAACCACTTAAATTATTAATGTTACCTTATTCAATAATCCATATTAATGTAGATTAGCAGTTTATATTAATCATTTAAACCCATAGACATACACCAGCATCAGATGGGAAATTTTTCCCAACTAGGTATGACTTTATTCCATCCTTGGCAATGCTTATTTCCTAAGTCTGAGGTAGGGTAGGCATAAGGTCTTTGAAGAAATGTTCCCAAGGTCACGCCAGATTTGAGAAAATTGGTGTGTATTCATGAATCAAAAAATAACCTTTTATTACAGATAAAATTAAATACTAAGACATGATGTCAACTAATTCCAGCCCAAAATTAAGACCTGGTTGTAGACTATTCCAGAGTGTGGACTTGTCAGTCTCTCAAAATCTTCTGTGCTTTCCATAGTCCTTCATCTTGCTTTTCAGAAATGCACAAGAGAAAATGTTTAAGGTAGTGGCCTCGGTGAGATAGCAAAACGGTTAGGCTTCTAAAGGGTTAATTAAATCTAGCATTTTTGTTTATTTTACTTTATGAGAATACTGGAGCTTGAATCAAGACCATGCACTCTCGTTCTCACTTGGCTTTTTATGCTCAAGGAGGGGATATCCTCCACTTGAGCAATGCTTCACTTCCAGCTTTTTGCTGGTTAATTGGAGACCAGTCTTGTAGACTTTTGTGACTAGCCTGGCTTTGAACTACAATTCTCACATTTCAGTCTCCTGAGAAGCTAGAATTACAAATGTCAGCCTCCAGTGCCCAGTAGATATTTTAAATGAATTATCTGCCTCAGACCTCTAGGAAATGTCTAAGTGGTGAGAAGTAATTTGAAAATCAAGTTCCAAAATAGGTTTCTTGAGCAATCTCAGTGACTAATCTTAATCTGATTTTGCTGTTTCCTCACAGAATTATAAGTATAAGCAATAATTTCTCTGGCTAAATGAGAATACATGGAAAAACACACAGGCATTTATCTATCTATCTACCTACCTATCTATTTATTTATTTTTGGGATGGTATTGGGACTTGAATTCAATGTCTTGTGCTTTTCACTTGAGCCATACCTCTAATTCTGCTTTTTCCTGGTGAACTGGAGAGAAGAGTGTCTCAGATTTATCCACCTGGGCTAGCTTTTTTTTTTTTTGGCCAGTCCTGGGCCTTGAACTCAGGGCCTGAGCACTGTCCCTGGCTTCTTCCCGCTCAAGGCTAGCACTCTGCCACTTGAGTCACAGCGCCGCTTCTGGCCGTTTTCTGTATATGTGGTGCTGGGGAATCGAACCTAGGGCCTCGTGTATCCGAGGCAGGCACTCTTGCCATTAGGCTATATCCCCAGCCCCCACCTGGGCTAGCTTTGAACCACAGTGCTCAGGTCTCATACCCTGAGCTTCTAGAATTATATCCATGAGCCACCAGCACCCAGCTCAGAAGGTTCTTTGTGAGTGGTGAGTGTGGACTCCTGTGGTTTAGGAGAGGCACAGAGCATACTTGTTGGGGTATGCCCTGGAAAGAGTAACCAGCAAGGCAAAGAACAATGTTCCCAAGACTAAAGCATCCAATTCTATGACCTCCTCTGAAGGTAATGAGATCTCTATGACCAGAGATGTTTAGGAAAGAAAGAGATTACCACTTGGTTTTAGTGGTACTTGTTAGGTAACATGTACTTCCATTCTGAAATTCAATGTTCCAGAATTCTATGGAATATTACCTAAGAATCAGATGTGTCTAAAGATTTCTACCGGACCTGGAGCTTACATATTGGGGTATAAGGCTAACAGTAAGCTAGACTGCTGTTGTTTTATTTTTACTGAAATATGATTGGCTGTTGGTTCAGTTGTGTCCTTGACATGAAATTTCACTACACAATCTTCTACTATAGTGTTTCAGTGCTGGAATTTATGTGGGAAGATTGTCAATAAGAGTTGCTCTCGATTTTCCTTTCTAACTCTTAGCAAATGCAAGGTTTAGAGGGGGAGGATTATCTTCCATTGACCTTTAGTATAAATGTGTGAGAGATAAGTTTATTTTTATTTCTTTCTCAGTGGTTAAAACAGCAACACTTTGTGTTGGACCCTGATGGCTCATGCCTGTAGTCCTAGCTCAGATCTCAGAGATCTGAGGATGTAAGTTCCAATCCAGTGCAGCCAGAAATGTCTGAAAAATTCTTATCCTCAATGAACCAGCGATAGCTGGAAGTGAAGCTGTGGTTCAAGTGGTAGACCTCTAGCCTTGAATGAAAAATCTAATTGAGAACTTAAGGCTATGAGTTCAAACCCCAGTACTCACACATACACACATGCATGTGCACACACACACTGAAAGAAACTTGGATTTGGGGTCATTTATTATTTCCAATTTTCAGATTTGGCTTGCTCCACTTGTATCATATTTCAATAGTGATAAGATAAGGTGCTCAATTATACTATAAATTTTTTTGCCAGTCCTCGGGTTGAATACAGGTCCTGAACACTGTCCCTGGCATCTTTTTGCTCAAGGCTAGCACTCTGCCAATTGAGCCACAGCGCCACTTCTGCCTTTTTCTATATATGTGGTGCTTAGGCATTGAACACAAGGCTTCATGTAAAGGAGGCAAGCACTTTTACCACTAGGCCATATCCCCAGCTCCGTAAACTATAATTTGGGTACAGAAAATTATTCTAAATTCTAAGAATTTTCTACAGTGTACTAATTGTTAATGGGATCATTATTCCTTACCGGGATATTGTATGCTTCCGAATTTCATTTTTCTCTTTAGGGATAAAGAAATTGCCCTCACAAAGTGAAATGATGGCAGAAATAATGAAGACTCAAGAGGAAATGGCAAAAAGGTAAGAAAATTTCCCAGGGACATGTAGGATTATAGGCCAGACATTGTTGGCTCCAGTCTGTAATCTGAGATTTGAGGCTTACAGTTCAAGGCCTGCCCAGAAAAGTTCATGTAACTATCTTATTGAAAATTAACCCATGAAATGTAAGGAGGAGACATTACTCAAATGGCAGAATGCCAATCTTAATTTTTAAAAAAGCCAAGTGAGAGCATAAGGCCCTGAGTTCAATCCCAGTACTGTTTACAAAAAAGAAAAGTCTGCTATATTCCCAACTCCATTCCTTCCTGTAAAGCATATTGCCCCCCCTAAAATATTTTCTTAGCTTGGAACATCTCTACGTAATATACCTATTGTACCTGGAGAGCCACTTACTCTTGTAGAATAAGTCATCCTCCATCTTCCTTGTGGGTTCCAATTTATCTTGACTTTGGGAGGGCCTGCTCTGTGGATACTCCTGCCCCTGTCAATGACTCATAAAAGAATTCAAGATCTTATGCCAGAAAGCCTTTGTGGTTGCTTTCTGCATCTGTATATGCTGGGCTGGCCCTTCTGCATTCATGTTTGCCTTCTGGTGCTGTAGTCAAGACCTATGTCCATGACTGCCCATACCTCCATGTTGCTGTTCCCCTGACTTTTATTTTATTGGTGCCAATAGTGGGACTTGAACTCAGGGCCTCATGCTGTCACTTGTCTTTTCTGCTCAAAGCTGGTGCTCTACACTTGAGCTACAGCTCCACTTCTGGCTTGTGGTCAATTGGAAGTAAGATTCTCACTGCCTTTCCTACCCAGTCTGGCTTTGAACGGCAATCCTTAGATCTCAGCTTTCTGAGTCACTGGGATTATGGGCATGAGCCAGCAGTGCCTGGCTCTGTTCACCTGATTTTGAATATTCTTCTGTGTTTTTGTCTTACCCTTGCAAGACCTATGACAGCTCTCTTTAAACTCTACTCTCTTTCCAAGTCTACTTAGCATTCAAAACCCACAGTATTTACCAAAAGCTTGAGTCCTCTGTCTCTCTTATCTCCTCTTGTCCATCATAAGATCCTTAGAATTGGTGATAGTTGTCTTCTGTGGTTTCCACTATTCCTTGTCCAAAACCAAGCAGAGAGTTAGAGAGCATTGACTGAAGGGTTGGTTGAATTGCTGATAGTTCAAGGCCTGTGTCTTCTCTCCTTCAGGTATGTGGACAGCCAGCGCCACACCATTCAGGGAGACTACATAGATACCATGGAAGAGCTTGCTGAGTGTGTGGGTGTCAGGCCCAATCTACGGTCTCTGGCCTTCACTGACCCCAAGCTAGCATTAAAGGTCCTATTTGGCCCCTGTACTCCTGCCCAGTACCGTCTGCAGGGTCCTGGAAAGTGGGATAGAGCTCGAGAAACCATCTTAACCACAGAAGATCGCGTGAAAAAGCCTCTGAGGACCAGAGCTGTGGATAGGAGTAATTCTTCATCTTCAGTGATAACCATGAGCAGATTTATACTAGTGGTGGTTCTCTGTGCTGTCCTTCTGGCTTACTTCTAGATGTACTGCTGTCAAAGCTCTAGCTTTCAGTGGAGAGGCCTTCAGATCCCCTTCATTTCTCTTCCAGAAGTTTTCATCTCCTTCCCTTTTTCCCTACAGTGACATCTATCTTTCATTTTTATCAGCTTATTTCCCTTCTCTTCATTCTTCATCTATCACTTTTTCCTTCCAGCAGATCCTAGGCTGTGAGATCAGATTTCCTTCCTTCCTTCCTTCCTTCCTTCCTTCCTTCCTTCCTTCCTTCCTTCCTTCCTTCCTTCCTTCCTTCCTTCCTTCCTTCCTTCCCTCCCTCCCTCCCTCCCTCTCTTCTTCCCTTCTTCCCTCCTTCCTTCCTTCCCTCCTTCTTTCTTTCTTTCTTTCTTTCTTTCTTTCTTTCTTTCTTTCTTTCTTTCTTTCTTTCTTTCTTTCTTTCTTTCTTTTTGTGCTGGGGTTTGAATTCAGGGCCTGGGTAATGTCACTTAGCTTTTTCCCTAAAGGCTGACATTCTACCACTTGACCTATATTTCTGGCTTTTTATACTTTTGAGCTAACTTCTGGAAAGTTAACTGGAGATAGAGCCTCTAAAATTTGTTTGCTTTGAACTGGCTTTAAACTGGGATCTTCAGATATCATGCTCCTGAATAGCTTCAATTATAGATATGCGCCGCCAGCATCTAGCTCTCAGGTTCTCTTTGAGTCTTCTTTTATATGTCTATAGCCAGAGTTTTGATGTGTGGTTCATGCTAAATAAATACATAGTTATGGTTCAGCAAATTTTTTAATGGGGACCCTAAGTCAGTGCCTATAAAAATGACTGACTTTCTATGAGAAGCTCTATCTGATTAGTTTTTAACATTGTAATTGAATGAATATATGCCGGGAAACAAGAGAAACAATCATCTTATCATAATTGTATATAACTTAATATAGGACATGTATATACTTAAGACCTTTAACTTGCTGTTCACTGGTATATCCTAGGACTTCTCACTTTTACTTCCTAAGCAACTGTCTTCATTTTTGTAATAAAGAATCTGTTTTCAACGTTCTAGGCTAATAGGTCATTAGAATAATTTACCATCTACTACTGCATTTAACTTTTTTGTGCACTGGTAGTGGGGCTTGAACTCAAGGTCTTATCCTCTCACTTGGCTTTTTGCTCAGTGATAGTGCTTTCTCATTGAGCCTCATTTCCACTTTTGGAAACCACGTTGGGTGGTTTATTAGAGATTAGACTTTTCTGCCTGGGCTGGGTTTGAATCTGGATCTTCAAATCCCAGCCTACTGAGTAGTCAGGATTACAAGTACTCTCTACTTGACTTTTCTTAGCTAGCCAAATTTTATTGTAATCTCTTAGTTCTCATGGGAGCATTCAGCAAGACTTAAGTTCAGGAAATAAGTTACTGACTTATTTGTACTTACATGTACTGTGATTTCTCATCTGTTCTTCCTCAAGTAAAGTCTGAGTGACAAGAACCTTATCTTAGAATTGACATTAATTAATTGTAGGAGTTTTCTGCTTGTACTGGCTTTTTATGAATGTCTATAAAACAGAGCATATGAAATAGACATCAGGGTGTTGCCTTTAGATCTAGTGTTGATTCTATTCTCTCATCCAATGAAGTTTTGCACTTTTCTTGTTTCCTGGAGAAGTTAAAGAAGCATGACCTGCCAGCTACATTGAATCCCCAGAGAAAATGCACTAACATGCCAGGCAGGTGCATGCTTGTAAGACACTTTGATGCAATGTTTGTGCATTTGGGAATGACCATCAATTACTTAACTACACATTCAATCTGAACAAACTGAAGGACTCCATTAGACTAACACAAATACCCTGAAGAAAGGTTGGTGAAGGCTCTCTACTCATCCTTTAGTGGCTCCAACAGCATGCCTGTCCCCCACATGTGGGGCCCAACAAGTCTGCTGTTCACAGGCATGTGTTCCTGGGGGCAGTGGGCCCTGACCTGATTCCCAGAGGCCAAGACATGGTGCTTAAAGTGCCATGTATGACTGCTCAAGGCCGGGGAGGGTGCAGAGCCTCTGTGGAAGGGGCTTTGCCCTGAGTGCCTAGCTGGGCTCTTTGCGGCTCTCAGTGCCCAGCTTCCTGTATAGACAGTGTCATTTTCAGCTGCTTCAACTCTTTCATTCTACTTATAACATGTGAGGCTACCGAACCATCATTGGTTGGTTCTAAACCAAGCTGAAGGTAAGATGTGAATAAGATTTTGTGTGTGCGTGTGTGTGTGCACATGTGTGTGCTTGCGTGCTTGCACTGCGGATTGAACTCAGAACCTTGCATTTGCCAGCCAACTGCTCTTCCGTTGAGCTAAATCCCTAGCCCCATGTTAACAGGATATTAAACCCCAATCACTCAAGATACAAAGACAAGTTATAGAAGACTATACGTGAATATTCATCAATTGACATATTTTGCTGTTGCAATTTTATTAAAATATTCTGTTAATTCCCAAACTAAAGTAGGTGTAAATTTTTAATGTATTTTTTTAATGCCATAAAGAAGTTCTCAAAAGGGTCACACCTTTTTCTCACTTGTTTTTCGGTGTCCCAACCTAAAGAAAATACATGCATGGCCATTGCCTCATGAAAACAGGCAATGCTAGTTAAGGGAGCTCCATTCTCCCTCAAGACAAACAATGGTCCTGCCTATTCAACCTCTCTTTTTTCCACCTTTTGTGCAGAATGGAACATCAAGCACACAACTGGTATCCCCTTTAACACCCAAGGACAGGGCATTGTTGAGCGCACACATGCTACTCTTAAAAATCAATTAAAGAGGGGACTACCAGGAGGGGCACATGGGCGGTGGCCCCAGGATCGCCTAGTGGAAGCATTATTTACATTAAATTTTTAAACTTTTGATGACCAGGGCCTTTCCCCGGCCTACAAATATTGGGGCACGATGTTGCCATGTCCCACACCCCTGCCTCTTGTCTGCTGGAAGGATTTGGTCTCTGGCACCTGAGAGGACCCTACACCTTTATTAACCATGGGACGAGGTTTTGCTTGTATATTTCCAGAAAGAGCTAACAAACCCATGTGGGTTCCTGCCAGATATGTCCGACTAGCCACCCCAGGAAGGGACGAGTCTGCTAATGGAGCCAATGAGAACGAAAATGCAAAAAATGACCCCAGAGCAAGTACAAGGGGTTCTTTACCCTTATGGGGCCATTATGGCCCCAAATAATACCTACTACGCCCCACACACTGACACGTCGTGGGCCTATTCTTTTGGCCTCACCCCCTGCGTATTTGGGTTGGTGCTTAATTCTAGCCCAGGATTTTGCATACTTGTACAATTGTTTCCCCGCATTACCTATGTTACAGAAGAACAGATGGAGGCGTCCTTCTCTAATCACCTCCGTTTAAAAAGAGTCGGAGGTGCTGCGGGAGCACTTGACTCCTCACTGGTGGGCCTTGGACTTGCAGGAGGCATAGGGGTAGGCACAACTGCCTATGTATTACAGGACAAGAATTATAAACATCTGAAGGGGGCTATCAACGCTGATATCAAAGACATAGAAGCCTCCATCTCCCACCTGGATAAAGCATTGGGCTCCCTTGATGAGGTGGCCCTACAGAATCGTAGGAGCCCGAATCTCTTGATTTTATACCAGGGAGGACTTTGTGCAGCGTTAGGCGAACAATGTTGCTTTTATTCTAACCATTCTGGGGTCATCAAAGATCCCATGGCTCAATTGCGGAAGCGCATTCACTCTCCCTGGTACAAGTCTTGGTTTGATTGGTCCCCCTGGCTTACCACCCTTATATCTGCATTAATTGGACCTTTATTGATTATTTTTTGGCTTTAATGATAGGACCTTGTGTTATAAATAGATCTATAAGGTTTATTAAAACTCACCTAGAGACAATACAGTTAATGTATATTTGCGCCCAGTATCAACCTCTTGATAAGACCAGTTCGTGAGTAACTAAAAAGTGAAAAGGGGGACATGTGGGGAATGCCCCAGGGGAGCTAGCGGCTATGGGCCATAGAGCCATGTATGCCCAGAACTCCGCTGCAAACACAGAGTACTACATGCTCTTGGGCACACCCAATGGGCATTAAAGCATGAGATGGCTTGGCCCCAGGCCTGCACCTCCTGGAAAGTCCCTATTCAAGAGTCCCTAAGTAAAGGTGTCTATTGGCTGTTGATTACATCATATACTGGGTGATTCGCCTATATAAGCTTTGAAACTGCTCAATAAACTAGATCTGCACCTCGAGTCTGGTCTCTGGAGTCTGTCTTGGGCCCGGGCCCCCTCGTCTTCTGTGACTTGGTCTCCATTTGCCCCCCCAAGCCACTGGCCGGCAGCGACTGCAGCAACCGCAGCATGACTCCATAGACCTTACCACCAATCTGCTTGGTCTTCATTTGTGATCCACTTGACCCAAAATATGGTCCAGCATGATCAGTCCACTTACTGCCTCCATTTTGCTGCCTCCTAAATATAATTACCTGCTTAACCAAAATTTACCTTTGAATTGTGTCTGCATCTAAATCACCAAATATGGTGAAGAGAAATATATCAGCATGATAACTTGACTTTTACCTGTTAGTGGCACTTGCCAGTCTCTCTGGTTTTCTAGCCTGTTCTCTGTCCCTCTTTTCTAGTTGATTGTTTCCTACCTTCTGTCTGCTCCAACCTCAAACACCTTTCTCCTCAAGATCAGCTAATCACTTAGCTTCTTTTTCCCTCTCTATGAAAACAGAAACAGCCAGAATTGCTTTAGAGTCCATAAGAAAGATGAAAGGAATTGGGATAAAGAAAGGGATAAAGCTCACCAAAGGGGCTGGGGATATGGCCTAGTGGCAAGAGTGCTTGCCTCATATACATGAGGCCCTAGGTTCGATTCCCCAGTACCACATATACAGAAAATGGCCAGAAGTGGCGCTGTGGCTCAAGTGGCAGAGTGCTAGCCTTGAGCGGGAAGAAGCCAGGGACAGTGCTCAGGCCCTGAGTCCAAGGCCCAGGACTGGCCAAAAAAAAAAAAAAAAGCTCACAAAAAAAAAATCTAAACAATACAGAATTTGGAGTGATTCATGGTGAAATTACATTTTCTTCTGGTAAAGTGTCTTTGGTGAAGAGCCAGACAATGAGTTTATAAGAAATAGAGCAATAGATATTGGCTATAGGTGCATTTTCAACTTAGTAATTTGGAAGCAAACTTCTCAACAAGTAAGAGTTACTCTGCTCTTTCAGATAGAGTGGCTATCTAGTTTTCTTGTCACTAGGCCTACTAGCAGATCTCATTGAAAGGTGGTAAACAGTATTCACTTGCTAAAAGCTTCCTCCTCACAAGGTTTGGGCAAAATCTGACAAGAATCAAATTCTGAGGGTGGACACCAGTGGCTCACTCTTCTAATCCGAGCCACTCAGGAGGCTGAGATCTCGGGATCGCATTTCAGAGTCAGCCCAGGGCAGCAAAGCCCTTGACACTCCCACGTCCAATTCACCAGCAAAAAGTTGGTAGTGGAGTGTGGCTTAAATGGCAGAGTGCCAAACTTGAGCAAAAAGGCTAAGCAAGAGCTGCAGGACATGAGTTTAAGTCTCAGTACTGGCACGCACACACACAGACACAGACACAGACACAGACACACACGTCTAGATCCACTCCTTAGCAGCTGTCAAAGCAGGTCTTGTCTCATTTAATGCGCCCTTGTCCTTGGATTTCTACACACTGGGGATTCTTTGCTAACAAGCTCCCAGGTGATGAACTCCTGGCCCTCCCAACCCTAGACTTGTCTACTCTTTTTGCACCTTTCTGGGACCCAGGAGTAGGGAGCCAGTGTATGCGGGAGTGAGTGGGGGGAGAAGGTAGGAGACCAGGGAAAAAGGGGGAGGGCTGGAGGGGTGTGTGTGAAGGGGGCAGGAGCTGGAAGTGAGCGCGCATCACCACGCCCTCCAGGAGGCAGCCTGGACCCATCCTGGTCCCGCATTTGCGTAGCTGTCACTCAGGCCTGCCCTGGTCCCGCCCCTGCGTAACTGTCACCCAGGCCCCGCCCTGGTCCCCTGTGTCGCTGTCACTCAGGCCCCGCCCTCGTCCCGCCCCTGCGTTGCTGTCACTCAGGCCCCGCCCTTGTTCTGCCTTCCTCACCGTCAGCAACTCAGCCACGCCCTGGTTCCGTCCCCTCACTTTGCCCGCACCTAGGCCTCGCCCTCGTCCCGCCCTGCGCTCAACCGACTCCAAGGCCCCGCCCCCTCACGCTGCCCGCACCCAGGCCTCGCCCCTCCGGAGGACGCGTGCGCTTAGGCACCACCGAGGCTAGGCGGCTAGAGCGGCGGGCCGCGGTGGAGCGCACGGGGGCGCCGGGGGGCGGGCCCGGCCCCGCGCCGCAGGCCTTGTAGCCATTTTAGGAGGAAACCCTTACGGTTCCCCGGGGCGCGGCTTCAATTTCAACAACTTTATTGGCGCCCTCGCCTGCAGCTCAGCCCTCGCGTCCCGGCCCGGAGCGGGAAGCGCGGCTCTGGAGGTGGGCACGGTGTGGTGGGACCCCGGGGCGATGCTGTTGGGGATCCCGGGACGGTGCTGTTGGGGATCCCGGGACGGGGCTGGGCTGGCCGGGAACCCGGGGCGAGGGCGTCGGGGGGACCCCGGGGTGGGGCCGGGGTGGGTGGCGGTGGAGGCCGGCTTCCCCCCGGGCGTCCGCGCGGGGCCAGGCCGGGCGGCCTGACGCGCGGCGCTGTCCCCGCCGGGGTGGCTCCGCGCCGCGCCGCAGGTGCCGGGTTCCAGCCGTAGCCATGGGGAACACCACCAGCGAGCGGGCGTCCGGAGAGCGGCACGGCGCCAAGGCGGCCCGCGCTGAGGCCGGCGGCTCGGGCGTCGGCAAGGAGCACAGGATCATGGTGGGGAGCACCGACGACCCCAACGTCTTCAGCTTGCCCGACGCCAGGGTAAGGTGTCCTCGCCGCGCCGCGCTCCCTCCGCGGGGTTCCGGGGGGCTTTGGGCATCTCCGAGCGGACTCCTCCCCAAGGAGAGGAATTTGCGGTCCGCTCGCGGGATGGAGAGGTCGCGTGCTGCTCGTCCCGGAGCCCTGGGGTCTGGGGTCGGCTGACAGTCCGGGTCCCCTCACCTTAAGGGCTGGCCGACATTTACAGAGAGGGACAGACCCGGGGTCCATTTCTCACCTTGGCCTTAAAATGGCCAAATACATTGTTTTTTTTCCGTGTATCATTGTGAATGTGTCCGTGCATGCCTGCCGGTACTGGGTCTTGAACTCAGGGCCTGGGCGCTGTCCCTCAGCTTTTTCACTCAACGCTGGCGCTCTACCACTTGAGCCACACACAGCTCCATTTCTGGCTTTTTTTTTTTTTTTTTGGCGGTTAATTGGAAATAGAAGTAACAGATTTTCTTGGTCCTGGCTGGCTTCCAACCGCAATCCTCAGATCTCGGCCTCCTCAGTAGGATTACCAGTATCACTGCATGGTGTGCCCAGCATTCTGTGTATCTTTTTTTTTTTTTTAATCTTCTAGTAGCTCTGCACTTAGGATCTGCGTTCCTTTGCTGTGGCTATAAGCAGCTGTCATTTGCTTAGTTTGGAGAGGGATCAATAAAAGCAATCAGTGATTTGGTTGGTGGCTCCCATGCACTATATTTTGTGGTGGCTGAGTTCTAGCAGGACTTTCACACCAGCTACATCTCAAGTGGAAGAGCAGTGATTCCTCCATTCTCCAGTTGCTCAAAATGTTGCCTCGTGGCAACTTCTGTTTGTACTAAAGAAAAGGCAAATGAAGTGGCAGCAATGTGGCTGCTGTGCTACAGTTTGTGTCAGTATCGAGGCCTGAACTCAGGGCTTTGTCCTTTTGCTTGTTTTTTCTTTCTTTTTTTTGCACAGCCTGGTGCCTTAGCACTTGAGCCACAACTCCATTTTTGTCTTCTTACTATTTAATTGGAGATCTGAGTCTCTTGGGACTTGTCTGCTCAGACTGGTTTTGAACCTTGATCTTCACATCTCAGCCTCCTGAGTAGCCAAGATTTCAGACTTGAGCCACTAGCTTTGTGCTACAGTTTCTAGTCACAGTTAAAACCAGTTACATTAGCTATACTCTCAACATTAGATACATTTACCTCCTCAAATAGTCTGAGGTAGAATAGAAAAATAGAGTAGATTGGAATGTATTGGATTCTTTCTGTCTGTTTTTGTTGTTGTTGTTGTTGCTTTTGCCAGTCCTGGGCTTGGACTCAGGGCCTGAGCTCTGTCCCTGGCTTCTTTTTACTCAAGGCTAGCTCTCTACCTCTTGAGCCACAGCACCACTTCCCAGCCTTTCCTGTTTATATGGTGCTGAGGAATCGAACCCAGGGCTTCATGCATGCTAGGCAAGTTACTCTACTGCTAAACCACATTCCCAGCCCTCTGGATTATTTCTTAATTAGATTACTTCCTTGCTGAACTGGACTTTAGACAAAATACTCTGTGTGTGTGTGTGTGTGTGTGTGTGTGTGTGTGTGTGTGTGTGTACGTGTGTGTACGTACATGCGTACGTACTGGTGCTTGAACTCAGAGCCTGGGTGCTGTCCCTGACCTTTTTTCACTCAAGGCTGACACTATTGCACTTGAGCCACAACTCCATTTTCTGGCCTGGCTTCAAACCACTGTCTCGGCTTCCTGAGTAGGATTACAGGTAGCATTACCTTGGTAGCACATGAGATTTTGATTCTTTGTTATTTTCTTTGAATCCCAATATCATCATCACTTGAAGATTCTTTTCCATTTCTTTTTTTTTTTTTCTTCTCTCCTAGCTCAGGATTTCTTCCTCATCATTTGAGCTGTCTATCCTGTCATCTGAATTTACTCGTCAAAGCTTTCTCAGGATGATATTGCCTTGTGGTGGTTTTGCCCTATTCCTACATTGATGACTCAGGATTTAAGTACAGTCAGCCTGTTACTGCAGTCACTGGTGTCCTGAATAAAAGCTAGATTGCTCAGCGTATGAATCGAGGCCTATTTTAGATAATTTGTTCCTTCACCTCCATCTGGCCCTGTGTGGAATAAGAAAACAGGTTCTGGTACCTCCTAAGGTGTCATCTAGACTCTTAACGTCTGCATCTTCACACTGTAATTTGATTTGCTATTTGCTGCCTGGTGTTCTGATGACCACTCACTTGGAGTAAACAATCTTTCTGTTAGTAGCTACCACAGAAATGTCAGGTCATAAGCGGAAGGGCTTTGCTCCAAAGCTAGGCATATTAATAGTTTGCACTTTCAAATCCTAGACTGAAAATCCTGTCATTAAAAGTAATGGCAGTGGAGCCCACATTGCTTCCCCATAGCCTGCTTTTTCAGTGGACCAAAGGACAAGCTGTTGGGCAGTTCTGTTTCTGCATTACAGTCACTGAGACTTGTTTAAATACTTCATGGAAAATTTGCAACATAAAGGAGTATATTGTAATGAATTCTCTACACTTGTTACACTCCCGGCCTCCAACCAACTATTTTGAATCAAATTCCAACTATCATAAGAAATAATATCTGTGAACCTTTTTAGGTCTTACTTCAAAAGATGAGAGGGTTTTTGTGTTGTTATTTGTTTGTTTTATTTCAACTTGCCCCAAGTATTATTACCTAGGAAGCTTTTTAAATAAGTAGACCCCAAGACTGTATATCTGAGTTAGAATTTGAGGTTTTTTTCCAAAGCATATTAGAATACATAGTTTCAAACACACACACACACACACACACACGTAGCCAGTTAAGCAGAGAGCTTTATTTTGAGGATATGGAGAAAGGAGATTCTGTCTTGAGCCAGTTCCCCTGTGTGATGTGATGGAAAAGTTACTTCCCTTATTCCTGGTCTCTCACACTACAGTTTTGAGAAATACCAGGAAACAGTATGAAAGGTAGACTTTTCCATTTGGAAAGAAAGTTGTAAAGAAGGAAGTTGTCTTTCTTTTTTAACCCACATTTTGTTTAGTAATCATTTTTTTCTTTTGGATTTTTTTGAGGCATGGTCTGTATGTAGTATAGGCTGACCTAGAACTCAGGATCTTCCTGCTTCAGTTCTGTGTGCTGGTATTACAGGAGTGCACCAATGAACCTGGCTGTTTGGTCATATTTTGACTTAAAATTGAACAGTCTTATTTACCTATTGTCTTGTCAATTTAAGTCAGTCTGAAGTAGAGGTTAAAATACATTTTCTATTTTGTTTTATTTTGTTTTTACCGGTCCTGGGGCTTGAACTCAAGGCTTGAGCACTGGCCCTGACTTCTTTTTGCTCAAGGCTAGCACTCTGCCACTTGAGCCACAGCACTACTTCTGGCTTTTTCTATATATGTGGTGCCGAGGAATTGAACCCAGGGCTTCATGTATACGAGGCAAACACTCCATCACTAGGCCATATTCCCAGCCCCTTAAAACACATTTTCTATAAAGGTCAAATAATAAATGTTCTAGACTATGGGTTATTCATACAGTTTCTGTCACAACTGCTCTCTCCTGCCGCTGGCACAGGAAAGCAGCTGTAGCTAATAAGTAAATAAATGTTTATTTTATTATTATTTTTTTGTCAGTCGTGGGGCTTGGACTCAGGGCCTAGGTGCTGTCTTGAGCGTTTCTGCTCAAGGCTAGCTCTACCACCTTGAGCCACAGCTCCACTTCCAGTTCTTTGGTTGTTAGAGATACAAGTCTCATGGACTTTCATGCCCAGGCTGGCTTCAAACTGCAATCCTCAGATATCAGCTTGGGATTACAGGCCTGTGAGCCACCAGTGCCTGGCTTTGTTATAGCTATTAAAGAAAAACAATAACAAACTTGTGGAAGCATCTGGTTCCTTGTCTATAGTTTGCCAGCTTCTGGCCTAAAGGATGCTAATGAACAGAAGTGAAGGAGTTACTCTTTTTTTTTTTTTTTCAGAATTCCATAAGCCTCATTCTGCTTTTGTTAATGGAGTATTTGTGTGTATATGTGTGTATGTACACACCAGTGTGTAACAGTACTAGGGCTTAAACTCAGGATCTTGCATTCTTCTTGCTTAGCTTTTTCACTCGCAGCTTGTGCCCTACCACTTGGTCTACACTTCTACTTCTGGCTTTTTGTTGACTAATTTGAGATAAAAAGTTTCCTAGACTTTCTTGCCCAGGCTGGCTTTGAGCCACAATCCTCAAATCTCAGCTTCTTGAGTAGCTAGGGTTATATACATGAGCCACCAGCACTGGCTAACAAGTTGTTTTTTGACCTTTTGGTCCTTGAGACTCCAAAATTGTACCCTTAAATAATTAGTATAAACTTGGCATAGTTGAGCAAGGAAATTTATAACCACTTCCCCAGTCTTACTATATCAGTGATGTTATTTTCACTTTATTTATTTAGTTATGCATTAGTAGTTATAGTGTTGGCAATCAAACCCAGAGCCTCACAAATGCTAGGCTGCATCTCTAGTCCTTAGAATTTTGTGTTTTTCCTCTGGCATCATTGAGGATTGAATCCAGAGCCTCACACATTAGACCAGCACTCTACTACTTGAACCATGCTTGAAGCCTATAAGTTTTTAATTTTTCATGTCTCTTCGTGTAATCTATAAGCTAAAATCATTTATGAATTACTTATGAATTTAGTTTCAATAACTTTCATTACAACTGATAATTGAGAGTTGTTTATATTTGCCTTAGTATAGTCTTACTAGAGCCATCTTTGTTTTCTTCTTTTTAGTGCTGTTATTGAGTTTAAATTGAGGGCTTGGCCACTGACTCTTAACTTTTTTGCTCATGGCTTGTGCTCTACCACTTGAGCCCCTGCTCCACTCTGGCCTCTTGCTAGTTAATTGGAGATATGAATCTTCTAGATTTGTCTACCCAGGCTGGCTTCAAACTTTGATCCTTAGATGTCAACCTTCTGCATAGCTAGGAATACAGGCGGGAGCCACAGGTAATCAAGTGAGGAAGGTGAGCCTGGGTTGTGGAAGGGAGAGTGATGTGTGCAGGCCTAAAAGTCAGGCTGTGATGTGGGCCACACTTGAGCATAAGGCATTGAACCGGTTTGGTCCTTCATTAGTTTTTCTAGAATTTGCTCAGATGACAACTTTTAAGGCTTCTCTCCCTATGCCGAAGCCTAGTACTCCTTTCTGCCCTAGGGAAGCAAGTGACCTTTTAAGACTTCTCCTCGGGTCACTATTTATTATTCTAGGGATGACCTGCTCCTTCTTACAGCTCCCTGGGGACAAAGAGTTTGTATCCTGGCAGCAGGATTTGGACGACTGTGTAAAGCCCACCCAGCAGGCCCGGCCCACGGTTATCCGCTGGTCTGAAGGAGGCAAAGAGGTCTTCATCTCTGGGTCCTTCAACAATTGGAGCGCCAAGATCCCACTGATTAAGAGGTGAAGAGAAGTGTCTTGGTTGAGTCTACAGGGTCCAGGAATTGAGACCTGATGCCCTTCCCCTGAGACACCAGGCCTCAGGGGAATTTGTGGTCATAATATAGTTTTAAAACTATATTATGTGGCCTTTGCTGTGCTTGGAGGAAGCTGTCTGAACTGGCCGAGTTCTGTTGCTCTGATTTTTGTACTCTGTGTGTGTGTCTGTATGTCTGTGTGTGTGCACATGCGCATACGCACGCGTGCATGTGTGTGCCTGTACTGGGACCTAACTCAGGGCCTGAGCATTGTTCCTTACTTTTTTCTGCTCAAGACTTGCATTCTACCACTTGAGCCACACCTCGATTTCTGGCTTTTTACTAGGTAATTGGAGATAAGAATCTCTCAGACTTTTCTGCCCTGGTTGGCTTCAAACCAGAATCCTCAGATCTCAGCCTCCTGAGTACCTAGGATAACAGGCATGAGCCACTGGAACCCAGCTGGTTTTTATATTTCTGACTTTATACAGGGTGAAGTTCTAGGGAGTAAACCTGTAATGTCTTATAAAGCAATAATGAATCATTGAGCTGGTTGTTAGAGTAGTCCATTGTGGCACAGGTCACATGACAGAAGAGGGTCAACCGTCTCTGGAAAGAGTTACCTTATAGGGCTTCTGTTCGTGTATGCATTTATTTTGTGATAACGGGAGTTGAATCTAGGACCTCACTCTTGCTAGCTCTACCACTTGAGTCATTTTCCCTTCCCTTGGTAGTATTTCTGTATGTTGAATCTACTTGTTACCTTACTTGTGAGCAACATACTGGAACAAAATAGTTATTCTGAGGTGACTATTTGCGGGAATTGCTGACTGCAGTTGTTCTCAGATATTGGTTAAAAACTAAAGTTTTGGGGAGAAGTTGGCAAATCCATGTCCAAGATGATACAGAAAGGAGAATGGATCTCGACACTATTTTGTACACAAGGGCTACAGTGGCTTAGGAATGTGGCAGGCCATGTGATTGCCATTTGTGTTTTACATTCTGTTTTCTAAAAGAAACCTGGCCTGTTGACATTCTTCTTTCTTCCATAGCCATAATGATTTCGTTGCTATCCTGGACCTCCCAGAGGGGGAGCACCAATACAAGTTCTTTGTGGATGGACAGTGGGTTCATGATCCAGCGGAGGTAAGGCCTTGATCTCCAGGGAGCCATTGGCTTAGCAGCCTCTTTTCAGCTGCTCTTCCTGTCAAGATTGATGGGTAACAGCTCTCCTGTGCTAGAGAATCTGTCTCTCCCTCTCCTTCCCTCTTTCTCCTTCTTCCTTTCTCTCTCTTTCCTTCTCTCTCCCTCTCTCCTCTTTCTCTCCCTCTCCCACTCTCCCTTCCCTGCTTTCCCCCTCTCTCCCTCTTCTTTCCTCTCCCTCTCTCTCCCGTATTCAGAATTAAACTTGGGGCCTTTTGCTTACCAAGCTTGCTTGCTTGGGTGGCACTCTACCATTCCAGCCACATCTTCAGTCTGGCTTTTTACTGGTTACTTGGAGATAGAACTTCTCTGCCTGGTGTCTTTGAACCTTAATCCTCACAATTTCAGCCTCCTGAGTATAGTAGAATTACAGGTGTGAACTACTGGTGCCTGGCTTAGGATTTCTCTCTTGATAAATGATAGAAGTGCTGATTATGATTGTTTTTTAACTTTTAGTACAAATGGGAGGATGGGGTAGAAGAGAGGAATTTGAAAATCTGTAATTCATTCAATTGTTTTATTCACTGTTTCAGCCTGTGATTACCAGTCAGCTCGGCACGATTAATAATTTGATACATGTGAAGAAATCTGATTTTGAAGTGTTTGATGCTTTAAAGCTAGATTCTATGGAAAGCTCTGAGACAGCTTGTCGAGGTACTTTTGTGGTACTTGATTTCTTACTGTGTCTTTTGTAATGCACATTTCTTTCCCAAAAGATTTTCTTGCTTGGTTTTATATTTTCATTTCTTTTTGGGAAACTTCTGAATCATGTGTACACACACACACACACACACACACACACACACACACACACACTGTCATGCAGGTCTCAGATATTGCTTGTACCCTTTATTACAGGTGATGGTTTCTACTTTCTATTTTGTCTTTAGAGCCCACAAGTAGCCTATAGCCTTTAGTTTGCAAGCCATTTCTAGTAACGTCTCAAGTTTTCCATTAGCATTTGCTGATCACTGCCTGGGTAATGTTACCTAGCAGGTGCTAGCTTTATCTTGCTGTCTAACTAAGCTGACAGAGATTTGTGTTGTCAACTGGAGAGTTCAGTTTTATAGTTTTAATGACTCCTTGGTAGCAAGTTGAAAAACTAAACACAATTCTGATTGTAATTGAAATTTGGCTTTAGGCTTTAAACCCATTGGAACCCATTTTATTAAAGTAGTTACAATGAATGGGTACTTACTCTACATTCATGTGACATTTAGTCATGTATGTGACTTTGAGAAAATCACTTAGCCATGTAATGGGTTTTAAATTGTGTGTGTGTGTGTGTGTGTGTGTGTGTGTGTGTGTGTGTGTGTGCTGTGTATGTGGCCATTACTGTGCCTTGAATGCCATGTGTGCCATTACTGTGACTTGAACTGAGGGCCTGAGTATTGTCCCTTAGCTATTTTGCTCAAGGGTAGTGCTCTATCTTGAACCATAGCTCCACTTTTGGCCAATTAATTGGAGATGAGAGTCTCATACACTTTTCTGCCCAGGGTAGCTTCAAACTGTGACCCTCTGCCTCCTGAGTTGCTAAGATGACAGGTGTGAGCCACCAGTACTCAGCCTGGAGCTGAGGTCTTGGGCCCTTTATCTTACCTCTTCCTAAAAAGGAACTTCCTACTTTATGTCCAGCATTTTCCTTTTGCTTTTCCCTTTGCTCCTTAAAATTGTAAACCGACTAGATCACAAGCTTCTGGTCTGTCACATACATACATATACGTATATGTATATGTATATATAAACACACGTATGTGTGTGTATGTGCATGTGTATTATTGGCCATGAATCATTATTAATTTTTCAACTCTCCTTGACATTTTTGTAAATATCTTTCAGACCTTTCCAGCTCACCCCCAGGGCCTTATGGTCAAGAAATGTATGTGTTTCGATCTGAGGAGAGATTTAAGTCCCCACCCATCCTCCCACCTCACTTACTCCAAGTTATTCTTAACAAGGACACCAATATTTCTGTAAGTATCCTCAGAATATTACTAGAGCATCTTGGAAATCTCTAGGGTATTTGGTTCAAATTTCAGTAATCCTGTAATTTGGGATTACTAGGCAGATATGTTAAGATTATAAATCATATACATATCAATATCATTATAGGTTTCCTTTTGCAAGGCTGAACTGTAGCTTTTATAGCTCTCCATATCAAAATTTATAGTTGTCTCTGTTCCTAATAAAATGTGAACCAAGCTATGCTGGAACCAATTTTAGGACTTCTATTCCAACACAAGATAAGAGAGGAGTATTTATCACTTGAGAGTATACAAAATAATTGGTTTTGTTTGTTTGTTTGTTTTGTGTAGGTATTGGGGCTTGAACTCAAGGCTTTGAGCTCTTGCTTAGCTTTTTTGCTCAAGGTTGGCACTCTACCACTTGAGCCACACTTCCTTTCCAATTTTTTGTTGGTTATTTGGAAACAGTCTTGGATTTGTCTCTCCAGGCTGGCTTTGAACCAGGATCCTCAGAGTTCAGCTTCCTGAGTAGCTAGGATTATAGGCGTGAGCCACTGGCACCCAGCTAAAATTCTTAACAAGTTCTGAAAACCCTGAGAAAGAATAAAGTATTTGTGAATTAGTGTGCATGTGTGTCTGTGCTCTTATTCCAATTGGTGATTGTTGCTGTTTTTTTCTCTGTCAGTGTGACCCCGCCTTACTTCCCGAGCCCAATCATGTTATGCTGAATCATCTCTATGCACTGTCCATTAAGGTAAGTGGCCGTCCTGGTTCCTTATGGCCCCTGAGAGGAGAAGGTATGGGGAACGGGGTAGGGGGTTTGTTTTGAAATCTCAGCCTCTGTATCTGTGTCTGGCTAAGTGAATTGCCCAATGACTGAATGGTCTCTTTTTTTCCCCCTGATTTCTCTTTTGGTGGCTAGAATCACTACATTACTTCCTTACATAGCAGCTCATAGCTATAGGATCTTATTTGTAGGAAAATCAGGTTTAGCTTCCAGTTCACCAAAGGCCTGAAGGAAATAGTAAATGGAGCCCTTTTGGTGCCCAGTGTTGTCTACCTTTTTGGTAAGTAAAGGGGAAACCTGAGCTAATTTGTCCCAGCCACCCCAGCTCTAAAGTCCACTTTGGTTTTTCTGTTGCTGTAGACTCTGGGTTGAAATTACCTGTTCTTGCCATCTTCTGTATCTGTGTGGTTTCCAGCACAGCTGTTGAAGTCTGCTTGGACCAGGCAAGGCTGGTCATCCCTGCTGAGCTGGAGCACACATGAGTGTTCTGAGCCATGTGTCCAGGAAGAGCCACAGTGATGCTTCTTTGAGTGGCTTGTATTTTTCAGGTGTGCAGCTAGATTAGGAAAATCACTGATTGACCTTAATGGTAATACATACAATTAAAAAAATACATTACCGAGTTTCATTTTCATAATGACTTTGTGAGATATGTATTATTTTTAACCCCTACTTTATAGATAAAGAAATTGAGGCTCAGAGAAGGTCAGATTGCCAATATGTGGCAGAGCCAGCCCTGCCAGTCCTGACTCCATGTTCTCTCCTATGCAGCCTGGCGCAGGTTTTTGTCTTACCTGCTCATTTCTACATCTCTCCTAGAGGGTTTTGTTTGTTTGGCCAGTCCTGGGCCTTGGACTCAGGGCCTGAGCACTGTCCCTGGCTTCTTCCGGCTCAAGGCTAGCACTCTGCCACCTGAGCCACAGCGCCCCTTCTGGCCATTTTCCATATATGTGGTGCTGGGGAATCGAACCCAGAGCTTCATGTGTAGGAGGCAAGCACTCTTGCCACTAGGCCATATTCCCAGCCCCTACATCTCTCCTAGAGTTCAGTGTTTTCACTTGCCTCACATTTGCCCTACTTTGGCTGCATCTACTCCAATCAGATTGTTAATCTATTCATTGTGGGTCACACAGGATGAAGGAATGCAGGAAGACAAACTGGTTTCTGTATTTGATTTGATTTGCTTCCATTCTTTGGTGTTTCAGTGCTGAATTTTGCCTCTTGTAACTGCTTCTTGAGGTCCAGGCCTACTCTGTTCTCCTTAGGTACCCACAGCCTTTAACACAGCCTATAAGGTGGTACTTTGTACTCCTCCTTGCTCCTTTGACCTGAATGTAAGGTCTTGATTATTGTTGTTCATGAAGGCCTTATCCACCAGGCAGAGTGTAGGCTTGGTCCCCTCCAGGTCAGCGGGGATTTTGAGTTCATCCCTGGTACCAAATGGAAATTGGACCTGCATCAGGGCTTGGATCATTTCCCTTTCTTCACACTGTATTTAAGGTTTCTTCCTAGAAATAGATGCTAGTTTTAAGCCTAGTGTTAGAATTTGAAGCAAGGAAGGGAGCAAGAAGGTGGGAACCCTTTCATTCTGTGTCCTGTGCTGTGTATCAGAGCCATTTCCCTTGATCTTAACCAGAGGCCAAGAAGCCATGATCATCACCACCATCAGAACCGCTAGGTGTTAACTTCATATGAAGAGGGGGAGAAAGGCTTAGGGACCTTTAAACTGGCTATCCAAGGCCACAAATACAGTAAACCACAGGAAGCTAGATTAGAACTAAAGTTGATATGGCTGAAAAAGCAAGCCTTTTCTGTCATATAAAAATGTTCATTAAAAGCGAGTGCTGCTGGGCACAGTGGTTCAAGTCTGTAATTCTAGGCTCTTAGGAAGAGATTGGAGGATGACAGTTCAAGGCCAACCCAAGGAAAAAAGTTCATGAGCTCCATCTCAACCAGTGGCTGGGCAGAGTGGCATGTGCCTGTCATCCCAGCCACACGAGGAAGCACTGTAAGAGGTCATTATCCAGGCCAGCTCAGGCATAAAGAGATAGCCTATCTCAGCAATAATAGCTATGGAGTGGTTCAAGTGGTAGAGTGCCTACCTAAGTGCCAGGCCCTGAGTCCAACTCTCAGTTAAACTCAGTAAGTAATTAGATGGACTCCAGAAGGGGAAGAGCTGCCTACCCTGAATGAATGCATGAATAAGTTGCATATGCTTCTTTCCCTCACAGGACAGTGTGATGGTCCTTAGTGCAACCCATCGCTACAAGAAGAAGTATGTCACCACACTGCTGTACAAGCCCATCTGAAGACGTGCCGCACCACGCTGCCTCCCAGCAGGCTAGAGACGGCTCCCTTGCCTCCTAACTGAGCCAGTCTTATCTCAGACTGGAAGGCTGATTTGCTTTGAGGCTGAACGTGTGTGTTCAGAGCTTCTGAGTCGGAGGCTCTGCTTTTGCATTTGGTTGCAGATGAGAGCTTTATGAGTTCATGGAATTTATTTTAAGATAAAACACATATATGTATATATACATATGAGAGGAAGGCTATGGAAGCTGACCTGGCCCAGCTCAATGGATTCCCTCTCCCTCCAGACCTGGTTGGGGGAACTGCAGGGAGAAGTATACAGGAAGCTTGTTTTCCTCAAGCACACTTGTAGGATCCTAGCTGGGTGCGGCCCCTGGGCTGCTCCTGTGAGAGAGGAATGGACTTGTGCTATGTGTCTGTCTCCTTCCGGCTGCTTGCTGCAGGGTACCTTCCCTTTCACGGGCTCGCTGTGTCCCCACAATATGCAGTGCAGTTTTGTGGTCTTTTATAGGACATCAGATGCCCTTTTCCCTCTCACATCCTTCCTTCAATAGCCGCCTTCAGCTCCCACACTCTACCGCTCTAATGCCAAACCCACTGGGCAAATGACCCTTTGAAAAGTAGTGTGGACTTCCCACATCAGACACTGGCGCACCAAGGGTCTGCTCCTTAGGCCAGCCACTTCACTTTACCACTTGTTAACCTCTATTGAGGAAAATGTAGCTCCCTGTTCTACTGAAGGCCACACCTTGGCCGCATGGCACATTTTCACTGGTCTTTCCATGTGGCCTGGTCCTGCTTTTGGCAGACGGCTCTGCAGGTAGGTGTGGAGATAGGGAAGTCATAGAGGTCTTACAGATATGCCTATGTTTTTCTTTAGTTACAAAATTAATCTTCTTCACTGACATTGAGAGAGAAGTTCAGGCTTTTGATAAATGTTTCTTCTGATTTTCCTCTCTATTCTAGGGAAAAATACAATCTTGCCTGGTTCAGATACAAATTCATCCTGACTCATTTGATACATATGACTAGATTCAATAAGTGTCTCCAACATTCATAACCAGGAAGAGTATAGTTCTTTGTACTAAATGTTAATGAGATAATTTACTTTTCCCTTCTGCCTCTTCTTTTTAAAGATCAAGTAGTGGCACTGAGTTCTGTTTATGGATTGAAAAGTATTTAGTCCACCCTTGGGGTTTAGAGATAAAACATTTCCCCCAAGTATCTTGGCTCTTCCATGTTACAGATGAATGCAAGTCAGACATTCAACAAGGAAGGAGGCCAAACTCGATGGTTGAGCGACCCCTTGACCGCTGAGGCCAGCCACACTGACAGGGCCAACAGGTCAGTGGAGCCCCCACCCGCCTTGCCCATGCGCATGTGGCAGCACAGTTCTCTTTGGGCTCTGTTGTCTTTCCTCATCCAGGGCATGAGGCTGATGAGTGTGGGTGGGTTGGCAGGACACAGATGGCTTTAAGTGTTTGGGGGTTCGTTGGCAAGGGGGAAGGCTGCTTTTGCCATGTAAGCCCAGTCTATAGCAGGCAGCCTCTGTGGAGATTTTTTTCACAGTCCAGCCCTCTTTTCCAAGGGCGTGCGGTTTTAGAATGTCAGGCCAAGGCCCATTGTGGCCACCTTGGGACTCTGCTCGGTTGTTGTACAGGGAGCTTTGTTCTTATTCGGTGCCCATGGGTTGAGTGGGCCTCCTAGGTGGATTTAAAACCTTTGTTGCGACATGGAGATTTTGCCCTTCTCAGATTGCTTGTTAACAATATTGAAACATTGTCTGTGCATGCATGTGTTAAAGCTCACTCCACAAAGGTATGTGGACAGAAAACAAGCCGAGGACAGAAAACCAGCTGAGTCTCTCGAGCTTCTGGGGGTTCTGTGAATCAAGTCTGGCGCTGGTGATCTTCTAATCTGGGGATGGCTAGTTGCGTCTAGTTTTGGTGATCCTCAGATCTTCCTAATCTGGAAGTGTGCAGAGAGGTCAGTCTCCCCGATTCTGAAGTAATCTCGGCCAGATGTGAAGTAGGAGCCTTGCATCTGGCGAGGAGGGGAAGATGCAGGGGAGAGGAGCCTGTCCTGCCCCATCCCTCTCTCCCTGCTAGTGCTGGCACTGAGAGGCCTGCCCCAGGCTGACACAAGGAAAGGAGTGGTGGAAAGAAGGTAATCCACACTTAGCTGTCCTTTGTTCTGGTTAGTTTACGGGATTGTGTATTTTCTGAACAAGAGAGTTCTAAGAAATGCATAAAGGGGAAAAAAACTTTAGTTTTTTTTTTTTTTTTTTTTTTTTTTTTTGGCCAGTCCTGGGCCTTGGACTCAGGGCCTGAGCACTGTCCCTGGCTTCTTTTTGCTCAAGGCTAGCACTCTGCCACTTGAGCCACAGCGCCGCTTCTGTATATGTGGTGCTGGGGAATCGAACCTAGGGCCTCGTGTATCCGAGGCAGGCACTCTTGCCACTAGGCTATATCCCCAGCCCTTAGTTTTTCTTTTTAACATATTGAATTCTGCAGTTAAATAAAACCATAGCCCTTAAGGAGGGCTAGGCTACTCTATGGACAGATAGGGGTTGAGGTTATGGCAGAAAGAAAGAAGAGCAAATGAGTTGAAGAGTGATATTATTAAGAAGGTCCACCTTATCTTAGCCAAAAATTTGAGAAATGATGTTAGGAAAAAATTGAGGCTCAGGTAACTGAACTGAAAATATCTTTTTTTTTTTTTTTAATGCAAGTACTAGGGCTTAACTCAGGACCTAGGCTCTTTCCCTCGTTTTTTTTGTTGTTGTTGTTTTAAGATCAAAGCTAGTGCGCTACACCTCCATTTCTGTTTTTTTTGGTGATAAATTGGAGAAAAGAGTGGCTTAGACTCTTTCCTTGGCTAGCTTTGATCTGTGATCCTCAGAGCTCAACCTCCTGAGTAGCTAGGATTCAAGTATGAGCCACTGAGCCCAGCTCATCCTCATTTTAAGAAGCAAAATCACCCATACCTGGTGGTATGCTAGCCTCTAGCTTACTGTACAAGACTTAGCAGTGTGTGGAATGTTTTCTATTTACCTCCTCCTGCTTCTACCCTTTGCCGTTTTTGTCTGTATTGTGACTTGGTCAGACTTCACCAGAATCCCAGACCAAACATTGCCCAGATGCGCTATGTCTCCAGGTGTGATAGGTGGTTTGCAGCTTCCTCAGCCTGGGCTTGACTGGGAGGTCAGCACCGTAGGTGGGGCATACTTCACCTAAGTTAGGCTTCTATGGTAGAGAGAGTGCAAGAAGAAGGGGCAACCAGGCCCCCTACTTTCTTTAACTAGTTTTAGTCTCTTGTAGATCTAATGGATCTGCAATTTTTAAAAACCTTGAAACCAGTGTCTATTCCATGCATGCTGCTAAAGAAGTGTTGTAAAGAACCTACACACTGGGTTTGGGCTAATCTGAGAGAGAAATGAAGAAATATTGATAGACTTTCCTCCTGGTAACTGGGGAAACAGGGCTTTTAAATTTTTGACCTCATCTAAAAATTATATGCAAGTGTGTGTATGTGTGTGTGTGAAATCCAGTATGTTCTCAGAGACTTCTCTAGCCTCACATTGTGGTGACTTGGGGCACAGGCCTAAAAGAAGAGATTCCTGTGTCCCCATGTTCTTCTTCCCTGTCTCAAAGCCAAGTTCTCGCTGTCCAGGTCCCCCACTTACCCGTGGGCCAGGAGACCTTTGACGTCTTGATGGTTCTCGTGCTCATCTCTCCCAAGTGCCAGAGTCACAGCTGGAGGAGAATGAACGACTGTCATTTCCACATTGAGCCTAATGAACTTTTGGAGTGAAAAGCCTAATTTCTTCTTTAATTATAAGAAAGTAGAAAGCCAGGCACTGGTGGCTCAGGCCTGTAATCTTAGCTACTCAGGAGGCTGAGATCTGATGATCGCCCTGAGACTCTTATCTCCAATTAATCACCAGAAAACCAGAAGTAATGATGTGGCTCAAGTGGTAGAGCACTAGCCTTGAGCTGAAGAGCTCAGGGACAGGGCCCAGAGTTCAAGCCCCATGACTGACAGAAAGAAAAAAAAATAGAAAGAAATCTCATGTATGTTACTTGTGGAAGCCATGACAGAAAAAAAAGAAAAGAAAAGAAAATAGAACTCGTGTGTGTTACTTGTGGAAGCCATTTATGAACAATGGAATCCCTTTAAGACAATGCTTTGTTCAGTTTTCCCACTAGTGCTTTGAAGTGAATAAACTATTAAAAAGTTAAAAAGAAATTAAAGCAGGTGCTGGGGGTTCACACCTGTGATCCTAACTACTTTGGAGGCTGAGATCTGAGGATCACAGTTTGAAGCCAGCCTGCACAGAAAAGTCCCTGTGAGACTCTTATCTCCAGTTAACCACTCAAAAACCAGAAGTGGAGCTGAGGCTCAAAGTGGTAGAGTGCTAGCTTTGAGCAAAATTGCTCAGGGACAGCACCCATATCCTGAATTCAAACCCCACAACCAACAACAACAACAAAAATTAAACCAGTTCCATTGTTAGTTGGAGTTGACCTGAGTTATCTGTGATGTGTTAACCCAGCATCTGCAGTGAGCACTGTGGGTTCTGGGGTATTGGGTCAGGCGGTCAGCGGGCATTGTATTAGGTATTGATCACCTTTTTTTCTGTACCCTACTGTGGATTTAGGACAGCTGAGGCCACTGTTGACTCAGCCAAGTCTCTTGCCACGTGTGAGACTGGTTTGAGTTTCTGCAAATTGGAGGAGGATTTTTTTTTAGCTCTGGGTCTATCATACAGGAGGAGAAGAGCATCACTAGGAAGGAATTAAACCCTGCATGAGAACCCTCCTTTAAATGGTGCTTTTGTAACCTCTAATGCTGAAGTCCAGAGCTGCTGTTGAGTCAGTACGTCATGAAGGCGTGTGCATTCAGGTATGGATTCTAAGCTTTCTCTCCAAATGTAATTTGTCACTGGCCTCTGACATGCCTGAAAATTGTATAATAAAACAGAAATGTGGGGTGTTTCCACAAAACTGTTTAATAAAAGTATTACATAGCAATAATATTTGACTTATTGATTATATTGGTGACATCTTTCTGCCTTGAAAGTCCTAGACCCCAAAGAATATAAACTGTTAGCTGGGTGCTGGCTGCTCACACCTCTAATCCTACCCAATTATGAGGCTGAGATCTCAGGATCACAATTTGAAGTCAGCCTTGGCCACCAGCCTGTTAGACTCATATCTCCAAGTGGAGGTACAGTTCAGGTGGTAGAGCACCAACTGTGAGTGAACACCCAGGCCCTGAGTTGAAGCCTCAGTTCCAGCATACAGAAAATAAATTTTAAAAAACACAAGGATTGCCAGAGAGACACCTTTGGATAAAGGGAGGAGTCAAACTGCCCAGATGACCTTCCATCTACTGGTTTTTATTTCCCATCACCAACTGTAGGAATGCAAACTCATCTATTCTCCAAGCTGGTCATTTAGCTGCCTGTCATCCAGGCCCGTTCAGCTGCCACCTTCCAGCAAGGACTGTCACCCTCCAGCACATTCACCACCCATGGAGATCTCACAAACAGTAATGCCCACTCAGCTGCTCCAGCCTGCATCACGAAGTTTCCATGGTGTGGTGTGTGTGTATACCAGATGATTTGAGTGTACATTCAGGGTCAAGGACCACTATGCTGGGCCCTCCACTAGATAGCAAACATCATTATATATGAAGATTGATCAAACGCAGGGTGCTAGTGGCTCATACCTATACTAGCTATTCCATCTGGAGGAACCAAGTTTGAAGCCAACCTGGGAAGAAAAGGAATGGAGGTAGAAGATCTGAGTGAGGGGTTAATGGAAAAGGTTCAAGACATAGCTAAGAATTGTTCTCACCGAATAGTTTGCCATTTTTATTTCAGTGGTTATGCACTTTTACAAGTCTTTTTTTTTTTTTAACCTGCTGTTTTGATTCAGTGATGTAAAACAATGTGTTTTGCACTGTGATTTGCAGCCTGCCTATGGGCAGGTTTATGTAGCTTACAGCAAAGCTGCCAGGCTGATAGAAGCTCTTGAAATCACTTCCCAGAAATCCATGCCTGCTGTCACCACAGCCCAAGACACCCCGGGTTTAGGAACCACTCATTTTGGACTGGAGCAAAGGAGTGGCAGATTCCAGGTTTCTTTTTTGTGTGTGTGAGGTTTAACTCAGTGGCATTTTCACTCAAGGCTGGCACTCCACTATGTGAGTCACAATACCACTTCTGAAGTTTTGTTGGATAATTGGTGATAAAAGTCTCATGGACTTTGCAGCCAGAGCTGGAATCAAAAAGTGATCGTCAGATGTCAGCCTCTTGAGTAGCTAGAATTAAGAGATGTGATCTATCTGCGCCCTGCTCAAGGTTTATTAGTGACAGTTTTCCTTCACTATTCTTGCACCCAGGTTCTAGAGACTGGTCTTGATATGGGAAACAAAGTAGAGACAGAACAACAATTTCTTTATCCGCATTTTGTTTTAATAGCCACTGAAAGGAACTTTGTTTCCTCTCATTTGCCCTGTCTGCAGGTTGCCTTCGATTTAAAGGCTACAGCAATGTATAGAAATCTCTATCATACATTTATACACACGTGCCCACATGCGGTTAGCATCGGCGAGGCAGCGGGGGCCTCGCCATGCTCCTTCCCGTGAGCCCTGTTGCTGAATGCCTGCCGAGGGCCAGACATTCGAGAAGCTCCCATTTCTCCACGGGAAGTTGGGGTGACAAGTTGAGGTTGCATATTTGGAGATTGTATTAAGAGAACAGAAGGTGCTAGGCTAAACACAAGAAGGCAGCCAGGCTGTCCCCACGCACACATGGGCATGGAGCTTGCCCGGCAGGCCTGGCCCAGTGGTGCTGCCAGGGTCAGGTGCAGAGCTGTGGGTGTCGCCTGCTGAGCCCCAGCGCTGTCTAGCTGGGCCCTGCTCCTCAGTAGTGTGCATCTACTGCTGCCCCAGGGCCTCGTGCCCATCTGTAGGAGGCAGGGCTCTATTTCCCCTGAGTGTGAGGGCAGCTGCCAAGGTGCGGAACGTGCTACAGCAGGCGTCATGGTGCCCACACCGTCGAGAGCAGCATTGCAGCCAGTGTCTTCTGCACTGTCTGTGAGGGCTTTGCTTAGTCCTGGGCTTGGTAGGATTTGGCTAATGGTATTCCATCACTGCCAGAATGACTTCCTGCCTTGCTGTTTGTGGCTCTGGCTCTGGCTCTCCAGCAGTTTGGAGAGAGTGGGACCAGACCTCCTCAGTAGATGGGGAGCTGCACGGGACAGGCATGGGCCCAGGCTTCCAGCCCTTTGAAGGACCTCTGGCTTCGCTTCCTGTCTGGCTCCTGGAAGGCAAGGGTCACAAGGCTGGTGCGCACAGCAAAACCCTGAAGGATTTCACCTGCAGGCAAAAATAAGGCAGATCTAATTCAGAGAGGCTGCCGACACTCTGCGGCTGGAGGTAGAGGAGCGCTGGAAGCTGGCAACGTGGGCAAAGCTGGTTAAGCAGATGAGCCAGGGATCTGCTGGATCAGGAGGAGACACAGAGGCCCCACTTGAGAGGAAAAAGCCTCAGAGTGCTCCAATGCTCCAGCCATTTCATACTCCAGGACCAGATCCTAACAGCCTGCTCCAGGAAATTGGAGCCAGAAAGAAAAAACAAGGCCTTTCCATCCTCCAAGAGAAGGGACGCTGAGCAAGACTGTATATATAGAAACAGCCAGCTGCAGGAAAGAGGCTAGTTTATAGCAAGTCCCCCCATAATGGCGAGGAGAGGCACAGTGAGCAGGGGTCTCAGCGCATCTGAGTCTAGTTCTTCCAGGAGATGAGGGCCAGCTGAGCCACGCATCCTGTCAGCCATAGACTGCCATGGAAGCGAGGGCAGAAGGGAGGCAGAGGGAAGCAGGCACGCTGGAGGGCCACAGTGCTTGACCTGGAACTGCTGAATTACCTTAGCAAGGACAGGAGTAAGGCTGCACAGAGGCAATCTTATGAGCGATGTGCTCTCAGCTCAGGAGAAAAGGAGTCATCAAAGAAAAGTGAAACAATATTAGAAAAAAATACCAAGAGTGAGTTCAATCACTACCTACCCCATTTCCACACTGGGGATCAGCACACTATCCAATTACAGTGTAGGAAAATGTTCAACTACTTTGGTGTTCATTATTAGTATTTTGGGGTGTGCCCTCACACTCTCCTCTAGCTTTTTAGCTACCTCTGTCACCTGAGCCACACCTCCACTTCCAGCTTTTTGCTTGGTTATGAATATCACAAAGTTTTCTGCCTGGGCTGGTCTTGAACTATGATCCTCAGATCTCAGCTTCCTGAGCAGCCAGGATTACAGGCGTGAACCACCAGGGCCCTGCTTACTCTGGCATTTGAAGCCCAAGGTTAAAGGTTTAGCTTCTGATCTTTAAGCAAATATATACTCATCCAGTTTTTCCTAGGGGAGTTTTTAGGACATGGCATTTTAACAAGGCAGAGAATAACTGGTATATGTTTTGAAAAGCTTTTTCCCTTTATGGTTCAGTATGTATTGTCTAATTTCCTTTTAGATCAAGGAGAACCAGTGGATCTTTCATGATATTCTTTGTTTATGTGGATGAGTAGTACTAGGGCTTGAACCCAGGGCCTTAGCTTTTCTGCTCAAGTCTTAGACTCTAACTGCTTGAGCTACACCTCTACTTCTAGCTTATTACTGGATAATGCAGATAAGAGTCTCAGACCTTTCTGTCCGGGCTGGCTTGAGCCTTGGCCCTTAGATCTTAGCCTCCTGAATAGCTAGGGTTGCAGGCATGAGCCACTGGCGCCTGCTTTCATGATGTTCTTTAGAGGAAATGATAAATCACATTACAGTTCTCAATCTCACAGGGCACAGGGAGGCCAATTTAGAAGTTTGCATCTGGTGTTTTCATAAAGTTGTATAGGAAACTCCAGAATGCACACCTGACTTCAAGCTCCCTAAAATTCACAGACAGACTGTGAAAGTGAGAACCAAGTAAACTGCTTTCCCCCATAGTCTGGTATGATGTCAAGGAGGGGATGTGTAAGTAGAGGGAGGGTGAGGATGAGGGCAGACAGGAATGAAGAGGGGAGGGTGATGGGAAGGAAGCCAGGCCCCTTGAGGACCTGAGACCCAGCCCATGGCCCAGAAATCTCTTGGAAGGTCTGAGTGGGTCTGGGTTACCCACAGACCGATGGCAGGCAGCCATGGGGTGGGGATAGGACCTGCAGCCCTCAGTCTAGTGGCTTCCCTACCTCCAAATTTGTCCTTGCTTTCTTCAGAACATCATGGGTCCTTGTCACTGAAACAACAAAACATCCTCACAAAGCAGAAGTTACCAGCCAGCCCTCCTCACTTTACATATGTGTTCTCAAGCTTTCCCTCCAGATCCCTCAGTTTTGGGGGTCTCTCTTTTTTGTGCTGGTCCAGGGGCTTGAACACAGGGCATGGGCACTGTTCCTTACCTTTTGTGCTCACAGCTAATGCTCTACCACTTTGAGCCATAGCACTATTTACAGCCTTTTGGTGGCTAATTGGAGATGAGTCTCATGGACTTTCCCACCCAGGATTGAACCTCAACCCTCCCATCTCACTCAGCCTCCTGTGTAGCTAGGAATACAGAGGTGAGCCACCAACACCTGGCTTGGGACTGGGCAGTCTTTTGATGGATGGCTCAGTCCCTCCCTGGTGACACAGGGGCTGGGCCTATTGCAAGGGCCTCCCCCTCTGCCATCCCCGGCCTTTGTGCTGCGCAGTAGCACAAAGGGGACCAGCTGGGGACCCACACTGGCTGACGATGAAGTGCTCCATTGCATCCTTCTGCTGGCTGGCAGCCCGCAGGCGCTCAGCCGTGCTCTGAAGGAGTTTCTCCTGCGTCGACACTTGGCTCCGCAGATCCTGGAGTTCCCTCTCCATGGACTCTCCCTGTGGAAGAGGAACAGGCTCTCAGACAACCGTCAGCCGACCACGTGCCACCTTTGTGCAGAGCCCCATCATCTCCCCACTCTCTGCTTCTCTGGAGGGCGCCTGCCTCCCCCCCAGGAAGGCATCTCAACCCCGCTGTGGGCAGCAGGGCATGAGGAACACCGACAGCCCAGAAGCTCCATGCAGGCATGCGCAGGCCTACAAGACTTGTCCCCAACAACCTTGGCTTTGGATGTGCAGAAAACTCTTATCTGCAGCAGGTGCTGGCAGCTCACACCTGTCATCCCAGATACTCAGGAGGCTGAGATCTGAGGACTGTGGTTTGCAAGCAGCCCAGGTAGGAAAGTTGTGAGACTCTTATCACTAATTAACCAGCCAAAAGCTAGAAGGGAGAGCTGTGATTCAAGTTGTAGAGTGCCAGCCTTGAGTGAAAGCCAGATCAGCCCAGAGTAGAACTTGGTATGGAAATGGGCATGGCAGAGGATGGGGCATGGCTAGGGTAAATGGAAGGACTTCCTCAACTATTGCAACTGGAGATAATGGAAATAAGTACTGAGGCAGCACTCAGAACCAAGTACTGGCACAGAAGAAAAAAAAGTAAAAGAGGGAGAGAGGGAGGGAGGGAGGGAGGCAGGGAGGGAAAGGCAGGCAGACGGGGCCTCTCACCACTTTGCCCAATGGCAAAGGGCCTCGGGAGCTTGGCAAAGCCGCCCGCCAGAACATGGTGAGGAGGGCCCCGGCCTCATCCAGGGTGTGGCTCAGGGCACCAGCCCTGCTCCGCAGCTCAGTGGCACCTGTGCTGCTCAGCACCTGGGGAGGATAAAGGAGAACTTAGTGAACAGCACTGCAGCGGAGGACTTAGTACCCATAACCATCACTGGCCGCCATGTGGGGAGCCAACACCACCTTCAGAAATCATCCACATCATCCCCTTAATGGACCAGGCAGCACGAGCCCAGATGCCACACAGTGCTGCCTGACAGAGCTGCGCCTGGCCCTGGGGTGGCTCCTCCAAGGCTGGCCTCCCGTGCATCCACCGACCCACAGCCACTGGTGTCTGTGAAGCACACCAAGAAGCTTTGCTAATTGCCAGCGCTGCCCTGCTCGGTCTGAACAAGGAATCCCTGCACCATTAGGCTTCCCACCCTGTCCATCCATGAGAGCCAGGGACATCTGTCCACAGATAGCCATGTGCCAGCACGGCTGTGGCCAAGGACCAGGGTACTTAGAACAGCATCCCGTAAATACCACTGAGCTTCTACAGAGAGACAACACCCAGAAAGCCAGATCAGCCCAGAGTAGAACTTGGTATGGAAATGGGTGTGGCAGAGGATGGGGCATGGCTAGGGTAAATGGAAGGACTTCCTCAACTATTGCAACTGGAGATAATGGAAATAAGTACTGAGCAGAGGAGGGGAAATCGGAGGAATAAGGGCCCAAGGACAGAGTCTGCCTAAGCATGCAGGTATGATTACCTCTGTGTGCTGAGGTTCAAGGCCAGCGAAGGTGCATGCTGGCAGCACGAGGGACAGAATCTTCTGGACCAGCAGTTTGGCCTCCCCAATCTGCTGTCTTAGAGCACTGTAGTCGTCCACGTGGCCAACAACATGGCGGCCATTCTTGTTAGCAAAGCAGCCATCTGTGGCCTCACCCTCTAGCACAGGGTGGTTTCTGCTTACTGGAGAAGCCTCCGAACCCAGCTCTGGAAAGAAAAGCCACAGCAGAACAGGAGTCCTGGCTGTTCGTGAGGACCTCCCCAGCTCAGTCCAAAGAGGCCGGGACTAAGAAAGGTAGACTAAAAACACAAAGGGAGCCAGATATAGGGCTCATGCCGGTAATGCTAGCTATTGTAAGGGCAAAGACCCAGAGGATTGGGGTAAAAAGCTAGGCTGGAGGCGTGGCTCAAGTGGTAGAGGACCAGCAAGACTGGTAAGCATGACACCTCGAGTTCAAACCAACAAAAAATGTACAGAGTGGGTAAAGTTCATAGAGTTATTCTAAATTCTCTATGTTTAGAACATTCCTTATATCATCTCATAATAATATAATGTTTTCAATTTATATTGTTATGGACTAGACACTCGAGACAAATGATAGTAGAAAATAAGTTTATAGGTCAACAAGAAAAATAGCTGCGGGGCTGGGGATATGGCCTAGTGGCAAGAGTGCTTGCTTCGTGTACATGAGGCCCTGGGTTCAATTCCCCAGCACCACATATACAGAAAATGGCCAGAAGTGGCGCTGTGGCTCAAGTGGCAGAGTGCTAACCTTGAGGAAGAAGAAGCCAGGGACAGTGCTCAAGCCCTGAGTCCAAGCCCCAGGACTGGCCGAAAAAAGCAAACCAAAACAAAACAAAAATAGCTGCAAAATAGGGAATGCCTTTAAGAATAGAAAAAAGGGAGGGAGGAAAGATGGCGCCGTCACATTAGGGAGGCACCCCAACTCGCTCCAACTGAATAGTGAGCCGGGAATGCCAGCACCCAACACCCCATCAAGAATCCAGAAAACCGGGGCTGGGGATATAGCCTAGTGGCAAGAGTGCCTGCCTCGGATACACGAGGCCCTAGGTTCGATTCCCCAGCACCACATATACAGAAAACGGCCAGAAGCGGCGCTGTGGCTCAAGTGGCGGAGTGCTAGCCTTGAGCGGGAAGAAGCCAGGGACAGTGCTCAGGCCCTGAGTCCAAGGCCCAGGACTGGCCAAAAAAAAAAAAAAAAAAAGAATCCAGAAAACCCAACAACCAGAAGCAACAGAGAAACACAGGAAACGAAAAAGAAGAGCCTATAACCAGCATGGAGCCGGAAAATCTCCGGGGTACCATCCCCCCACCTGCCGACCCTGGCCCAAACAGGGCCAGGCTGGGAAAGGGGACCCGGCGCCAGCAAACCAACAGCCGAAAAGTCACACCAGGAGCACAGAGTCCAGACAGCAGGAGCTCCACAGACCCCAGACTGAACGCAGACCAACTGAGACAGACAGTGGCGGCAAGGGACCAGAGGTGCGGAACCAAATGGCCAGGATCAGACGTAAGCAGCAGGGAAACCCACGGTGCAGACGGGGAGAGCCGGGACCACCACCACCAAATGACCGATCACCACACCCCAGCACCACAGCCCCAAAAATCCCACAACAGCGCGGGACACACACACAATCCAGGACCAGAGCAATCCACACACGTGGGCGAGCCACCTCTCAGCGGCAAATCTCAATCTGAGAGGTGAGCTCCTCTGACCAAGGTACCGAGTGGAAAAAAGAACCAAAGAAGAGAAAAGCCTCCAAGCCATGCTGAATCAGCGACCTGCAACCCCCCACCACAGGCACGCTAGGGTCAGCACAGCACAGCAGCAGGACACTGTCCCGCAGAGAAAGACACAGAACCTACCCACCACCAAGTGCGGGGAGGGTGACCACCCCGGCAACAACTGAGACGGTCACACTCACCCATTGGGCAGTAAGGTTCAACAGCCAAACTCAAACCCAGAGCCAGGACACAAGTCTTCCACTGACAGACCAGTGGGAACCAGCACAAAGCCAACCCAAGGAGGCCACCTACAGATCTCCAGATGCGCAAATCACAAAGAAATATTACAAATTTCATGAAATGGCAAGCCAACTCGCCAGCTCCAAAAAGCAGTACGACCGAAGAGGAGATGGAGAATAAAAAACAACTAAGGCTATGGTAGCAGAAATGATGGAAAGCCTCAGGAACGAATTCAGAAAACAATTCTAGGAGTTTAGAATGGAAGTCTCAAAGGACCTTCAGGAAGTCAAGAAAGAAATGGAAGCAAAAATGGATACAGTGCAAACCTCCATTAAAAGAAGACCTTAACATCCTGAGAAGCAAAATGCACAAAAAAAAAAAATAGATTTAAAATACAACTCTTTAAAGGAAGAAATTTCCATGATCAGAGCTGATCTGGCAACCATAAATAGTTCCCTGACTTCCATAAACTCCATACTTGAATCCACAGCACAAAGAATTGACCATATTGAATCCAGAATCTCTCTCTTGGACGATGATGCAGCCGATAAGGACCAGAAAATTACCACACTCCAAGAAACGGTAAAGCTCCAGGGCAGACTAATCCAGGAACTAGTGGACAAAGACAAGAGATATAATCTGTGCATAATTGGAATAGAAGAAGGAGCCAAATACCAGAGCAGAGGGCTTCAACATATTTTCAATAAAGTTATTGCAGAAAACTTCCCCAATCTCACAAGGGACCTCACCCGGGTAACCGAAGCCTATAGGACACCTGGAAGACCAGACCCTAGAAAATCTTCATCCAGGGCACATAATCAAGACTTCAGATTTCAAGAACAAAGAGCAAATTTTGAATGCAGCTGAAGTGAAGAAAGATTTATTACAATGGGAAAAGGATCCGAATAATAGCAGACCTCTCCACACAAACCTACCACGCACGAAGAGAGTTGAAGAACACCATCCAAGTCCTACAGGCCAACAATTGCCAACCCAGAATTAGATATCCAGCGAAACTAGAATTCATATTCGAGGGAAAAACCAGATCTTTCCATAGCAAAGAGGATCTAAAAGAGTATGTGAATAAAAAACCAGCCCTACAGCAAATTCTAAGAGGGGAACCCCACCCAACAGAAATCATACAGGACACACAGACAAACAGAAAGAAACTACAATAGCCAGAGCCCAACAGAAAGAGCAGCTCACTAAAGACAAGGAAAAAAAGAGAGGAAAAACAGCCTAACAGGAAAATGGAAGGGGAAAAAACACTCTTATCCTTGATCTCTTTGAATATGAATGGTATAAACTCTCCGATAAAGAGAAGCAGACTGGCAGAGTGGATCCGCAAACAAAAAGTTGGCATCTGTTGTCTAAAAGAGACCCATCTTACAGCAAGGGATAAAAACAGGCTCCGAATGAAAGGATGGAGCAAGATCTTCCAAGAAAACGCACAGGAGTAGCCATCCTGACCTCAGACAAGCTGGACTTCTCATTAAAATCAACTCAAAAAGAAGAAGGAGGCTGGGGATATGGCCTAGTGGCAAGAGTGGCAAGCAGGCTTCATCCCACAGACAGAAGGATGGTTCAACATACATAAATCAATCAATGTAATTCACCACATCAACAGAACTAAAATCAAGAATCACATTGTTGGGCTGGGGATATAGCCTAGCGGCAAGAGTGCCTGCCTCGGATACACGAGGCCCTAGGTTCGATTCCCCAGCACCACATATACAGAAAACGGCCAGAAGCGGCGCTGTGGCTCAAGTGGCAGAGTGCTAGCCTTGAGCGGGAAGAAGCCAGGGACAGTGCTCAGGCCCTGAGTCCAAGGCCCAGGACTGGCAAAAAAAAAAAAAAAAGAATCAGGCAACAACAAATGCTGGAGGGGGTGCAGGGAAAGAAGAACCCTTCTCCATTGTTGGTGGGAGTGCAAATTAGTACAACCACTTTGGAGAACAGTATGGAGGTTTCTCAAAAAGCTCAACATAGACCAACCCTATGACCCAGCCATACCACTCCTAGGCATCTATCCTGAACAACAAGTCCCAAGATATCAAAAAGATATTTGCATTTCCATGTTTATCGCTGCACAATTCACAATAGCCAAAATATGGAAACAATCCAGATGTCCCTCCATAGATGAATGGATCCAAAAAATATGGTACCTATATACAATGGAATACTAAATAGTGATAAGAAATGGTGAAATATTGGTATTCGCAGGGAAATGGTCAGAACTTGAACAAATAATGTTGAGTGAGACAAGCCTAGAACACAGAAAACAAAGGGGCATGATCTCCTTGATATATGACTGTTAAGGAGGGAGGAGGGGGAGACAGTAGAGACCAGGTCTGCGAAACCAAAAACTTCTTGTCAAATGGTATTTCCCACAGGTTTGGGTCAGTGACCCTACAGTATGTAACTAAAACCAAACAACTACTCAACATATAAAGGTCAAAAATAGACCTCTCAGTGGATCACAATAGCTCAAAAGCTATGTATGTATGTTCATGTAAGACTATTGTTGACATATTGTCTACTGTCGACATTACATTTAAAGCCCTAGGTGAATTTTCTTTGGCGTAGGCCACGTGGCTACTGTATATGTTCTTGGTACACTGTGTATTGTATATATGTCTACCTGACCTAGGGAAGGGAAAGAAAAACAGGGTGTAAGATATCACAAGAAATGTACACACTGCCCTACTATGTAACTGTACCCCTTGTGCACAACACCTTGTCAAAAATTTTTGTTTGGGGCTGGGGATATGGCCTAGTGGCAAGAGTGCTTGCCTTGTATACATGAGGCCCTGGGTTCGATTCCCCAGCACCACATATACAGAAAATGGCCAGAAGGGGCGCTGTGGCTCAAGTGGCAGAGTGCTAGCCTTGAGCAAGAAGAAGCCAGGGACAGTGCTCAGGCGCTGAGTCCAAGCCCCAGGACTGGCCAAAAAGAAAAAAATTTTTTTTGTTTAATTAATAAATAAATTATTAAAAATAAAGAATAGAAAAAGGAGGAAGAAGAGGAGGAGGAGGAAGAAGAAAGGCAACTAGAATAGTACAATGTGTTTGGGACATGCAGATTTAGAAAAATCTTGAAATTCAGATGAATATAGTTCTAAAGAACCAAGGATCACTTGCATTAATGAATGGAAGCTGCACTGTCTCTGAGCCCTTTCATTGCCATCTAGATTTACCCTTTGTCCTGGTAACCATGGCAGCGTCTGAGCCAGGGGCAGGGTAAGAGTTGTCGGTTTGGACCAGCGCTGGGGAGCTCAGACCAACATCCCGGACTGGCGGGGAAGCCGCTGAATCTAGGAAGGACAAACACAGTTTTCAGGCCCCTGGTACACAATGCACACTGGACACCTGCCCAGGGCTGTGGGACTCAGTGGACATTATTGGGATTCGCTCCTGATGCCACCATGACGAGCAAAGGCCAGCAGACGGCTTTGTTTGCTGTTTCATTCTTCAGAACACAGCAGTGTTCCTCTAACTAAAGGGTGTTTGACATAATGCAACTTCTGGCTGAAAAAACGAAGTGTAACTATAAACCCAGTTTTCAGTATAATTTTATATGTGGTATCTAGAACAATGCCTTATTATAAAATACATGCTGGTGGCTCACATCTGTCATCCTAGCTACTCAGGAGACTGAGATCTGAGGACTGAGGTTTGAAGCCAGCCCAGGCAGGAAAGCCCATGAGACTCTTATCTCCAATTAACCACCAAAAAGCTGGACATGGAGCTTTGGTTCAAGTGATAGAGTGCCACCCTTGAGTGAAAAAGCTCAAGGACGGCATCCTAGTACTGAGTTCAAGCCCCAGGACCAACATACACACACACACACACACCACACGTGCGGCACTCCCCGCCCCCTGCCCCCACCCCCATCCTTCCCAGGTCCCTTCCTACCTTGGAAGAACGGTGGCTGGTTGCTGGGCTTGGCATTGGCTGAGAAGCCCTGGCTAATGGAGGAGGGGCTGAGGCTGGCTTTGCCAACTCCACCATCCAGCTGTTGCTCCAGCTGTAGCCGCAGGCCAGTGTTCACCCGGATGCTCTGCTCCAGCTGTGCCCTCAGAGCCCGAATCTCTGCCACCAGGCGGCTCAGGTCGCTGTTCACAGGGACTTGGTGACATGCACCCAGGCTGGAAGCTGAAAGAAGTGGGGGAGGGGTCTGGTGAACCCCCAAGACATGTGAGGACACTGCTCTGTGACATCCCTTCCTACCAGGGATCCCATTGTCATCAGAGGCATTTAGGCAACGTATCTATGAGAGAAATGTCACTATTCCGGTGTGGCCCTGGGGCCCACTGAAGTGGCACAGAGCCAGCCTGGAATTGCTCTGGCACTCCAGCTATGCATGCACACCTAGAGGAGAACAATAGTGGGGAGCAATCATGAGCCTATGGTTTCATTTTTGTATCAACCTTGCATTAGGGAGCAAGACCCCCTGTCCCCCCCACCCAGGCAGGAGGTCAGCATTGAACCACAGAAGGACATTTCATAAACTCAGCACTCAAAAATCAAAAAGGAAAAGGAGAGGCAGTCACCAATTATAGCTCATGCCCGTAATCCCAGCTACTCAGCAGGCTGAGATCTGAGGATCCTGGTTCAAAGCCAACCCAGACAAGGAAAGAAATTCGGTGGGGCTCTTAGGTGAAGTTTAACTCTTGTGGCCTCTCTCTCCCAGCAGCACCTCCAGCTGGGACTTTGTAGAGGAAGGGAAGGGAATGCAAACCTTTCAGGCTTTGCTCAGAATTTCCATAAAGTGCCTCATAGATCTGAATCTCTGACTGCAGGGAGCGGAACAGCTGCTGCTTCTCTTCACACTGTTGCTGCAGGAGGGTCAGCTTGTGCTGCATCCTGTGGGAGAGGTAAGGACTCACTGGGCAGGCAGGGCAATGGAGCCTGAGGAGCTTGAGTCCCAGGATAGGAAGGCCATCACTTTTAATTTGCAGGTGAAGAAAAAGTCTGAGACAGGTGCATTACTGAGCTTCATCAGAAACACACCAACAGCCTTGTGTCTGTGCACACAGTGCCCTTCCTGCTCATGGAAGCCAGGCATCTCTCTAGCCATCCTGGTGCAGCAGCTTCCAGTTTGTGGGCAGGAGAACTCGAGAGCCCTTCCTTTTGCTCAAAGTCACTTATGAGTGAAAGTGAAAAGAAACTGAGGTTTCTGAAAAGGACACTCTGGTCTTGCCAGTCTCCCTTCGTTCAAACTGATCATGGGGCCTCTTCTCAATGGGCAGGTCTGCTCTTACCTAGAGTCATTCTCCTTGAGGGAAAGGCGCTCCTCCCTGAACCTCAAGACCTCCTGCTGCTTCTCCTGCAAGTCTTCAAGCAGCTGCTGCTTTGACCCCTTCTGCTGTTCCAGCTCCTTCTCCAGCTCTTGGACCTGGGACTGGGCAGAGAGCAGAGCCTCTCTCAGATGTCCCATCTCCTGGGAGTGTCCTAGTGGTAAAAACAAAAACAAAAACAAAAACAAGCATTTAGGGCATAGAGCCAAAGCTCAGCAGGAAGAGAACCGAGCGAGCGAGCATAAGCCATGGTGAGAGGTTGGCTTGCTGTGTCTCTGCAGCTCCTGGAGCCTCTGACTGACGGCTTCCCTTGCTTTTAGAGAAGATATTCTGGCTCATTGTTTTCTAGGGGCATGTATACCACGGATTCAACAATCTATCAAATGTTACCAAAGCTTTCTTGTGTGTGGTTCTTAGATATGATTTTTCATTATTTTAAAAATGGGGGCAACTTTTTTCCACAAACTGTTAAAATCTCTGTTGTCTCTCTCTCCCTCTCTCCCCCCTCTCTCTCTCTCTCTTTCTCTCTCTCTCCTCCCCCCCCCCCCCCGTGTATGTGTGTACCAGTACTAGGACTTGAACTCAGGGCTTGGGGTTTGTCCTTATAGCACTTTCCACTCAAGGCTGGCACTCTACCACTTGAACCACAGCTCTGTTTCTAGATTTTTTTCTGGTTCATTGGAGATTAGAGTTCCATGGACTTTTCTGCCCAGGCTGGCTTCAAACTAGGATCCTCAGATCTCAGCCTCCTCAGTAGCTAGGATTACAGGCATGGGCCACCAGCACCCAGCTTTCAAAAATTTCTCTTGGTCACAAAATCTCCAAAATGATCAACAGGACTTGAGTATACCCCATCCATTTGACAACTCGTGACTTCACAAAAGTGTATGGCCTCCTATGGCCACTCAGCCCAACAACCTGGGAGTCTGAGGGCCATGCCTGGGACCTCTTAGGGTGCCGCCCTTTGTAGACCAAGAATAGCTATGAAAGTCTTGATTGGGTTGATATGGGCGAATGTTCAGTTGATCTCCTTGCTATTCCCATGGGAAATGGGTATGTCCAGGGAGGAAATAAACCTTGAATGACCCCAGCATGTGATTTTTCCGTCACCTACCTCTGGTAATGTGACTCAGCTGAGCCTGAAGGCTCCGGTTTTCTTCCTTGAGGACTCTGTTCTCATTACAGAGATGGGACATGGACTCCAAGCCCTGACCGCCAAAGTGAGGGGTGGATCCTGTACCAGAAAACACAGTTCAGTAACAGGTGCTTCCAGATGGTTCCCGTTCTTAAGATCCGCTGTGTCAAACCATTAGAAAGCCCCAGGACTGAAAATGGGAAAATGGACTAATGAGGCACAGTGGACTGAATGCCAGGAATTTTGGTGGCTTCTGGGCACACCACTGTCATGTTCCATAGCTGCCATTGTGCTTCCCTAGCTAGATGCCACCACAATGTAGAAAAGCAGCCATTCAGGGAAAGGAGTCTCCAGGTGACAGCACTTACCAAGAGTGGTCAGGGAGGGGTCTAGCTTGGGGAAGGGTCCTTACAGACCTGGCTCTACCTCTTCCCAAGCACAAGCACACAGAGTGACCAGGCCGTGCCTAAGCAGACTGAGGATGAGGCAAGAAGTCAGGATACTCTTCTGCCTTGAGCAGTTACTCTGTACACTCAGACACTCCCATAAAACATTCTCCCACCATCACATCCCCAGCTAGACTCCAAATAGCAGGTGACTTATAGAAAGCACAGGAAAATGCTGTGAGCCCTGGACAAGTCTACCTAAGGGTCTTCTCGTGTGAAGCTCCTGAAACTTAGCCCCAGATAGCCAGGGCCAGGCCTCCCTACCGCTGCCACGGGCCATGGAGCTCAGGCGGTGCTGCAGCTGCTCCCGCAGCCGGTCATTGACACAGATGGACTCTTCCAGACGCTGGCGCAGGTTCCGGATCTCACCCAGGTGCTCTTCCAGCAGATCAGTGCCTGGACATGAAGTAAAGTAGGGGAGAGTACGTGTCATGGGGATGGGGGGGCTCAGCAAATAGCATTCAAGAAGATCTCTAACCACTATGAACCAATGCTGATGGCACCTTCTCACATGGGCTCACAGGGGACACAGGGAATTGGCTTTGCAGGGTGCTAGTGGCTTGCATCTGCAATCTCAGCTGCTCAGGAGGCTGATATCTAAGGATCCCAATTCAAAGCCAGCCTGAGCAGGAAAGTCTATGAGAGACTTATCTCCAATTAAACAGCAAAAAGCCACAAGGGGAGGTATGACTCAAGTGACAGAGCTCCAGCCTTGAGTAGAAAAGCCAAGCAAGAAAGCACAAGTTCCTGAGTTCAAGCCCCAGGATCTACAAACAAACAAGCAAAAAAAAAAAAAAAAAGAGTCGAGAGTCTGGTAAGCACAGGCCAGCCCTGGCTAAGGCTTCCCCGTGGGAAGCCTTGCGCACACATTCTGGTGGGGGGGGGGGGGGGCGGGCAGAATGCCATGTGGGTTAGAAAGGAACGGCCAGCTCAGGACAGGGCTACTTTCTCTCAGTAACTTGCAACCATCTCCAGAGTGTAGCTTTGAGATGACAGCCAAGATCCACTCCACCTTTCTTCTAACACCTTCATTCTCGTTCATATAGGAAAGAACACCTTTTACCAAGGGCCCAAGTCCTTCCTGGTCCACTTAGAGAGAAGGCCTATGGTATACACACGTGACCTTCAACCCACTCTTCATGGTTTACAAGGCAAGTACCCTTGCCACCAGGCCATATTCCCAGCCCAAAATAAGTACTACTATTTTCATGGTTTAATGACTGGCACGGAAAGCTTCCTTCAAAGCACTAGTGTTTTGTGTGTGCTAGTACTTGGGCTTGAATCCAGAGCCTCACACTCTTGCTGGGATTTTTTTTCACTCGAGACTAGTGTTCTACTTCCTGCTGAGTCACACCTCCCCTTCTAGCTTTTTGCTAGATTTTTCTGCCCAGGCTGGCCTTGAATTGAAATCCTCAGATCTCAGCCTCCTGCGTAGCTAGGATTGCAGGGCTGAGCTGCTGGCACCTAGCTGTTTGGGTTTTGGATAGGAGACATATGTCTATGTCTGGTGAAGAAGTTGTGTATCTTTCTATAAAATTCCTGACTGATAGGAGACAGTCCCTATAAATGTCTGTGCCTGGCCTTCTAGAAGCATCTAAGATAAAGGGCTATAAAGAGGTTTGGGGGCAAGGGACAGGAGTATGACAGCATGGGAAGTGGGTCCCTAACTTCACTAGCTCAGAAGAGCACTCGGGCCATGGATGAAGTGAATGGAGGAGTGGTCTTAGGAAGGGCAGAGCACGGTGAGAGTCCTTTGAGCTTTTTGCACTCCGTGAGCCAGGGACTGGAGAAGCCCTGGACAAAGCCCTGGTAGGAAAGAAGTGGTCCGGAGGAGATGTGATGGTGGAGGTTGACCCTCAGCTCTGCTTTACCCGTGGGCTTGGGGGTGAGCTGGTACGTGGATGAGCCCGAGGACAGGTCCCCACACGCAGTCCCTTTCTGGGGCCTCATCATATCCCACTGGCACCCAGGCTCCAGGGTTCGTCCCAGTTCTTCGGGGCCCCTCCTGGGGGAGTGGGGATGCACAGGGCCGAGGTAGGGGGAAGAACTGGCATCTGAGGGGACGCCCAGCAGTGGCGCCGAGGATGTAGAAGGCACGGTGCCAACGCCTGGGCAGAAAGAAAAACAAGCGAAACAAACCGTGTCAGAGAGGAGCAGCGGCCAGGCCAGGAGACAGACCCCACCACTCACACCCCAAGCTTGTAAGCTCCACCTGCGGCATTTCCTAGCAAGAGACCCTGCAAGGCAGAGGAGGAAAAACATTAGTAAAGTCACACACATACAAAAAAAAAATCAGTGAATTCACAAAAGACAAGATCACTTGCCCACTCCTGGCTCTTACTATAATTCCTGAGGGAATCCAGGAAAGTTCTGGGAGCAAGACTCATTCCCAACATTAGGAGTCAAGAGTAGAATAGGAGACTGGCACCCGTGGTTCACAGCAGTAATCTTAATCTATTTAGGGGCTGAGATCTGAGAAGAATGGGTCAAAGCCAACCTGGGCAGGAAAGTCTGCAAGAATCTTATCTCCAAAAAACAACCAACCAAACAAACAAAAAACACCTAAAAACTGAAAGTAGAGCTGTGGCCCAAGTGATAGAGCACAAGCCTTGAGTGGAAAAAAGCTAAAGCCCAAGCCCCGAGTTCAAGCACCAGAACTAGTACAGAAAAAAAATCACCCCAGGAGATCCTAACAGGCAGCAAAAATTGAAAAGAACCATCAGGTTCTATACTTCTCTAGTTTATAAAACATTAAATGTTCATTAGAATCACTGAAAGTGAAAGAGGTTAGAAAAGTAAATATTTATGTATTTTTAGTAGAGATTCAAAGATCATTGCCTTCCCCTTTCATACCCGTCCCATCCTCACACCAACACAGAGCAAAGGAGAGGATAGTAGTGGTTATGGACAGCTTATTTTTTAACCAAGAACACAGGCAGTTCAGAGACCACTCGTGCACGAGAAGAATTCTGTTCCACCTCTGCTAGCCACACAACACAGAGTGCGTGCACTACCCCATACAAAGCCAGCGCCACACAGATGCGCAAGGAGCTCTTCCCCCAGTGCAGACCTGGGAAGCAGTAAGGCAGCAATGTCCACTGACGGCACACACCATGTGCTAAGTGATGGGCCAGAGCCTCCGATTCCATGTCACTGGTTCAACTCACAACAGACGTGTGTGTGTGTGTGTGAATGCGTGCACACGCGCACATGTGTACACCAGTGAACTGGGGCTTGAACTCAGGGTCTGGGTACTGTCTTTTCCACACATGGTTGGCACTCTACCACTTGAGCCACTGCTACATTTTTTTTCTTGCTAGTAAATAGTAAGCAAGAGTCTCTCAGATTTATCTGCCTGGACTGGCTTTGAACTGAGATCTGAGGAGCTGGGATGACAGGCATCAGAGGAACAGACCCTCTTTTCTGCACAGTGTCATCCTTCCATCTTTTCCTGTGGACAAAGACAAGCTGACAAATCCTGAAAGATACATGGAAGGAAATCGTTGGAAAGGAAGTCAGACAGGACTCCTGTCATTTTGGCATACAGCATATTTGTTACCCAAGTTCCTGTGCCACAAGTTTCAGGTTGCCAGTGCCTGCACCTTGGGCCCTTCTCTAAACAGAGGGAGAAGCATTATTGCAAGGGCTCTGCAGATGGTTCATGTCCCTGTGGAGCTCAGCCCAACTCCCTCAGCAGGATGGGAACAATTATCCCAGACACAAAAGGTGTGCAGAAAACCCCGAGCCAGGGGCTGAGGACACGGCCAATCTCACCTCCTCTCAGCACCACCTTTGAGCCTTCCTTCCCTGCTCTGACTGTGCTCCACATGGGTTAGCAAGCACCAGTGGCTCACACCTGTAGCCCTGGCCACTCAGGAGGCTGAGATCTAAGGATCAAGGTTCAAAGCCAGCCCAGGCAAGAAAATCCATGAGACTCTTATCTCCAATAACTACCCCCCCCCAAAAAAAAGAAGAACCCAGAAGTGGGGCTGTGGCTCAAGTGGCAGAGCACCAGCGTTGGGTGGAAAAAGCTAAGGGGCAGCACCCTGGCCCTGAGTTCAAGCCCCTGTATTGGCACACACATATGCTCATACATACATACACACACACACACACACACACACACACACACACACACACCAGTAAATATAGTTCAGAGAAAGCAAGCAGAGCTTTCCCTTCCACGTGGACCACACTCCCCCCCCCGCCCCCAGGGTTTACTCCAGCTCCCTTCAAGCCAAAGCCATGCAGAACCACACAGTGTGCACCCCACCCCCACCCTACACACATGGCACGAGTGCTCACTTTCTCCCAGCTGCTTCTGTAACATCTGCAGCTCCTGTTGAGCCTCAGCCAAGGACACCATGGGTGTCCCACAGCAGCCAAGAAGGGGAGGACCAGGGGGGCTGAAAGGCAGGAAGCCCAGTGGAGCGGGGGGCAATGGTGCCTGGGGGATGGGGGGCATGGTGGTAAAATGAAAGCCTAGAAACAAAACGAGGGAGAGAGGAGACATACCATTAGAGAGAAGGGAGAGAAAGAAAAGCATCAGGAAAGGATGGAGAAGGGACTAGAATGGCCTAGAACAATCTTTACTCCAAGGAAGTGGGTCTAGCTGACCTCTCCTCTCCAGCCCTGCCAGGGATGTCCCATACTCATCTTGGAAGCAAAGGGCTGCAGAAAGCAAGGTGGCATGGCTGAGCCAGCCCCAGGTCAGGGCAGCTGGCTCCCAATGCCCCCAAAGCCCCCTGCGCCCTCCCCTCCCGACAAGGGGACAAGGCTCTATCTACACCCAGCACTCCTCTTCAGAGAGCACCGGCGCTCATCCAGGGGAGGGCAGGAGGGAAACCGCCATCACCAGTATGTGGAATTTGGGACTCCCGTGGAAGTGAAGGCCAGAAACCCAAATCAATGTGTTCATTTGCCAGAGAAAGAGCAGATTTGTATTGGAGCCAGCTGGAGCAGACATACTCGAGAGACCCTGACCTCCACACAATCAACAAAAAAGCTGGAAATGGAAGTGTAGCTCAAGTGGTAAAGCACCAGCCTTGAAGAAAAAGGCCAAGTCAGAGAATGATGCTTTGAGTTCAAGACCCAGAACTGGCATACACACACACCAAAAAGTCAGAGAAGATGCCTAGCCAAGATACAATGGCCTACAAACCCACCTGGGCATTTGATCACTTAAGGAAAACTCTGGATCCAGGCCTGCCTCAAACTTTCTATATAGGCCAAACTGGTGTCAAGTTCATGCTCTTTCTGTCTCACAGGCACCACCATGCCCAGCTAGAAAAACTCTTAACAAAAGCAGATTTTATTTCTTTTTTCTTCCTATGGTTGCCACTGTATTTGACTTTGGTATCCTGGGTATTGTATGTACGTTTCTCTTTAGGCCTTAATGAAGCCCTACAGGACTATAAACTATGGGAGTAGGAATTGGAAATTTACATGATAAAAATCTGTCCTAGGTGAACTTTGTGTTGAATATACAGTCCTTAAGAGCCTAGGGAAGACCCAATGTTTAAATCTGCTTCTTCTTGCATAAAAGTAGTTGGAGGGCAGGGAGCCCTGATGCTGCTGTAATCAGAAAGCTGATGACCTTCTAAAACACGTCATACCTGCAATCCTACCTACTGTGGAGGCTGAGATCTGAGGACCACAGTTTGAGGCCAGCCTGGGAAGATAAATCCTCAAAACTCTTTTTTTTTTTTTTTTTTTTTTTTTGCCAGTCCTGGGGCTTGGACTCAGGGTCTGAGCACTGTCCCTGGCTTCTTTTTGCTCAAGGCTAGCACTCTGCCACTTGAGCCACAGCGCCACTTCTGGCCATTTTCTATATATGTGGTGCTGGAGAATCGAACCCAGGGCTTCATATATGTGAGGCAAGCACTCTTGCTGCTAGGCCATATTCCCAGCCCCTCCTCAAAACTCTTATCTCCAATGAACCATCAAAACGATGGAAGTGGAGCTGTGACTCAAGTACTAGTCAGCCTTGAGTGAAAAAGCCAAGGGAAGCACGAGGCCTTGATATGATTATATATAATATGATGATTATTATAATTACATGATTATTATTATAACTAGCCAACTTTAAGTCAAAATGTTGTATGCTGGTCAGAGCCTGTTGGGAATTATTTATTTTCTAAAACATTTTTTCAAAATCAAACACACATGGTGAATGAGATCTTGCTTTTGTCTGGAATGTGAGACACATAGGCTTCTAACAACCCACACCTCTGTCCCTCAAGGAAAATCCAACAGAGCACTGAGGAGAGAGCAACTGCTTGTTCCACTGGCTGGCGCATACCTGGACGGGCCTGGCTGGCCTCCTGGGGGGGGCTCTGGGGAGTTGGTAAGCAGATAGGGTTGCTGGTCGATCCGGCCTTAACCCCTTGAGATGGGCTGGTTGTTGATGGTTTAGAAGACAATACAGCAGGATGACTTGAATGATGGATGGAATCTAGAAAACCCATGAATGAAAGAAAATGTTTGGTGTTCTACTGAGAGCTGCAACTCTGGCCTTACATTTACCCAGGGAGCCAGGACTATAGTCCTGCTGTCCCAGAATGCTCCAAGTGCATGCCCTGTAGTGTTCATTTTCTTGCTTGTAAATCACTCCTTAAGTGAAGCAACACAACTTAGGGTGATAGTAGAGCTGATAACCCTGAAATTTTAAAAAACAGCCCCACCGAGACTGCCAACATCGGTGGATACCCACAGATATTCAGGGGACACTGGGCAGGAATTGTACATGCAAGATTGAGGGAAAGATGGAACACACCATCCTAAAGGAGGAGGTCTATCTTCTAAAGTCATTCACTAAGAGAGACAGCATCTGGCATGGTAGCTCATGCCCGTAATAGTAGCTATTAAAGAAGACTGAAATCTGAGGATTGAGGATCAAAGCCAGCTTGGGCAGAAAAATCTGTGAGATTCATCTCTAATTAATGAGCATAAAGCCAGAAAGGAGGTATGGCTCAAGTGATAGTGCTAGCCTTGAGCAAAAATGCTAAGGGAAAGATTTGTCCAGGTTCTGAGTTCAAGCCCCAGTACAAGAAAGAAAAGAAAGAAAGAAAAGGAAGAGGCAGGAAAGGAGGAAGAGAGGGAGGGAAGGAGAGAAGAAAGGGAAGGAGAGAGGGAAGGAGGGAGGCAGGGGAAGGGAGGGAGGGAGAAAAGCAAGCAAGCAAGTTCTGCCAGCATCTTTGCACTTTGTGCTGCAGTGTTCGTGGTAGGCCGGCATGGGCACGCCGGTGGAGGCCTGGGTGACAAAGCACATGTAGAGTCAGGAGCAAGAGCAAGGATCGTAGCCATGGGAGCCTGCGGCTGGCCCTTGGTCTCACAGCCACGTTCAGTCAGGTAGACACTAAGATGGAGCTCTAAGGACTGGTGCCTAAGGGCTCCTCAACCTAGGCAGAAATGGTACAGCTCACACAATGGAGGCTACCTGAGTGGCCAGGTGAAGCGTTCTTCTCCTCGTAGTTCATGTACTCGCTGGCTACGTCCATGTCAGAGCAGGCTTCCAGTTCATCTGATAAGAAGGAGGTGCTGCTGGCAGAGCGGTGGGAATCTGACAAGGCACGACTGCTGGGGAGCGAGAAGGACTGAGCATCCAACTTGGCCTGCAGGACTTCAATGACTTTCTCCTTCTCCTGGAGCTCCTTGCTGAGACTGGTGGGCAGAGATGCAAATCAAGGTCACCAGCCAGGTGCCAGTCGCTCATGCCTATAATCCTAGCTACTCGGGAGGCTGAGATGTGAGGATCACAGTTTGAACTCAGGCAAGAAAGTCTGTGAGACTTTTTATCTCCAATTAACATGCAAAAAGGCAGAAGCAGAGCTGTGGCTCAAGTGGCAGAGCACCAACTCTGAGTGAAAAAGGCAAGAGAGAATGCAAGGCCCCTGAATTCAAGCCCCAGTACTGGGAAAAGAAAAAGGAAAGAAAAGCTTATCCTGGTCATTAAATAACCACACAGGGAAAGAGCAGAGAGGGATCTTGGGAGCAAGAAGACTTGAAACCTAGTTCACCTAGATGGGTAGATGGCGTATGGTACCAAGCCTGGAGAATTAATGTGCCGATAGAATTAAGCAAGAAAAAGATTACACAAAGTGCAGTGTTCAGTGAATAAATAAACTCCTCATAGTCAGTGTTTGCCTACCCCTGCTCTCCACCCTGTTTTATACAGTTGTAGCCCAGATTATCTTCTGAATTACCTGAGGGCCAACGGTTCAAGTTCAGTCTGTTCTTTCTCATTCTTATGATCCTCTGCAAAACAAATTCAGAAAGAAAAAGTAAGACAGTGATCAGGTCTCACCTCATCCATTACAAACATGGTGGCATATTCAGACATAGGGACAAAATGCTCTACCTGTGGTCCAGATTAATTATGTCGAGGGCTTTTTTTTTTTTTTTTGGCCAGTCCTGGGCCTTGGACTCAGGGCCTGAGCACTGTCCCTGGCTTCTTCTTGCTCAAGGCTAGCACTCTGCCACTTGAGCCACAGCGCCGCTTCTGGCCGTTTTCTGTATATGTGGTGCTGGGGAATCGAACCTAGGGCCTCGTGTATCCGAGGCAGGCACTCTTGCCACTAGGCTATATCCCCAGCTGTCGAGGGCTTTTAATTATAGCATGTTTGCCTGTGTATGCCAGTACTAGGGTGTGAACTCAGGGCCTCACGTTCTCATTTAGCTTTTTTGCTCAATGCTGGCACTCTACTACTTAGCCACACCTCCAATTGCTGCTTTTTGCTGGTTAATTGGAGCTAAGAGTCTCACAGACTTTTCTGCCTGGGCTGGCTTTGAACTGTGATCTTCTGATCTCAGCCTCCTGAGTAGCTAGCATGACAGGCATGACCCACTGGCACCCAGGCTACCCCTTTCACACCTAACAAGGTTTTCATCTGTGTTGGATCTCATCTCTCTTTCTCCTCCTTAGCACTAGATGTTTTTGCCCCAAAAGTCACTTTCCATGTCTGAGGAAGTTTCTATAGCTTGTGTTTTTTGAGCCCAGGCTGGCTCAAACTCATGATCTTCCTGCCTCAGGCTCCTGAGGGCTGGGTTATTGCAGAGTGCCACCATGTCTGACTTAAGTTTGTACAACTGTAACCATGGCATGGTTACAACCACATGTACCTCTTATACATACCAGCCAGTCCCGCAATTACCTTCAGGAAATGTAGAGTGAAATCCTAGGAGGTGGGCTGGCCACCTGGGTCTGGGACTCTGGAAATGACGGAGAATATTCCAAAGCTCCAAGGCCAACTTACTGGTGCTGAGTTTGCTGGTGAGCCTGTGGGTCAGCTGACTTCCTTGGGCAAGCTGCTCCCGGAAGCTCTGGCCCAGGTAGTAGTCGATATCATTGCTCCTCAGCAGGTCCTCAAAAGACTTCACCGTGTCCTTTGCATGCTGGGTGAGGAGGTAGCAAAGGCCTCTCCCTTCTCGTACTTTCTGCCGTAGGTATGAAAGTTCTCGGGCCTGATCCTGAATCAAGGAGTCATATTTCCTAAGGCAAGGAGGGGAGGCCAGAGTAAGAATGGAAATGATGGGCACTTCCTCAGAGTTTTTTGTGAGAGCCAACCTAGCAAACTCCCCTAAACTAAATTTCACATAACCCATATCCAGGAAACATTTTAAAATGTGGGTTGGAGCCAGGCACTGGTGGGTCACACCTGTAATCCTAACTACTCAGAAGACTGAGATCTGAGGATGGCAGTTCAAAGCCAGCCTGGTCAATAAAGTCTGTGAAACTTTTCTCTCCAATTAACCACTCCAAGACCAGGTGGAATTGTGGCTCAACGTGGTAGAGCACTAGCCTTGAGCAAAATGAAGCTCAGGGACAGTGCCCAGGCCCAAGTTCAAGCCCCATGTGTGGGGCACACTGACTGGCCCCGCCTATTCGCACCCGGGAGGTGTGTGGCTGTTGTGCCTCCTCCCAGGAGTGAGGCCCTGAAAAGCCCTGCCTGCCTCAGTCCCTGGGGGCGTGTTTGTTTGCACCGCCTCCCGGAAGAGGGATCCCGGCTAGCCCTGCCTGCCTTCCGGGTCCTGACCTGGAAAGCTGGCTCTAGCTGGCCGTGCCTCCCAGCCTTAAGACCACAGCAGCAAGATGGCGGCCGGCAGTAACCCGGGGGGGGGGGGGGGGTCCTGCTAGTAGTGAAGTAGACTTAGGCCACCCCTTAGGGAGGTCCCATGGCCTTCTGCCCTTGACTAACAGCTCCGACCACCAATCGTAGCCCTGGCTAGGTACCTTACACCCCTCCTCTTCCTGCCGCCATTGCCCATACTTAAGATCGGGTTCTCGCCAATAAACGCAGAGCAGTCTTGAACTTTTCCCGAGTCCACTGACTGTCTAACCGCAGCAGAAAGGTTGGGTTGGGCTGCGTACAGGCGACTTGCGGCTCATTACCTATTCTGGGTTCACCCTCGGCGGGCTGCGCTTCCTTGCCTCTCCCGCTGGTCGGGAGAGCACCCAGGGTGCAGGGACTCCTGCACCATGACTAAGAAAAATAAACATAAAAAATACTGAAAACAGCCGGGCAGGGGTGGCTCATGCCTGTAATTCTAGTTACTCAGGAGACTGAGAACTGAGGATTGCCATTCAAAGCCAGCCTGGGCAGGAAAGTCTTATCTCCAATCAACTACCAAAAACCTGGAAGTAGCACTGTGGCTCAAAGAGGTAGAGAGCTAGCCTTGAGTAAAAGGCCATGAGTTCAAGCCTCACAACCTACAATAAATGAATAAGTAAAATAATAAGCAAATAAAAAATTTAAAACATGGGTTGGCTTCTCATTATTATCATTTAATAATAATTGAGCAAATAGGCTCAAGTAGGTTATACAGCTCACAAGTGGCATAGTATTGAAACTCAGGCAGTCTGATGTCTAGTCTTATCAATACTATATATATTGGCTGTTCACTGATTAAGTCAGTGCCCTGTGGTTACCCTGGTGTGCTCTCCCTGCCCAGTGCCTGGCCTCTCTCTTCCAGGCACAGATCTAAAACAGCACACATCCAGCAGGCCCCAGCTGGTGCCCTCCTTACCCAGGCCATGAGGCTGACTGCGGCTGCTCGGCCAGCTTTCCCTCTAGTTCGGTTTTTGGAAGCTGAGCCTCCAGTTGGGACACTCTCCGGATGAGACTCTCCAGGTCCTTTTGGGCCTGAAGTCCTGGGGGATAGAAAGCCCCTGTGCCATCCGACAGCCAGCCCTCGTCCTCATCAGTGACGCTGTGTGGTGAGGAGCCTGGGAAGGTGCCCACCGCCCTCAGCTTTCGAGGTCTTTCCAGGCTAGAGGAGTAATCGCTCGTTACTGAGAGGGACCGGACCCTGCTCTTGAGATTCTGGATGACCTTGTGCGCATTCTGCAGCTGGCCTTTCAGATCTCTGATGTCCTTCCGCAAAACAGTGATGTCCTCTGATTTGCCGTAGGCCTGGAACTCATCCGGCTTCCCTAGATTAGTCTCCAAAGGCTTCTTCACAGAAGGTGGGGCCAAGGCGGTGCCTAGGGGGCTCTGCAGAGAACCCAGTCCTCCCATGAGCATGGAGGCCCTGGGGCTGTCTTGCTCTTCACACTCTGCAAGATACAGAGAGTCTTCCTGAAGGAGAGGCTCCCTTATGCCCTCAGGGGGGAGCAGCCCCTCCACCCAACAAGGACTAGAGGCTGAGCTGCAGCAGGACTTCCTTCAGCCCTGACTCTAGAACTCAAGCAGAGCATTCCAATCCTTCCAATGACTGCATGTTAAAAAAACAAAACAAAACCAAAAACAACCTCCCCCTCCAAACTAGAGAGGTAACCTAGCTAGTTTCTAGATGACTCAGACTAGCTCATGGAAGAGCCGGAGTCCAAATCGTCAACTCTGGGGCTGGGGATATGGCCTAGTGGCAAGAGTGCTTGCCTTGTATACATGAGGCCCTGGGTTTGATTCCCCAGCACCACATATACAGAAAATGGCCAGAAGTGACGCTGTGGCTCAAGTGGCAGAGTGCTAGCCTTGAGCAAGAAGAAGCCAGGGACACTGCTCAGGCCCTGAGTCCGAGGCCCAGGACTGGCCAAAAAAATAAAATAAATAAATAAATAAAAATAAATAAAATAAAAAACAAATCGTCAACTCTACTGTGGCCTTCTCACCCATGCTGATGACTCCTAAGACATTAATATGGACCATATGCATTTTATTCTACCCCCACCCCCCAGTACTGGGGCTTGAACTCAAAGCTTCACATTTTCACTTGGCGTTTTCCACTCAAGACTGGTGCTTTACCACCTGAGACACATCTCCACTTCCAAGTTTTTGCTGGTTAATTGGAGATGCAGATTTTTCTGCTTTGGATATTTTGGAACCTTGATCCTCCAGGTCTCAGCCTCCTGTGTAGCTAGAACTACAGGCATCAGCCACCAGCTCCCAGTTTGCTTTATGATCCTTTTATGGGAGGCACAGAGAAATTTGCAAGCAGTTTGGCCTCAGGATCCCAGCTGGTGAAACATGCCTGTGGAGTGGGAGGGAGTTGTTTTTCCTCCTCAGCTTTGACTAGGTAGATGCTTTGTAGTTACAATGCTTGACAAATCCTATGGCAGGGTACCCACAGCGCTAGCTACTCAGAAGGCTGAGACGTAAAGATCCTAGTTCAGAGCTAACCACAGGCAGGAAAGTTTGTAAGACTCTTATATCTAATCAATCAGCAAAAAGCTGGAAGTGGAGTTGTGGTTCAAGTGGTGCCTTGGGCACAAAAACTCAGGGACAGGGCCCAGGCTCTGAGTTCAAGCCCCAGGAATGGCATGAAACAAACAAAAACTTATGGTTTACAAATACCCAAAAACTCTTTTGGTCTCTTCCTTAATAAGTAGGCCTTAATACTTTCTCTATAAGAGCTCACAGTTGGTATGTGTATATGTGATATATGTGTGTATGTATATGTATATATACACACACACACACATTACAGCAGCAGTAATCTGAAAGCAAATCTTAGAAATTCATACTCATACCCACCCTCATTTTGAACCAGACTTGTCCAAGCTTCATGACCTCTGCGGTGGGTTACCTTCAGAGCCACCCCCTGCCCCACTACGCATTTAGTGTGGGCGTGGCTACCACACCAATGTGATGCTGCCTCTGGGGGAGGCAAGCCCCTCCCCCAGCCCTTACCAGGGCTGGTGGTCTCTTCCCGCTCTGCCTCATTTTCGCTACGGCCGCCGCAGTTTCGTAGCCCAGGTCCTGTAGGTCCACCTGGACTTGCTTGCTGTCCTGCTTCACCAGGGATTCACCTGCTGGGAACAAATGGCCGGGGCCTCCACGTGGGCTCCCACGAGTCATCAAGTCACATGCATGGCCTTAGGGGTCCAGTGAAAGGGGGGGCATACTTGTCTGGACTTCCTGCAGCAGGACTTAAGCCCCTCCCCAGCCTCCACCTGTGCTAGAGGATCTCATTTCTAATAACCGAGGCTCAGCTGGATTCCTATACATCATCTCAGGCCCCAGGGGGACTAGCAAGCCCCCACACCCCAGGGGCTCAGGAAGCATTTGGGTGCCTCTGAACTGACTTTCCCCAGACATCTGACCTGCACTGTCTCATAAAGGAAGTTAGTAGTCACATGTGGCTGTTTTGTGTTAAGCTAACTAAAATGAAAGAAAGCGCCACATTTCCAGGTTTCACTGGGCTTGTTTTCTGTGCTCAATAGCTGCGTGTGATGCCGCATGGGGCGGGGCTGTGGGCATGGGACCAACAGTGACAAGGCTTTAAAAACAATCCCTTGTGGTGCCCAGAGAAACAGTGGAGAGACAATTATTCTGAGAGAGGAAAGGGAGCTTACTGAGGGTTCCAGAAAAGAGCTAATCTAGATGTTAGCTCTTTTCCTCTCTATACTCCCCTTGCAACCTTAAAAACTTCTTTCAACCAGATACCAATGTTCACGCCTGTAATCCTAGCTACTCAGGAGTCTGAAATCTGAGGATCACAGTTTAAAACCAGCTTGCCAAGAAAAAGTCCTTGAGCCTTTTGTCTCCCATTAACGCCCCCAAAAGCCAGACATGGAGGTATGGCTCAAGTGGTGGACCACCAACCTTGAATGAAAAAGTTCAGGGACAGCACCCAGGCCCTGAGTTCAAGCCCCGCATTGGCACAAAACCAAAACCAACAAAAATCTTTATTCTTCTCTGTCCTCTGAAACGGAAAGGTATTGTTCTGAGTTTGGGGAAGTAAAGTAAAATTAGCTAAGGAAGACACCACAGCGACGGTGAGCTTGGTGAGCTCACAGTACTTACTGAATAGCACTCTGTACTTCTCCAGCTGGTTTGCCTGGGCAAAGACTGTGGCTTCAGAGATCAGCAGCTTCTCCTGAAGATCTTGGTAACGCTGTCTGCACTGAGCCAGCTGGGAGCGCAGGTGCTTGGTGGAACTGGGCAGGCCAAATTCCAACTGAGGCCCAGGGCCCTGAGCTTGACACAGGTGCGGCTAGGAACAAAGTAATCAGACAGCCTGAGGCCACCCCATGCCTCTTCCTCTTGGAACTCAACTATATTCAATGTCTGTGAAAGCTCTTGTGCCACCTAGCGCTATCTGAGAGCTGGGGATGTTTTATTCATCCTGGCATCTACAGCACACGGCCCAGTGCCAATCAAGTCTGTGGAAGAGCCCTTGGGTTTAATGATGCTGGTTAAAGGAAGGGCAGAAGTGCAACTCACACACAGCCCTCCCCAGGCTCCTGATTCAGCTCCACTAAGAATCCTCTCCAGTCTCCGTTTCACCGACTCCTCAGCAAAGCCTCTTCCCTTTATTGGGGTGGCCCAGTAACCCTTCCTGAGACCCAGGCACAGATTCCTGGGATGAGCTGAGATGAAAACAGCAATGATAACAAAGAGATGTCATTATATGCCACTTGTCTGGGCTGCCTCAAAACCCAAAGCTACTCAGGAGGCTGAGATCTAAGGATCAAGGTTCTAACTTGCCCAGACAGGAAAATATGTGACACTCTGATTTCCAACTAACCAGTAAAAAAAAGCCATTAGTGGAGGTATGGCACAAGTGGTAGTGTGCCAGCCTGGAGTGAAAAAGCTAAGAGATAGTGCCCAGGTTTTGAGTTCAAGCCACAGTACTGTCACACACAAAAACAAAGAAAGAAAGAAAGAAAGAAAGAAAGAAAGAAAGAAAGAAAGAAAGAAAGAAAGAAAGAAAGAAAGAAAGAAAGAAAGAAAGAAGAGAGGTAAAGGAAGGAAGGAAGGAGGGGAGGGCTGGGAATATGGCCTAGTAGTAGAGTGCTCACGTGAAGCCCTGGACTCGATTCCCCAGCACCACATAAACAGAAAAAGCCAGAAGTGGTGCTGTGGCTCAAGTGGTAGAGTGTTAGCCTTGAGCAAAAAGAAGCCAGTGACAGTGCTCAGGCCCTGAGTTCAAGCCCCAGGACTGGCAAAAAAAAATAATAAAAGAAGGAAGGGAGGGAGGGAGGAAGGAAGGGCAAGGAAGGAAGGAAGAGAAGGAGGGAGGGAGAAACAAAGAAAAAGAAGAATAAAGAAGCCCAGGAGCAAATGTTGTGAATGCTGACCACTGCACAGGAGTCTTCTCATCACCAGAGCCCCACTTGGGGTGCAAAAATATCCTTTCCTCCAGACCCCCTGACCCATAAGGCAATGCCATCCAAGATAAAAACTGAACTCTTGGGTGAACAAATGCAGTAGCAGTACTCACTAGATACAATGTTGGAAATGAAATATACAATGTGTAGTTGGGGATGGGAGGGAAAAAATGAGAGAGAGAATGAGGGGAGGGAGTGACATTGTCCCCCCCAAAATGTGCTCTTTACATCACCTATGTGACTGCAACCCCTCTGTACATCACTTTGGTAATAATAAAAAAAAATTTTTTTTAAACCCTAAGCTCTCCACCCTCTCCCAGTGCCTGTCTCCTATGCCCTCACTTACTTGGTTGGCATCCACAGCAAGGCTGGCCCTGAGATCGAGGCTCTGGGGTCTGCTGGGAGGCTTTGTGGCCACAGGCTCCTGCTCTTGGCGTTTGCCTGAGCTCATGCCGTCCATCTCCGTGGCCAGGGGCCCAAAGAGAGCTGCGCTGAGTTCCCTCTTCCCTTCCTTGTTGCTCAGAAGCAGCTGCTCTTTGAGGAGGCTGATGATGTTGTGGGCTTTCTTCAGTTTTCCCTGGAGCTTTCGGAACTCAGCCTGAAGGCTGTTCTCCCTCAGACCCCCTTGAGCAGGCACCATGTGCCCTATCACCTTGCCCTGCTCCTTGTCTTCCTCAATCTCCCATCCGTCAGACATGGCTTCTCCCATCTGCTCTTTCAGCTCTGCGTTCTCAAGGCAAAGGCTCAGCATGGCGTTCCTGTGGGGATGCGCAATCAGCCTGGGGCCCTGACCACAGCCCTAAGGCCCTTTCACTGGCCTCTAAGTCCACCATAGTGTCAGAGCATCCTGCAGACTTATGACCAGTCCCTTCTTTTATGTAAGAGAAAACCAAGAGTGAAAAAGAGAGAGAGCTCTCCCTTGCACCACAGAGTCCCGGATATATTTCACTGGGGTTTGAACTCAGGGCCTTGCACTGTCACTTAGCTTTTTCACTTAAGGCTGGTGCTCTACCACTTGAGCCATATCTCTATTTAATTCTGGCTTTTTTTTTTTTGCTGATTAATTGGAGAGAAGAGTCTCTCAGATTTGTCTGCCTGAGCGGGTTTTACACCTTGATGATCACATCTCAATCTTCTGGGTAGCTAGGATTTCAGGCTCAAGCCACTGTCTGATAATAGGCATGGTTACATTGAATTAAGACCAGATGGTTTGAATAACAAAAGTGATTCCTATTATCTATTAGTGTTAACTTTTCTGTAAAGAATCTGTAGCATTTGCGCATGGTACCTGGGATTCAGAATAAGGGAACATGAGGTAGGGCAAGTGCCGTGTCTGCAGCAAGAAGGCTGGGAGTGTGGGTGCCCCTGCCCTGGGAAAGCACCTTACCTGATGTGGGCCACAGAGGAGAATCCGGCTTCCTCAATTTGAGCCTTAAGCTCCTTGAGTTCCCCCTCAGCTTTTCTCTTCTCCTCTAAGTGCTGGTGGACCTCAGCCCTCAGGTGGAGAATTTCCTCCTGAAAACATGTGTGACTACCCTCTCCTGATGGGGAAGGAGGGACAAGAGATAGGTCCTGGGGCTCCACAGCTGCTAGACTTTTCTCCAAAGCCACCTTGATGAGCTGAAAGAAAAATCATGATTTTAAAAAGTTAGGCAATGAAAGAGGTTACAAGAGGGACATGAGATCACTTCGGGCACTTTGGATGGGGACAAGACAAAATTGAAAAGAACTCCTTTCCATCCAGGCACTTGTGGCTCATGCCTACACTCTTAGCTACTCTGGAGGTTGAGATCTATAAGCCAGTCGGGACAGATACCTTCGAGACTCTTCATTTAACCAGCAAAGCGTTGGAAGTAGAAGTATGGCTCAAGTGATAGAATAGCGGTCTTGAAAGGGCCAAGCAAGAGCAATAGGCCCTGAGTTCAAGTCCTAGTACTGGCAAAAAAAATGGCAGCAACAATTTCCCGATTCATTTATTCTTCTTGAGGATGCTCTTGAAGTTATTCCTCAAATGTTTCAATTCAAGCAGATCTTACAGATTTTCCTCAAGTGGAAATTGGTGAATGTTAGACTTTGTCATCCATTTTCAGCTCTCCTTCAAGTTGTCTTCCACACTTCTTAAAGTGAAAAAATAAAAATTGGAGTCTGATAACCTGCTTAGTGTGTGACTGTCTTTGTACAAGGATTTCCTGCCTGTCCATCCAACTTTGATCTTAGTACATAGCTAAGTTGTCTTAGCTTGTTTTCCTCTCAGCAGCAGAAGTTGGGAGTTAACATCCTCAATTCCAGGTCAGATCCAATTTCCAACTTCCCACTCCTCTCCTACACCTATTTCCCGGTCATGCTGTTTCCTTTTCTCTCGAGAAATATTGTGACTTGTAATTGTCACTTATAAATTCATTCCTGCTAGACAGAATCACTTCCCATTATCAAAGCCATCACAATATTTACTTCATAAATCATGCAGTGGCTGCCTAGCTAGGGGTGATTTATAGAATTAACTCTATATTCATATCAGTTAGGGCAACAATATATTTAACAAAACAGGACCTGGAGCAATGCATGTGGATCGATGATGGACAAAGCCACTGACTCAAGTATGGAGGCTCTGGGTGCTGGTGGCTCACACCTGTAATCCTGGCTACTCAGGAGGCTGAGATCTGAGGATCAAGGTTTGAAGCCAGTCTGGGAAAGAAAGCCCATGAGACTCTTCTCTCTAACTAACCACCAAAAAGTTGGAAGTAGAGCTGTGGCTTGAGTGGTAGGGATGGCTTTCAGGCCCTGAGTTCAAGCACCAATACTGGCATCAAATAAAAAATAAAGAAAGAAAGAAAGAAAAAATGGAGAGGGGCCAAAGGAAGGAAGGAAGGAAGGAAGGAAGGGAAGGAGAGAGGGAAGGAGAAGAAAGGAGTGCAGGACCCAAGCTGGAGGTTGGTGGCAGGTTAGTTCACAGCACATGCACACATAGTATTTAGAAGCAGTGCAATTGTGCAGCTGTATAGCTGTTCAGGAGGTGTCCCAGGGATGCTACTCAGCCCATAGGTGTCCAACCACAGCGGGGGTGTATGAGCCTGACATGTGACTGGCTCTGACAATGGCTGTCTCTAAGACTCTACTACCAACCTTAGTCAGGCCCCACAGGTGCCACCAAGCCTTTGTGACAAATCAAAGGATTGGGTTCAGAACAAAACATTTGAAAGCTTATGATCATATCCCTATAAATAAACTCTATTTGACTAAAGTAACTAAAACCCTCAACCTATTTGTTTGGGCACAGGGTTCATTTGTCAACTTTCAGTATTCCTTCTGCTTCAAAAGAATGTCTTATGCTGGGTGCTGATGGCTCACGCGTGTCATCCTAGCTACTAAGGAGGCAAAATCTGAGAATCCAAGTTTGAAGTCACCCTAGACCTTCCTACTTAAAAAGAAAGAAAAAAATAATTGCCTATAAAAGATCTAGTTTTTGCCTGAGCCAATTTGGGTTTTATAGTTCCATCTCAAAGGGGCTTGCTTTGGCTAATGTTAAAATTTGTATAAAATGCATGAAAATGGACTCAAGATCTAGCCTTCTCATTAGTTTCCAGTTCCAAAAATGTAATGTTTCTGTAAATACTTCTGTTCTTCCTTTCAAGTAAAACCCAGTTCCCGTATGTGTGGTGGTAGACTATTCCCAATAGGTCTCTTTTCAATTATGTCTCTCTTACAGCTTGCTTTTTTCACATTACCTTCTCCACTTGTGTGCTTGTATCCACACTTTTCAACCTTTGGGATCCTGGGATATTTGCCTTTATTAAAGAGGTTTCATAGAGTTGTTTTGTTTTCACTCCTCTCACAAAGTGAGTAGTTTTCAAACCGCATTCAGGACATTTTTTTTCAAATGCTCACAGCACCACTAATCCTCAAATGCCAATGGAGCATCAGTGGCTCACACCTGTAATCCTAGCTACTTAGGAGGCTGAGATCCAAGGACTGAGTTTCAGAACCAGCCCTTGGCAGAAAAGTCTATAAGATCCTTTTCTCCAATTAACCAGCAAAAAGCTAGCAGTGGAGGTATGGCTCAAGTGGTAGAATGCCAGTCTTAAGCAAAAAAGCCAAGCAAGAGCACAAGTCCCTAAGTTCAAAGCCCCAGGGATAGCACACACACATGTGCATGTGTGCACGCGCACACACACACACATTCAACATACACACAAAGCAAAATAAAAAAACACAATGAGCTATCACTTCTTACATGTTATAATGATTTTTTTGGAACATAAAATAAACAAAAACTAGGTAGAAGGTGTTACAGAAGATGCCAAAAGGCAAAGTCATACAGTGTTGGTAAGGATGGAAGTTAGTATGGTTATTGTGAAAATAGTATGGAGACTCCTCAAAATCTAAAAGCAGAATTTTCATGTGATCCAGCATTCCCTCTTGTAGGTATATTTCCAACTGAAATCAGTGTGTCACCGGTGTGCCCTCTCTCCCATGTCCCCATCGCAGCATTAGGCACATAGGCAGTCAGTGGCTAAGCAAAGAACACGTGGTGCATATACAGAGAAGAACACTACTCAGCCTTCAAAAGGAGTAGGGGGTGATCCTGATACTTGGACGAATCTGGAGAACATTAGGCTAAATGTAACAAGCCAGGCACAGAAAAATAAATGCTTCCTAATCTCACTTATGTGATTTATACAGAAATTTGTTCTCAGACGTAGAAAATAAAATGTAGGTCCCAGAATCTGGTGGGGGGAGGAAGGATATCAAGGAGTTGATGGTGAAGGAAGCTTCATAGAAGGAATATGTTTCATATGTGTGCCAGTACTGGGGCTTGAACTCAGGGCCTAGTACTCTTGCTTAGCTTTTTTGCTCAAGGCTAATACTCTACCTCTTGAGCCTCATCTCAACTTCTGGCTTTTTGCTGGCTAACTGGAGATAAGAGTCTCACTGATTTTGTACCTAGGCTACCTTGGATTCTCAGATCTCAACCTCCTAAGTAGCTAGGATTACAAATATGAGCACCCAGCCCCCAGATAGGAATAGGTTGAGATCAATTACATCACAACGTAACTACTGTCAATAAAATCTCAAAATATCGGTGCTGGGGATATAGCCTAGTGGCAAGAGTGCCTGCCTCGGATACACGAGGCCCTAGGTTCGATTCCCCAGCACCACATATACAGAAAACGGCCAGAAGTGGCGCTGTGGCTCAAGTGGCAGAGTGCTAGCCTTGAGCGGGAAGAAGCCAGGGACAGTGCTCAGGCCCTGAGTCCAAGGCCCAGGACTGGCCAAAAAAAAAAAAAAAAAAAAAAAATCTCAAAATATCTCACTAGAAAAATGATAAGAAAGTGAGATGGTGAGGTATTAATTGGCTTGACTTGACTATTCTCTCTCTATCTACTATCTATCTATCTATCTATCTACACACATCACTGTTGTCTCTACTCTGTGTATAATTATGACTGGACAATAAAATGTCACTATTTTAAAGATCATTTTCTCAAGTTCATAACATGTAGTTTACTGACCTTTGTATTTGATTCATGATTAACTTTTCTCCATTACAAAATTTTAAATGAACAGCAATGGTCAGTTGTGCTAGTTTCTTTCATGGGAATTTCCTAGAAACTTATTACAGCTCTTACTTCAATTTGCTATTGGGAATCTGTGGATGATAGCTAGGGAAAGTCACCATTCAGGCTAAACCAACTGTTTTCTAAGGGGACTGATTCAAAAAACCCAGGAGAAATGAGGACTTTGGCTTAAAGGTGTTCCTTTCCCAGGTACAAAACTGGATGCATTTGTTAGGGGTTGTATGTGTATTGCATGTGTGTACACATCTTTGAGAAAGGAAGGGAACATGGTGTCAAAAATAAAGTTGACCTTCCAAGAGAACAATAAAAAGGATCTCAAAGCCTAATCATAAGGAACCATTTCCTTGGAAACAAGCAAACAAATATTTGAAAATCTGGACACAAAACGGTTATAGCAAAGCAAGCTTTATTTCATTGGTAGCAGGAGAATCACAACCTCAAACTCCAGGAGAGGTAAAGTGACTTACAGTGACTTCACAACCAGGTCCTTCCTGCACAAAGCTGGAGACTAATTTTCAAGGAAAGATGTTAGAAAGAAAGCCATGCTTACCCAAGCGATTCTTCATCCAATAGGCATATACTTTGTCTACCATGAGCAAAGCCCTAGCCCAAAGCTTATCCTATAGTTGTCTCTTCAGCCAAGAAATATGGCAAACACTTATTCCAAAGTGGGAATGACCTCAAAAGAGGGTCTGGTTGTATTTTAGGCTACAGAAAAGGAATCTGAGAAAGAAATTACTTTAAAAACCAGTCAATTGTCAGGCAGTGACTCATGCCTGTAATCCTAGCTACTCAGGAGGCTGAGATATAGGGATTATGGTTCAAAGCCAGCCTCTATAGGAAAGTCTGTGAAACTCTTATCTTCAATTAACCAGCAAAATCTGGAAGTGGAGCTGTGGCTCAGGTGGTAGAGTCTTAGCTTTGAGCAAAAGAGCTCAAGGACAGTGCCCAGACTCTTAGTTCAAGTGCCAGTACCAGCACACACAAAAACTAGTTAAAAATAGAACTATCTATAGGATTTACACTACCAGGAATAGTTTGGACGATGTCAGTCAGAATGTACTTGTCTTCATATCTGTGTCTCCTATTCGCTTATTCTGAAGTTACTCTTGTCCCACAATATAGCCATCAGCAAGCAGCTGCCAGTCTGGCTGGTTAAAGTACACATGTGTTCATCTGGTAGACTCCACCCTCTTACCCAGGATCCTCTGTGATATCAGGGCAGGCGCAGGCATCCAGGAACCTAATTAAGGTCACAAGCATCAGTGAGGAGGACTCAGAAGCAGAAGGAGAAGCAGAGCTGATGCCAAAACTCAAGGGAGAAGATTAGCGAGGGCCAGAGCCACAGAAAAGTAAAGAAAGTCTTAAGGAATAAGGTGCCAATGATCATATCTGTAATCCTAGCTACTCAGGAAGCTGAGATCTCAGGATTGAGGTTTGAAGCCAGCCTAGGAAGAAAAGTCCATGAGACTCTTATCTCTAATAGACCAGCAAAAAAGTGAGAAGTAGAGGTATGATGCAAGTGGTAAAGTGCTAGTCTTGAGCCAAAAAGCTAAGCAACAGTATGAGGCCATGAGTTCAAGCCCCAGTACCAGCACACATTATTAAAAATCAAAAACAATTTGAGGACTGCAGGCATGCCAGACAATGCTTGTCCTCAAGAACCTAAGACTGTCCCAAATCTTACAAGATTTGGGGATCCCTAGGGATCTTACTAGGTTAATGGACATCTTCCCTTCTTCTTATGCAGGAGACATATGAGTAGACTCTAGGGTATCATTTTCCCTACCATATTTCTAACAGGATAAAAACATATCCATGAAGGCTTCCGTGAATAAGCAAAACTGAGCAGAACATCTCTCCCACTAACCCACTTTCTCTGTAAAAACTCAAGTGGGGCACAGGTGGTTCATGCTTGTAATTAAAGCTACTCAAGAAGCTGAGATCTGAGGCTCTTGAGGTTCAAAGCCTGTCTAGTGGGGAATTTTGTGAGACTCTTATCTCCAATGAACCACCAAAGAGTCAGAAGGGGAACTGTGCCTCAAGTAGTAGAGCATAAACCTTGAGTGAAAAAGCGATGGGATAAAGTGTCCAGGGCCAGAGTTGAAGCCCCAGTACCAGCAAAAATGAAAACAAACAAAATCCACAAAACTTAAGAGTCACCGACATGGGCCCTCTAGGAGACATGTCTGTTTGTGAAATGTCACTGGGCCCAGGAGACACATGGAATGTCAATGGATGCGGTGGGATCGCTGTTGGTGTTGTAATCTCTGAAGCCCAGGACAGCCATTCCTGGGTTTGAGAAGGTGTGTGTTACTGCTTCCTCCATGGTGAGCGTGCTGAGCATGAAGCGTTTTGATCTTGGATACCAAAATTCTGATGCTCGAGGTAGCAGTTTTTTGTCGAAGTGCCACCTGCTGGCCACTGACTTCATCGTGGCCTGGGGTGTTTGCAAAGTGCTCTTCTGGTTAATGAGAGTTAACCAAGTGCCGATGCCTTGCAGTTTCTCAGATGGTGTCCACAGCAGGTCCCAGGCCCTGCCACCCCTCCCCCCAACCCCCCCACCCTGCTATCTTTTGGTGTCTCCCTGTCTTCTGTGATATGTTTCAGTTATTTAAAGCCCCAACAGGGGAAGAACCCATTGTCTTAGAAATAAACATTCTTCTGAAGCTACAGCTACAGTCACTGCAGTGGCTTAGAACACGAGAGTAGAGTGGCTGGGCATGGTGGCTCACCTCTGTAATCCCAGCTATTCAGGAGGCTGAACTCTGAGGACCCTGGTTCAAAGCCAACCCAAGCAGGAAAGTCTGTGAAACTCTTTTCTCCAATTAAACAGCAAGAAAAGCCAGAAATGTGTGGCTCAAGTGGTAAAGTGCCAACCTTGAGCTGTAAAGCTAAGGGAAAGTGCCAGGCCCCGAGTTCAATTGCCAGTACCAACACCCAAATAAATAAAACAAAGGGGGGATGAAGTGGACAGAGAAACAAGGTGTGTACATGCTTGTAGAGCTTAGAGGGGAAGGGAGGCGACTGGGAAGTGGTTTCTAGAAAAGATGTCTTCTCGCTCCAGATGCACAAGGGCCACAGGTAACCATCAGACCCCAGCGGGGCTGTGTGCCTTCCACCCTAGCAGCTCGGGGAGCTGACTCGGACTTACTTGCTGGTGGCCGTGGTGGGCAGCTTCCTCCTCGATACTGTCCGTGAATTCAGTGCTTGCATCTTCTGTGTCATCTCCTGCAGCGGCACCTAGGAGTGAGTGCAGAAGAGAAAGGTGACTCCCTTCTTGGATGGCTTGCACCCGCAGCAGGGAAAGTTACATTCTGCCATCCTCCTCTTGTTTCTCTCTCCTCGCATGCGTGGCCCCTGAGCTAGCAGGAAAGGCAGAAGCAAGCCTTCTTTCTCCCTACACCACAGGTACTCCTAACACTCAAAATGAGCCTGTTCTGAAGGCACGCATCCACACAAGCCACATCCAGCTCTAACAAGCCATCCAAGGGGTTGCTCCTCTCCTTTCCCTCCCTCCTTCCCCCTTTCCCCCCTTCCCTCCTTTCCTTCCTGACGTGTGTCAGTAACTGGACCTTGAACTCTGCCTCATGCTCTTGCTTGGCTCTTTTGCTTAAAACAGGCACTCTACCATTTGAGCCACACCTCTATTTTGGGCTTTTCACTGGTTAAGAGTCTCTTTAACGTATCTGCTTGGGCTGGCTTCAAACCTCTATCCTCAGATCTCAGTCTTCTGACCGGTTATAGATGTGAACCACTAGTGCCTGGCTTTCACTTATTTCAACATAGCCAAAATTATCCCCTCATCCTGGTCAACTTTCTATGTATATGTGTGTGTTTGTGCCAAAACTGGGGCTTGAACTCACACTGTCCCTTAGCTTTTTCACTCACAGTTGGTGCACTACCATTTAAGCCATAGTTCTGCAGCTAGCATTTTAGTGGTTAATTGGAGATAAGAGTTGAACAGCCTTTCCTGCTCAGGCTGGCTTGGAACCATGGTCCTCAGATCTCAGCCTCCTGAGTAGCAAGGATTCAGTTGTGAGATACTGGTAGTGGCACAACGTCTTCTTCTTAACTAACCTTTCTTGAGTCTCTGTTTCTAGGGGCTGGGCCTCTCTGTGGCCCTCTCTGCAGAGGGGGGTGGTATGTCTGAGGAGCTCTTCTCTGGGAGGCCTGTGTCTTACAGAAGTTAAGGTCTGGTGAGGATCTGAGGCACAGAATGGTTTGATTGGTCCTCATTCCTTTCTAATATCCTCTCCTCTCCAACTCTTCAACTCTGCTCAGTGCCAACATCCTTCACCTGCAGGATTTCTTGAACTGCTTAGCACAAATGGGGGGGTGATCTCATTCCCCCAAGAAGGACATAGTCACCCCAGAGCCTTGACCTCAACAACCTGCTCTAAGGAACAAGTAGATGGGCTGGGACTGTGGCTTAGTGGTAGAGTGCTTGCCCACCATACATGAAGCCCTGGGTTCAATTCCTCAGTACCATATACACAGAAAAGCCAGAAGTGACGCTGTGGCTCAAGTGATAGAGTGCTACCCTTGAGCAAAAAGGAGCTCAAGGACAGTGCCCAGGCCCTGAGTTCATCAAGCTCCAGGACTGAAAAAACAAAACAAACCAAAACAAAAACAAGTAGATGCCTTTAGCATCTGGGCAAAGGCGTAGGGTAGGGATGGCTAAGAAACTTTCTGTGTGTACCAGTAATGGGGCTTGAACTCAGGGCCTGGACTTAGCTTTTTTGCTCAAGGCTGGTGCTCTACCACTTCAGCCACAGTTCCACGTCTGGCTTTCTTGGTCATTAGAGATAATGTTTCATACTTTCCCGCTTACACTGGTTTTCCATCTTAATCCTCAGATTTTAGCCTCTTGAGCAGCTAGGATTACAGGTGTGAGCCACCAGTGCCTTGTCATAGAATTCTCTCTCTGATGACGGCAGTGTTGTGGCTGCACTGCCCAGGCCCTAGTCATATGTGGCTATATTATGCCTTTGAAATATGGCTAGTATGACTGAGGAAATAAATTTGCTTATTTTTACCTCATTTAAGTTAGTGTATATTTAAATAGTCACATGTGAAGAGGAGCTACTATGTTAGACAGCACAAAATATTCCCTTTTTAAATTGGTTAGGATAAAAACCTGGCCATAAGATTCTAGATCAAGAACTGTAACCCACATTCCTGATACATTTTTCCCCTCAACACATCTAAGGACTATGTACATGTTGAAGCTTATAGAACCTGCCCAAATAAGACAGTCTCAAGCTCCAGTTCCAATCCTGTCCTCAGCAATAATAGTTCAGATCCTCAGTGGACTCCTGGATAATCTAGGCCTTCAGGAGATTTGGGAAGCAAAGAGAATGGCCACACAGCTATTCTGACATGAGCTGTATCATTTAGCCACAAGCCAAGCATGTAGACTCCTAGTAGCCCTTCCGCTTCTGCTTGTCACAGCTCAGTCTATGATCTCCCAACACCGAAGAACTTGCCGCTGCTCTGGCATATGAATCTCCACATGGATAGGAAGCATTCGGTGCCACAGTGCCCGGTTAGCTCTTCCAGGCAAGGCTGGTGTGGAATGGGGACAGTTCAGGCCTGCATCCCATCACCTGCCATCTTCAAGTTCGTGCCAGAGGGTTTGCAGAGGAAGTAGGGAGCACACTGCCCTAGCAGCTGAAGTTCTCATCTCTTCTCTTGAAGGCCAATGCAGGACCCCATTCAAGTCCTCCCACAAGAGGGTTTGTGTACTCCTTAAGCTCTGGCTGCTTTGCAAACTCTGAAGCCAGCATGCCAACTCCCCTGACAACATCTCTTTTGCTTGCTTAGGAAGGTCTTTCCCTGTACAATAGCAAAGATCCTAACCTTTGTTTTTTGGTTTTTTTCTGCAAAGAAAATGAACCTAAGAAAATACTTCTCAGATCATGAGGGGAGTACACGGAGCTAGAGAGTAAGCCTGTGGGCTGACAGAGCTCAACACTGAAGTAAGGTCCTCATTTCTAGACCATTCTCCATGGTCTGTGTAGCTCATGCTTAAGTCTGCATTCCAAGATGATTCCTGTGCTAGGGTCCAGGCTGGACTAAGTTACATGAGGATTAGGAAAGGAGACATCCCTTGTCTTGGAAGATTTTATACTTTATGCCCCCCACTTACCGTGTGTGTGTGTGTGTGTGTGTGCGCACGCGCGCGTGTGCTGGCACTTGAACTTAGGATCTGGGTGCCATCCCTGAGTTTTTTGTTTAAGACTAGCACTCTACCACTTGAGCCACACTCCACTTCTGTCTTTTTGCTGGTTAATAGAAGAGTCTCATGGACTTTTCTGCCTGGGCTGGCTTTGAACTGTGATCCTCATATCTCAGCCTCCTGTGTAGCCAGGCTTATAGGAATGATCCGCTGGTGCCCAGTGACCTCCACTTACCTTTCTTTGTGTCCTTTCTGAGCCACATTGCTTTCCTATGCAACAATGCATCTTTTACTCACTGGGCCAGACTGCCTTGTCTCGAACTTCATTAGGAATAGAAACAATGGAGGGATGCTCACCTAACTCCAGCTCTGCTATGTAGGGATTTTTCTGTTTTTTGCTCTACTTTTTTTTTTGTGTGCCAGTACTGGGGCTTTAACTTAGGGCTTGGGTGCTTCTCTGTAGCTTTTTTTCCCTCAAGGCTGGTACTCTTCCAATTAAGCCATACCCTCATTTCCAGCTTTTAGCGGCAAAATTAAAGATAAGTGGTGCATCGTACTGACTTTTCTGCCTGGGCTGGCTTCAAGCTGGGATCATAGCCAAGTAGCTAGGATTAGAGGCATGAGCTACCAGCACCCAGCACTTCCTTATGAATACTGAAGATGACATAATGATTAAGGACCTAGGCTCTGGAGTCATATTATCCATTTGATTTCTGCTTTAGTCACTAGCTATGTGACTCCAGGCATGTCATGGCCTTCCTGCAACTCAGTGTCCTCATTTACTAGAATTTGTAATGTTATTAGGGCGTGATCCACTCGAGGCGTTTTGAAGGTCAAGGGCTTTGCTGATTCTAAACAGTGCTCGGTGCAGCGTTCTCCTGGAGTCTTCAGCTTGAGCAGTAGTATCACTGGCTTCCTGTTACTGCTGTGGATAAGCTAAAGCTGAACACTTGAAGGCTGACACAGCTGAAAGCCATTGACACCAAGTGTAGTCAGCAAGGGGTGGATGGAGACCTGATGTTAACTATTAGACGATCTACCTATAACCCTGGGGCTCACTCTCGAACCCCTATTTACCTCAGCAAGATGCTGGAAATGCATTTTATTCTCCCTGATTCTCAGGACAATTGAAAAAGCATAGGACTGTCAGTGAAATAAGCATTCATCATCATTCAGTTATAACTTTGCCTTAAAACTCCACACCCATGCTTTATGGAAAAAATCCATGAAGTATCATTTTTAAAATACTTAGTAGTGAGTCAAAACTGGGTATGGTGGGAGATGTTTTCTACACTCATTATTACTTATCCATCATGCCACCTTGATGAAAACAACAGCAAAGAATATTTTCCATTATTTAGAACGTGTTACGTGTGTGTGTGTGTTCCAGCGCGCTGGAACTAGGGCTTAAACTCAGGTCCTCAGTGCTGTCCCATAGCATTTTCCACTCCAGGCTGACATTCTACCGCTTAAGCTACATCTCCAGTTCTGGCTTTTAGCTGGTTAATTGGAGATAAGAATCTCATAGACTTTTCTAAATGAGCTGAGTTAAAACCGTGATTCTCAGATCTCAGCCTCCTGAGTAACTAGGATTACAGGCTGAGATACTAGCACCTGACTTCAATCCAAGTTTTGAGTTCCCTCTTTCAGAAAAGAGTAGTGATTTAATAAAAGAATCACCTATCTTTAAACTGAGCAGGACATGTATAAACTCAGACTGTCCTGGGAGATACAAAATATGTTACTAGTGTGATTGTTCTGTAATGGCAAAGACTTCTAGCTTAGGGTCTCTTCCTGAAAGAACAGAAGTAGAGGGCTTTGTTGGAATGCTTAAAGGGGTGAGCACACACCATAGCAAGTGCATGCTCAACTCATTTCTACCACTCTCCTTCGGCAAGAACAAGAAAGGATTTTAATGAAAAAGTGGCCTGTGTCAATTTTTCTCTGGAAAGTACAATGCTGTTTCTTTGCCTCTTTGCGAGGAATACAATTCAGGCTTCTTCTTCCTTCCTTTAGTTAAGTAAATGCTCATTCCACAGATCCTGACTCTGACTTGAAATTTTAGTACAATGATCAATACATTGCTTTTCCTATAAAGGAAAAGAAAAGGTATCAGCTGTCTCTATTTCTTTTCAATCTTTTAAGAATGAAAACAAATAGCTTCTGGTTGGCCTTTGATACTTTTATTGGATCAGTAACAATTTTTTTGTGTCTCAACTAAAGTAGCTGAAATTCTAAGTTACATATAAAAAAGCATACTCTCCAATTCAGTACAAATATTAACAGTTTTCACAGCATAGTTCTACAAAGAAATAAACTTCTGGGGGAATGATACAGCTTAATTTGGTATAAAGTCCTGAAAATCATTTAATACCACCTTTCTGTTCATTTTCTGTTACTTCTTCATCTGAAGTTGTCCCAATAGTCCACAAAATTTTAAGTGATAAAAGCAAGTAAACCCATTTTTATTATCAAACTAATCATACTTCATGGACATGGATAGAAATTCATGACTTATAAAACATACTTGTATATATACATGTTCTCTAAAGTTCATCAATTAAAAAGTCCCTACTGTAGGGCAATTATCTCGGTAAGGTTTTTTGTTTTGTTTTGTTTTAGCAGTACTGTGCTAAGCACTTGGTGGCTCACACCTATAATCCCAGCTACTCAGGAAGCTGAGATCTGAGGATCCCCATTCAAAGCTAGCCCAAGCAGACAAATCTGAGATTCTTATTCCCAATTAACAAGCAAAAAAAAACAAAAAAATTGGAAGGGAGGCTCAGGTGGCTTGAGCCAAGCAAGAACACAAGGCCCTAAATTCAAGCTCTAGTTCTAGCACAAAAGCAAAACAAAAACCACAAAAACAGCACTGCACATCCATGCTCTATGCTAAGAGCAAAGCCACAGGGATTTGCTACGCTAGCAGGAGTTCTGGGAAATAAGAAAGCTATGTTGGTTTGTGAACCTAGCAGTCTGACGCCTAATGTTCCAGTAAACCAGACATTTTCTGATATTGCTGAACTTAATATATATATATATATATATATATATATATATATATATATATATATATATATATATATTTTTTTTGGCCAGTCCTGGGGCTTGGACTCAGGGCCTGAGTACTGTCCCTGGCTTCTTCTTGCTCAAGGCTAGCACTCTGCCACTTGAGCCATAGTGCCACTTCTGGCCATTTTCTGTATATGTGGTGCTGGGGAATCGAACCTAGGGCCTCATGTATACGAGGCAAGCACTCTTGCCACTAGGCCATATCCCCAGCCCCTGAACTTTATATTTTATCCTTCCAACTTTAGCAAGAGGAAGACAGTATACTAATACAGGTTTTATTTCTGGAATTTATCTCAAATAACAACAATGACAACAAAGGAAAAATCATACAAAATAATGCAAACATTATACTTATTTAAAGTTGGACAAAATTAAGTCCTTTTAGTTCTATGGTTTTGTCTTTCTCTTCCAATTTCCCCTCTTTGTTAGAACCCAAGAATAATGCTGACTTTTTGTTCAGAAAATTCATCCTGGCTCATGAGCTTACATAGGAAAAAAAAGTTGAGAACTTACCTTCTGTCAACACTCAGACTACAGAAAAACCATGACTTAATACAGCTATCTCTACAAGTGGTAAGGGACTCCAAAAAACATTAAGACTCAGAAATATTACCCTATAGAAATAACTCCAGTGTATTAACTATTGATGCATTTAAAAAATTTTTGTGCCATCATATATAAACTGTTTCCAGCTTTAAAAAAAAACAAACCACAAATGGTTCTATACTGCAAAAGAGCTTTCTGTGTTTTAACTTAAGAGACATAAGAAAATACTATTCTCACTTATTCTACCTCCCATACAATCTCCTCTAGGCATAGTGGGAAACAGACTTTAAGTGTGTAACTAATAATTTCTTCCTAACTGCATGGAGAGTTTGTCACATTTCCCTGTGAACCCACCAAATATGACTCAGGATCCAGTGGCAGTGACAACTTGTGTTTTTCCACAATTCCTTCCCCCCCCCCCCAATTTTATAGGCAAAGATTCCGTGACTTCACACAAAATTCCATGAAACCAGAAACCAATGACTTTATCCAAACAATGGGAAGTAGAGTTTTCTAACACTAGCTCCAGAAAAACAAGAGGACTGAAGTTGTTCTAATACTTCTACAGCTCAAAGGAAATTTAAAGAAGGAACCATTTTTGTTATGCTAAGATCTGCTCCTTTCACTAATCAGAAGATTCCAGATCTAACTCAAGGGTCAAAGCAGAGAGAACTCAAATTAAT